>NC_064253.1:28773836-29080294 GCF_003254725.2 Canis lupus dingo | reverse complement strand
TCTGCTTTCTGTCTGTTTTAGGAGTTTGATTTCAGTACGTTTTGTTAGTCTGGGTAGGTCAGCAGGTGTGTACTCACACATTACCCAGGTGGCCACTTAATGCAGTGTGATTGAGCTTGGAGGAAATAACCTTTCCCAGCACATGGGGCTGTCTGGCTGCTCTGGCAGGTGAATGTGATTAGCAACTGACTTTGGGTGGAGAGTCCCATGTATTCCCAACAGACATCCCCTAATTGAAAGCTTGTTGTGATGCTGTGGATTCTGAGAGGCCCCAAATTCCCTTTAATGTCGCTTGCTCATTAAAAATACACTTCTCATCCTTAGAAAGGGAGGCTTATTTAACAATTACACACGTGTGGTGGGAGAGCCTGCACATGTACACACATGCAAAATCATCCTTTAAAGTAAAACTGTAAATCCCTTTCTGCCTTTCCCTCAGATGATCTCTAGCAATAAAGCCTGAGGTCCAAATCATATCATTTTGCCAACTGTTCCATTTACAGAAGTGAAATAAAACCAGCTCTGTGTTCTGGAATAAAGCAGTGCAGCACACTTACAGGTGCATCCTTCTGAACGGTATAGACCGCCAGGATTATTTTATTATGTACACCCTGTTATAATAAAAAAAAAAAGGAAGAACATATTGTAAAAATCCATAGAGCACAAAATATTTTTTCAGACCAACTACGAAAATTGGAGTGTTGAGAGAATAAAGGTAAGGAAAAAAACCAGGGATGAGCTATGTAGACAAAATCATGCTCTTCAGTTTCTTGTCTCTGATTGTTACAAATGGACCACAGCTTAGCCCTGAGCTCCCTTGCCCCAAACAGGCTGTGCAATTCCCATCATCGAAACAATAAAACAAGTCTATTCTTTGTGTAAAGAAAAGAGAGGCATTTATCCCATGAGACCTCATAAAGAGAATACTATTATATGCAGAATCTGCCTGAACCCGTGGTTTACGTGTTCAGTTTGCCTTGGATATTTGATATTACAGGAGGTTTTATGTGAAATTTTTAATCATATAGTACATGCATTGATATATATATATTTATTATAATTCATTATGTATAATAGATTGTATTTTATAGCCCATCATTTGTAATAAAAATAGTAAAGCCATGAGTTGTGAATGGTTTTCCAGAGAGAGTGATGTCAGACATTCAAGGATGTATTCATTCAACAGATATTTATTGAGAGCTATGTGAGCCATCTTGCTACTCTCTGATTATATTAGGTGGCTCATTGCACTGTTTCGTAAGGAAGGAAAATTTTACAGCTGTATCACTGAGAATCTTGTAATCTATAACCCTATTTCTCTGCTCTCACTTTTTAAAAATCTCTCTACACATACTGCCTCTAGTTCATCATTGCTCATTTATGTTTCTGCCTTCTCCGTATTCTATGACAGCACACCTCACTTTAGCGCCCCCACCCCCACTTCATCTTACTGTAGGCTCAATTATACAAAACTCTCCATAGCGTTCCCACTACTTTTCTGACTGTGGGCCTGTCCTGTTTGCAGGATCATCCTTCTGTTCTAGTCATTCAGTGTCGTAATTCCCCAAGGATTGATTTTGGCCTTCTTCTTTTTCCCTTGACCTGTTATTGAACCTTTTCTTCTTTCCTGTCTACCTATGCTGATGGCTTCCAGTGACATCTACATGCTGTTCCTCCCACATAATTCTTTCTAAACCAAATTTCTCTTCTGAGTCTCAGGCATATATCCATTGGTATACCCACTTAGAGGTTGCTAAATCACTTTAAATTTAGCAAGTGCAGATTAAGGTGGCTGATCTTTGACCTAAATTCTGGTGCTTTTCTGGTTTTCTTAGCTTAATGAATACAACCAGATTACCAAAATAGAAATATAGACATCTCACTTAACACTTTCCTCTCTCTCAGCCCTGTGTTCAGTGTGATGATTAACTTTAATGTGTCAACTTTACTGGGCCACAGAATGCCTGCACGCTTGGTGAGACATTATTCCGATGTATCAGTGAGTGTGTTTTTGGATGAGTTTAACATTTGAGTCTATGGTCTGACTTACGCAGATTACCCTCCTTAATGAAGATGGGATTCATTCAATCATTTGAAGGCCTGAACAGAACAAAAAGACAGACCCTCCCATGAATAAGGGGGAATTTCTGCCTGCCTGGCTGCACTGAGCTGAGACATTGTGGTTTATCCTCCTACTTTGACTTGAACTGAAACATCAGCTTGTCCTGGGTCTTGTGCCCTGGGACTTGAGCCTTTGGACTGAAACTACATCATTGGCTTTGTGGGATCTCCAGCTTGCTGATGGAGGATCTCAGGATTTGTTAGCTTCCATAACTGTGTGAGCCAATCCCTTGGGATCAATCAGTCAATCTCGCTCTCTCTCTCTCTCTCCATATACAGTATATATGTCACATTGACCATACTTCCTACAAGTTCCTTTTGTCATGAACCACCTGGTTTGAACTCAGTTGTCACCATCAGAGTCCTGTCTTGTACTTAACACGAGTGTTACAGCATCTTTGACCATCACTGACTCTGATTTCCACTCAATCTATTTTCTATGGTTGGAGTGAATTTTTCATTGATAATGATACCTCCTCACTACTCACTCTCATTTTCCTACCAAAGAACCCTTCAATGGCTTTCTATTGTTTGTAGGATAAAGATCAAAATCCTGAATATGACATATATGGCTCCACATAGTCTTATATACATATTTCTCCAACCTGCTTTCATATTACTCCCTTGTTCCTCTAACACTGACTCATTGAATATTTTGCACTTGCTCAAACATATGTTCTCAGGTGTCTGGAACATGCTTTGAAATTGAGTTCCTCCTAATATGTATATACTCTCATTGCATCTGTGATGCACTAAGGACAGGATGGTAGAAGTAGTCTTCCAGGGTGGAAGCACGAAAGGGGTGTATTGTCTGTAGAGAATTTAAAAACGGTAATAAAACACAGTGTTAGTCTGCCCTTTATTATTACCTCATGTCAGCAATTCTACATAATGTCTTTCCTGAATAAATCTTTCATTGGTTTAAATTATCTTTTTAATTTTTTTAAGATTTTATTTATTTATTCACAAGAGACACAGAGAGAGAGGAAGAAACATAGGCAGAGGGAGAAGCAGGCTCCATGCAGGGAGCCCGATGCGGGACTCGATCCTCGATCTCAGGATCACACCTCGAGCAAAAGGCAGATGCTCAACCCCTGAGCCACTCCCCGTTGGTTTAAATTCTTAATGACAGAAGTAATTGCTATTTAGTTTCAATATTAAAATACACTTTAAATTAGTATTTTTTAAAAAAGTTAACCTTCCACAAGCATTATATTCTTTGTAGAAGTTAATTTGGAGAACTCCCAGCTACATTCCCAGCCCTGAACGTGAACTCAACAGCACATGCTTATTTTATTTTTTTTTAAGATTTTGTTTATTTATTCTGTAAATAAATAACACAGACACAGAGAGAGAGAGAGAGAGAGAGAGAATCTTGTACTCTATGAGACACAGAGAGAGAGAGGCGGAGACACAGGCAGAGGGAGAAGCAGGCTCCCTTCAGGGAGCCTGATGCAGAACTCAATCCCGGGATCACAACCTGAACCAAAGGCAGATGCTGAACCACTGAGCCAACCAGGTGCCCCAGAGATACACGTTTCCTGAGAGTAATTTCATAATGGTTCACAATCATTACAGCTCATTTCAAGTACGGGTTTGTCTCAACTTCTATCATACTATTTATTTGGGAGTTTAAACAGTAAATTCTGGGACACCTGGGTGGCTCAGCAGTTGAGCGTCTCCCTTCAGCCCAGGGCATGATCCTGGAGTCCCGGGATCAAGTCCCACATCGGGCTCCCTGCATGGAGCCTGCTTCTCCCTCTGCCTGTGTCTCTGCCTCTCTTTGTGTCTCTCATGAATAAATGAATAAAATCTTTTAAAAAATAAACAGTAAATTCTAAATAAGCATGATAGCACAGTAACTATAGGTAAAAGGAACAATTTGAGTTACCTCAGTTCTACAGTTCTGTAGACGCTTTGGAGTTTTTATTTCTGTTCAAAAGTTGAGATGCCAAAATGGAGGACAAATGGCAAAGTGTATTATTTGTGTTTAGAAGGAACAATTTTAATATTCACTTGAAATATTTTGCTTCATTTGAGTAATATCTTCAAAATTAAAATGTATTCTTTCACGTTTGTATCCAAATTAAAGAATGACTAAAATAGCAATAACTGACGCCTACTTGAGCATAGCACCATATGTATACATTTTTATTTGCCATTGCATTGACAGAACTTAGCACAATGTTGATGTGAAGTGAGTATTTAATAAAGGCTTACTGAAGCACGGCTAAGTCATCAGGTAATACTTAGAAGGATAAGGATTGAATCCAAGTCTCTCCAAGTGATCATAACCAGTATGCCTGATGAACTTCTGCCCGCCCCCCCTTCATTGCCACCAAGTATACCTTTAGATACATAACATTGGTAACATTGACGTTTGTTTGTTTGTTTTGCTGTTTCTAGCCATTCTTCAGTTGGGAAATGGGGGGAAAGGAGGAAGATAGGGAATGGGGCAGGGAGACTATGCCTTAATGAGAATCTCATTCTTGTTAAACATATTCCTAAATCTGGGGCAGAAGCCTACCAGTGTAGAGCAATTAAGTGGAAGGCAGGCATTATAGCACTTATTCATTTAAATTAAGGAAAAATATAAGCTCTGCCAGATGTATGTAGACTCAGAATAGAACCTCTCCTGTGTAAATAACATATTTTGCTTGATTTTCAAGGCTCAGTAAAAAGATTGATGTTACAAAATGTTTATTTTCTTTTTCTTCTTTTCCTTCCGTCCTTCCTTCCTTCCTTCCTTCCTTCCTTCTTTTCCCTTTGATGTGTTTGTGCACATCCACCAGAGGAATGCTTTCAGCAATATGTCTTACAAGGGTTCTTACAAAGGTGGATTTTAAAACTGGAATAACTACAAAGGCAAATAAAAAGGAACATTCATATTTTACCTTACAGATTTTCCTTTTTATCTTTTTGTCGATTACTTACAATCACATATTTAGAAAAGTTATACTACATATTGTACTGTAGAATGATTAAATCATATTCATAAAGTTTGTTTTGTTTTGTTTTTAATGAAAATTATGTAGTATTTATTTTGAAGGAGGGTAAAGGTGATGTTATTGAGCTTCTCGAAATGGCAGGGTGTATGACCATGAAGTCTTTCAACTAAAGAATAAAATTGATGTTCAAAATTGATGCTTTATCAGGGAAGGTCACCATCATGATCATAATTAACATTTGTGTAGAGATTTATGGCTTACAAGGTACTTTCATATCTCATCTTAGTTGCATAACAATGATTTCAAATGGGAATATAGGCATTAACATCCCTGATTTTACCAATTAGGAAATTGAGCTTTAACCATGGTAATTTGACCAGATTTTTACACAAATGTATAGAGCCAAGATTTAAATTCGGCCCCACATTTCTTATTTTGTTTAGCTAAATAATCAAATTTCTTTTTTTTTTTTAATAATCAAATTTCTTAAAAATTACATTTTCTTAATTCATTTTCCTGATTTTAGTAGAATTTGTCCTCTAATTTTTAACAGCCTTATGGGCATATAACCCAACAATTGAAAGTGTCTATAAGTCAGTGTTTTTTCATAAATTTGTGGTTTTGTATCCATAATCATAATTGTTTTAGAATGTTTCCGTCATTCTAAAAGTCCCTTTTAGTCGATTCTGATTTCCATCCTGGCCTCAGACAACCACTGATCTGCTTTCTATCTCTACAGACTTGCCCTTTCTGGAAAGTTCTTATAAATTGAATTATAAAATATGTGGTGTTTGTGTTTATATGTGGCTTTTTTTCACTTAGCATAATATTTCTGAAATTCTGTAGGGTTTATCAATAGTTTGTTCCTTTGTATTGCTGGATAGAGTTCTAGATCTATGAATATACCATATATTGTTTCCTATTCACCATTTAATGGCCATTTGGACTATTTCCAGTTTGGCCTATTAAAAATAATGCTGTTATGAACATTTGCATACATATTTTTTGTAGGAACATGTTTTCATTTTTCTAAAGTAGACACCTAGGAATGGATTCCTGGGTCATCTGGAAAATCCATATTTAACTTTTTATAAACTGTCAAAACATTTTAAAGAGTTACCATGCCATTTTTCATTCCTACTAGAAATGTAAAAAATTCCCCTTTCTCCATCTCCACATCATTGGTACTTGGTATTATCGGTCTTGTTTATTATAGTCCTTCTAGTGGGGTTTTCTTAGTGTCACACTGTATTTTCAATTTGCATGACTTAATAACTAATGAACTTGAACATCATTTTTTATTGACCATTCAGATAACATTTTTGTGAAATGTCTCCTCAAATCTTCTGCTAAGTTTTTGAGTTGTCTGTTCCTTATTGAGTTATAACATTTCCTTAACAGAAATATAAGTTGCAAACATTTTCTCTCATGCTCATGCTCTGGGTTCTCCCATAAACCCAGATTGTGGTTCTTTTTTTTTTTTTTTTTCATACTCTTAATTGCTCTTTGAAGATAAGAAGTTTTCAATTTTGATAACTTTCAACTTATTGATTTTTTTTATGGATCATACTTTTGTTCTCATATGTAAGATATCTTTATCTAATCTGTGGTCACAATGAGTTTCTCCTGTTTTCTTCTAGAAGTATTATTCTTTAGCTCTTGCATTTATATATCTATAATACATGTGAGTTAATTTTTCCATATGATTTGAGATATTAAATATCTTTCCTCACCTCTCCCCTCCTCAATACTGCCGTTCTTTTCCTTTTTCTCTTCTCCTCACTACATTGTCTAGAACCTCCAGAATAATGTTAAATTGAAAGTGGAGAGATCAGACACCATAGTCTCATTTTTCATCATTAAGCATTATATCAACTGTGGCACTTTCTGTAGATGTCCTGTTTCAGGTTGATGGAATTTTTTTGTGTTAAGTTTGTTGAAAGGTCTTATTTGGAAAAAATGTTTGGTTTTTGAAAACTTCTTCTGAACTTATTGAAATGATCATATGTTTTTGCCCTTTTTCTTATTAATATGGTTTATTACATTAATCGAATTCTGAACTATAAAACCAAACTTGTATTCCTTGGGTAAACCCCACTTGGCTAAGGAGTATAATCCATTTTTTTTATGTAAGTAAATCTAGTTTACTAATATTTTGTCAGGAATTTTTGTGTCTATGTTCACAAGGGATATTGGTTTATAGTTTTCTTTTTTTTTAAGATTTTACTTATTTATTCATGAGAGACACAAAGAAAGAGGTAGAGACATAAGCAGAGGGAGAAGCAGGCTCCTCATAAGGAGTTCAATGCGGGACCCGATCCCAGGACCCCAGGATCATGCTCTGAGCCAAAGGCAGATGCTCCCCCACTAAACCACGCAGGCGTCCTTAGTTTTATTTTCTTGTTTTATTTATTTATTTATTTTTGTTGTTTTTGGCTCCAGGATAATACCAGTGTCATTATTGATATTGGAATGAGTAGAATATTTTCTCTTTCCCATTTTCTGAAAGAATTTATTTAAAAATGATAAATTGATAAAGCTAACCAGGAAAACAGTCTAGTCCTTGGCTTCTCTTTGTGTGAAGATTTTTATTTTTTTATTTTTTATTTTATTTTTTTGTGTGTGTGTGAAGATTTTTAATTGCTAACTTAATTTATACATCTCTTCAGATGTTTTATTTCCTTTTGAGTCAGTTTTGGTAATTTGTGTCCCTCTAGGAATTTTTTTTTGTCTAAGTTACATAATTGGTTTTCAAAATGTTCATAATTATATATCTTTATGTTATATGTAATTATACATATTTTGCTATACATAATTATGTATAGTTTGTGGTTTATATAATTATGTCAAAATATAAGCCCTTTAGTTTCTGTAAGGTTAGTAGTGAAAGCCTTGTTTTAGTTCTGACTTTAGAAATTAATGTCTCTTCTTTTTTTCTTGGTCAATCTAAAGGGTCATCACTTTTGTTGATATTTCCAAAGAAGCACCTTTATGCTTCATATATTTTTTCTATTATTTTTCCACTTTATATATCATTGATTTCACTCTATTCAGTATTATTTTCTTCCTTCTGCTTTTGAGTTTAATTGCTTTTATTTTTCTAATTTCTTTTATTTTAAATATTTTATTTATTTATTCATGAGAGACACAGAGACAGAGAGAGAGGCATTGACATAGGCAGAGGGAGAAGCAGGCTCCATGCAGGGAGCCTGATATGGGACTTGACTCCGGGTCTCCAGGATCAGCCCTGGGCAGAAGGCAGGCGCTAAACCGCTGAGCCATCCAGGGATCCCTATTTTTCTAATTTCTTAAGATAGGAGCTTAGACTATTTATTTGAGGCCTTTCTTCTTACCTAATGTAGGTATTTATTTCCATAACTATCCTCCAAACACTACTTCAGCTTCATCCCATAAGTTTTTGGTTTGTTGTACTCTCATTTTCATTCAGTTTAAAATCTTTTCTAATTTAAAAAAAATTATTTGGGTTATTTAAAAGTGTTTAATTTCCACATGTTTATATATTTTTCTAAAATTTTATTGTTGTTGTTTTCTAATTTAATTTCCTTGTGATCAAGGAACATCCTTTGAATGGTTTCAGTTTCACATTTAGTGTCTTCATTTCTTCTTGCTCATTCTAATTATCTCTTGATATTATTTCCTTTCAGCATCATGAAAGAAGTGCAAGTCTGCTAGCAACAAGCATCTTAGTCTTTGTCTACTTGGGACTATCTTTATTTAACCTTCATTTTTCAAAGCTAGCTTTGCTGAATATTGAATTTTTGGCAGTCAATTTTTTTTCAGGACTTTGGATACCCCATTACCCTGCCTTCTGGCCCCTATTGTTTCTGAGAAGTCATCCATTAATTGCACTATTGTCCCCTGTATGCAATCAGTCATTTTCCTCTTCCTACTTTCAAGACTATTTTTCTTTATCTTTAGATTTCAACAGTGTGATTATAATGTTTCTAAGTTAGAATCTTTTTGCGTCTTTCCGATATGAATCCTTTACCTTCTTGGATCTATAGATTCTTTTTCATCAAAAACAGAAGGTTTTCAACCATTGCTTCTGTTTCAGTCCTTTGCTCTTTTCCTTCTGTGATTCACATTACATATATATATTGACTGACCTGATATTATTTCACAAGTCTCTGAAGTTGTTAATTTTCCTTCAATCTTTTTATTCTCTATTCTTCAGATTGAAATGTCTCTATTGATACTCTTTAGGATCACTGATTCTTTCTTATTCTATTCCTCATCTCCTGTTGAGTCCATATTGTGGATTCTGATCTTTGTTATTCTATCAACACAAGAATTTCTGGGTTTTTTTACTAGTTATTTTTTTTAATTTATTTATGATCCAGATTTAATAATTCAGTGCTATATTTCCTATGATTTTTTAAAGATTTTATTTATTTATTTGAGACAAAGAGACAACATGAATGGTGGGGAGGGACAGAAGAAGAGGTAGACAAGCAGATTCCCTGCTTAATAGGGAGCCTGGCCCAGAGCTCAATCCCAGGACTCCAAGATCATGACCTGAGCCATACGCTGACACTTGACTGACCAAGCCACCAAAGCACCCCTCCTAGGATTCTTTAAACATGGTTGTATTCTTTGACCATATTTGTAATAATTTCTGTGAAGCATTTGCTGTAAATTCATTATCTAGGCCCATTCAGAAACAATTTTTATTGTCTGCATTTTTTTCTGGGTATAATACACATTTTTTTCTGTTTATTTGCACATCCCAGAAGTTTTTTTTTTAAGCTTTATTTATTTATTCATGACAGACACACAGAGAGAGGCAGAAATACAGGCATTGGGTGAAGCAAGCTCCCAGCAGGGAGCCCAATGTGGTACTCAATCCCAGAATCCCAGGATCACACCCCGAGCCAAAGGCAGACATTCAACCACTAAGCCACCCAGGTGTCCCCATCCCAGAATTTTTTGTTGGTAACTAAAGGTTTTAGAATATGTATAACAGTAACTCTAGATTTTGATTCTTTTCCCCTGGGAGCTATCCTTTTTCCCCCTTTTGTTTGTTTGTTTGTTTATATGTTGGCTTGTAAGTAATTTTCCTTGGCTTAATCTACAGACTCTTTCTCTTGTGGTGTGCAGCTACTCATATTTCTGTGTATTTCAGCCTTATTTTCAGTTTTTAGCCTAACTTCCTAAGGATTGACACTGTGTCTACTTATCTCAAGTGTTTGCTTGGCTTAAATGTGTGCTCAAACACTTCAAGCCAGTAAGGCTTCCACATTCTGCTTATAATTTTTTTGTGTGTGTTGGGAGTGCATGCAAAGTTCAGGCAATTTTTAATTCTGTCTTAACTTTTACTCTCCACTGCATCCTTCCAAGTCTTCCCTGCATATGCTTTGACTTCTACACATCCAGAGACATGTGGAGAGTTTTGGCCCTCTCATGTATCCCCTGCCCAGGTATAAATTTCCAATCAACCAGGAATATGTAGTGAATTTATCAAGCTTCTCTACATCTCTCTCATTTTCAGGATCTCTCTTAAATTCCTGGATAGTCATAAAGTCTACCACTTACCCCAAAAGAACTCCAGTTTAAGATATGAGAGCTGTGAATTTTTCTCATGCATTTACTACCAAGTTTGCTATTACTTCTTCTAACAATTATTTAGGCATAGATATCTGAAATTAAGTTAAGCCGCTGATTTTAACAGACAGCCCTAACTTAACAGAACTCTTATGCTAATCAGGCTGTGAGGGGAGAGGGAGAAAGTGGCCAGAATGGAGGAACTCCAGGGATTAACACCCCCAACTCCCATGTTTGTCCCTGAAGTTCAGTACTTCTTATTAACAATTGCTGCTCAATTGTTTGTTTTTTATATTTCTGTCCAAAAAATTGTTTTATAATTGTTTTTATGGAGATGATTTGTTAACCGCTTTAAATTTTATGCCTAGAGGTCCCATTTTATTCTAAAGAGGATGGTTTCTGTTATCTAGTTAGAATGGTGATGGTGTCTTGATGATTTTTTAAATATTTCCTTTAACGTAGTATGTTAGTGGGAAAAAACACTATGCAATGATGATAAGAATGATAACAACATAAATTCCTACCACTTATTGGTCACTTATTTTCTGTTGATGTGTCATAGCATTATCTCATTTACTTCTTTGATCACCTTGTAAGGTAGATAATTTATTCCCATTTTACAGATTAAGGAACTGAGGTATATCAAGCCAAAGTAACTTCCCCAAAGTTATACTTCTAGAAAATGATATTGTCAATTATCTGTCTCCCTCTGTTCTCTTATTAGTTCACTAAAATGAATTGCAAAAGAATTGTGGGACAAGGTAGAGTAATTACTTTACTCCATCAAGTACCAAAAGATAAAGAATAAAAAGAATGCTGAGTCTCTTACAATTCAAACTTTTAAACTTTCATAAGTTAAAAAGTAATCTTTTATTTTTAATTTTTAAAGATGTTGATTTTAACAGCATTTTAAATGGGTAAGAAAAATCATCTGATCAGAGAAATGTCCAATCTCATGGCACAGATCCTTTAAAATACAGAATTTATGCTGCTTATGTTGTGTTCATTGCATTTAAAAAATAGATGCCAAGTGACTTTCTAAACTTCAGACATATTGATTTAGCCACATTTATCTACACATATGAAAATAAGACGTAAACCTAAAGAATGCACGCTTAGAGACTAAACCTGGAAAACTTAAACTTTGGTATTCCAATAAAGCTTGACCAGAGTAATATTTATTTTTTCCATCTGATAATGCATGGTATACATTAGCAATACAGACCTGATTTGTTTCCTTAGGGTCCTTGAGAATAAAGCCATTGGGTAACCCACCTACAGGGTATGGGTAATATCCTGTGTCAAGGCAAATTATTCTAGGCCAACCCAGGGAGGAAGAAAGGTAGACTATTCTTTATTCTCTAAAGTGTGCTCGAAGTCCCATATCTTTTTTGAACATTCAAAGGATACACAGTGCATATGGAGGGCCATAACATACACCAAAGGAATAATGCTTTTTTGGGCAATCAGAGAATATCCATGGGAGAAAGGCCAATTTCATACATATCTATGAAAACAGGAACAGAAATACAAACTATTTAAAATTAAATTTTAAATTTAATTAAAATTAATTAAAATCTAATTAAAATTAAATCAAATTAAAATTAATCAAATTAAAATCACCACAAAATTCTTTATTTTGGAACTTCTTGATTTGTTTCAGTTATAAACATTGGATTGATTTGTATGTTACATTAAGTTCTTTAACTTTCTCTTGACTTTGGGCCACCCAGAGTAGACTGGTAGAGGATGACCTTGGAGATAGGCAGTATTTTAATTCATTTCTCCATACTCATAATTTGAATCTTTTATGTCATTTAAATCTTTAAGCATTTTTCTTCTAATCTTGGTTTTATTTTCTTAACAATCTTGCCAAGCTTTAAGTTTGTATCCTCAGCCAATTTTAATATGTATATGCACCAAAAATGTCCAAACATGCTCATTTCAGTGGAAAAAAAAATGTGTGTTTATATACCAGAAAAAAATTCAGTTGATTTTTACCTCAATTTTATGAAAATATGAATTGTAAGTGTACAATCATATATGGGAGTTCCCCTACGAGTGCATTTATTCTTACAGAAAAAAGTCTCCCAAAATGACAGTAATACATGATTACTTGTATTTTTTATAAATTAACATGACCAACTTAGCATAATGTTCAATCTTCCATTGCATCCAAGTATGGAAAATAAACAATGACAAAACTGGAAATTTTAATGTAGATAATGTTCCACATAATAGCATCATTCCCATGTTAAATTTTCTGAGTTTTATAATTTACTCTGGTTACATGAAAAAATGTCCTAGTTCTTAGAAGATACTGAATTATCAAAGAACAAAGTGTCATGATGTCTGCAAGTAACTCACAAATGATTCAGGAAGAAAGGAGAGAAAAAGTTAATAAAACAAATGTGGTAAAATAGCCCCAATTGGTAAAGAGAACACAGGTGTTCATTGTAGTAAATCTTGGCTCCATATTTCTCTAGCAATAATGGACCTTTTCCTTAGACATGCTTCTGCTATTAACTATAAGTCAGTTGCCCATTATAATAGAATGTGATTAGGTTTTGGAATCAGACTCCTCAATCACTTATTAACTGTGTGACCTTAGGCAAATTCTGTAATGGATCTGGTTTCCTGATTCTGGTGAGACTGGTTCACTATTTGACTTCCCATTATTCAAGACAATTAGTACAAGATGAGATTTTGATCATCATTCTAGTTTCATACATTTTTCCATTCCAAAAAAATATGAAGCAAGTAAAAAAATTAATAAAATATCTAGCATTTTCATTACTACAATTACTTTCTGAAAAATCTTAATAGAGATAGATATTACACTTGCTTTTACATTAGTTTTTAAATCACCCTATACTATGTATTACATACACTATTATGAAGTCTTGTTTCTCCTTTCTAGAAGTTTATGATCTATGGCATTATTTCTCAAACTTTTTTTAAAAAAGATTTTATTTATTTATTCATGAGAAACACAGAGAGCAAGAGGCAGAGACACAGGCAGAGGGAGAAGAACCAGGCTTCATGCAGGGAGCCCAATGTGGGACTGGATTCTGGGACTCCGGGATCATGCCTTGGGCCAGAGGGAGGCGCTCAACTGCTGAGCCACCCAGGCATCCCATATTTCTCAAAATTTAAAGTACATACAAAACACCAAGCATCTTGTTAATGATGTAGGTTATGGTTTAATAGATATGGGATGGAGCATGAGACTCTGAATTTCTAACAATCTCCCAAATCACAGTGATGTTACTGGTCCACCAACCACAGTTTGAAAAGCAGGGGAGTCCAGCACATGACAGTGCCACAAATAAACACAAGGCCTAGAAACTTGGGTGGGAGGCTAAATGATGTTAAACTTAATAAACAATATATGAATAAATGTATGTGTAGTATGAAATAATATAAAACTTATTAATTAATAACTGAATAGAGAGTGTGTGATAGTATAGAGAAGCACTAAATCTGAATCTGTCATTTTTTAAGAAGGTAAATTGAGATTCAGAGAATTTCATGGACTTCCTCACAATTGTTGATATAAAGCCATAGAACTGATATGTGTGCCCATGTCTCCAACTTTAATTTCTGGGAAGGATCTTCTAATCTTTCACACATATGAAAACCAGCAATATGACTTTTTTTTGAGAAAAAAATATTGAGAATGATAAGTCTAGATCAAATGAGATCTAGAATGAGAAGGTACCTGCTGCTCTGCAACAAAAATAATATGATGCAGTTACAAAGTAGTTCCAAGTATTTTATTTTCCAGTTTAAGTTATACAAGTGTGACCCATTGATTAGGAGTGGCAAGAGAAATAAAGGAAAGAACTTGGTTCTGGGAATCAGGATACTTAAGTTCTAGCATCAGTTTTGCCACTGTTTCAGCCAGGAGCTTGGATGAGTTACTTAAATTTCTTGAAGCATTTTATCTTTGTTTTTCATCTGGAAATTGAAGATGAGACTCCTCGCTCTACTTCCCCCATGCTGCTGTTGTAAAAAGAACAGATGTAGAATGGGTGTGTGAAATTCACAGTGCTCTACAAGTGTAGCATTGTTTAAACCATTATTATCAATATTTATGAATATTGGTCTTCCCACCGTCAGCATTAAGGAAAGGGAATTTTGCTATAAACTTATTTCTCTTTTCTGAAGCTACTTATTTCTCTTTCTGAAATTATCCCAGACAGTTTAGGTGGCCATCTGAGCTCCAGTTCCTATCTACCAGAGCCAATCACATGGATTCAGAAAATACAAATGTTGTTTCCTCCTCAGAGTGTACATTGGTCCCTCACTGGACATGTGCAGAGCTTCAGGGTTCCAGAAGCCATCAAGGTCACTGCCCACTTCTCTCTGGCTTCTCTTCTTCCTGTTCTCTCAAGCTTTCCTCCATCTCAGTGTCTGCCCTAATTCCCCCCACTTGTGTGCCTCCCCAGGTTTGTCCTTTTCCTGCGGTTTTTCTCTATTCCTTTTCCAATCTGATAATGCCTGCTAATATCAACACCATTCATCGTTACTTACCTGTACTTATTTGAGCAGCACGTTTTTTTTATTTAAAAAAATTAAAAATCAGATTCGGAATGAACTACATAAAGCTGCTAGTTTCAGCTTTCATGGTCAAAAATTAAAATTCAGTCAGTGCAGTTACCAACAGCATTGCCGAAATCATATGCTAAACTGAACCCTTGTTTTACAACTAAAACCCCACTCAGGGGGCACCTGGGTGGTTCAGTTGGTTAAGCGACCAATGCTTGATTTTGGCTCAGGTCATGATCTCAGGATCCTGAGACTGAGCCCTACCTCAAGCTCCCGCTCAGTGGGGAGTCTGATTGACTCTCCCTCTCCCTCTGCTCTGCAACCCCTCCTCTAAAATAAATAAGTAAATATTTAAAAAAAAAAAAAAGCCCTATTCAGTGATGGATTCTTTGAGACTCCATCCCCATGTTTAATTTTCATTCAGTGCTGATACGGTTTATTACCTACAAACATGACTGTTTTTTCTTAGCATTTTGAAAATTCTACAGGAAGGCCTTATAACCTCATATGATGCTATTGTTACTACAACATTATTACCATCTCGGCCTACTTAATTCTGTCCGTATCATCATGACCAGAAATTGGTGGAGCACCACCACTCAGGGTCTGACCAAAAAGTGACCTGACCCAGGGGCTGGGTCCTAAAAGTAATAATATCCTAAAAGTAATAATAGTATGACTCTCAAAATAAGCAGTTTGGACCACTCCGTTTATAACAAAATTTATGTTAGCTCTTTATTAGGATAAAGAGTGCATTTTTTAAATTATTATTACACTGTTTTCAAATAGGCAATTAGGAATCTTAAAATTTCTAAGCAAAAGCCAACATGTTCTTTTGCTGCTGTAGTCTTTAAAAGTCAACATCTTTTACTGTGCACATCTTAATGATAAGACAACCTGTTACCACTTGTAAGAATATTTTTGATGTATTAAAAGAGATATTTTATTATTTTTTAATAATGAGTATTCTCCATAATAATACCCTTGAGCCTAATTATTTTGCTCAAATGTCATTCTTAACAAATTACTTACATACTATTGTCACATAAGCCCACTGGCTAAATTAGAGGTAACAACTGGTGAACAGAATAATCCCTTTCTGTGTTTCGTAATGGTTTGATAGACATCTACATTTACCAAAGAGCTTCATAAAACGTTTCAAAAAGAAATAAAAATTTACTGAGAAAAAAATGTGCTCAAGCCTGTTTGGAATAATTTGGATTTGTTTATCATGAATTTCCATGTTTCCAAATCTTTTGTTTGCTTCCATTCTAAAAACTTTAATAAACATTTACTGCTCTTTAAGTGTCTAGATTTTAACACGATGAACTTTTGCCATTTTACAGTCTAAGGCACAGTGCTGACTGCCAAGCCCTCGCTCACAAGGCCACCTAAAGCATGCACACACTAGCATCTGGGCAAGACTTAGCAGTCCCCATGGTGACACATCACAAATGCTAGTAAAAGGAGAAACACTCACTTTTGTGGGTTCCAAGCATCTACTCCAGTCTAAACACAGGCTGTTTCCTTTAAACCACCCTCAACAACCTTCCCACAACTGCTTCTGGCCATGAAATAACCATCTCTTGCAGGATGGGAAGAGCAAAAATGGAAACAATCTGTTTTGCAAGCACTTTTCCAGCAATTTTCTGCTTGAGACCTTATGCCCCTCCAGCTCCTTATCAGCTACAGTTGCTGTCTGTCAACGCTCAAAGATGGAGGATGCATCGATCTATATATGAACAACAGCAACAACACTGCAGAAACCCAGTCCCATCCTCTGAAATGTAACCACTGCTTGAATTAAGATTTGAGAGCATGGTCACTTTTTAAATTACAGAAACACAGAGTCCATTATGTTCAACTCACTTGCCTTCAAGAAAGCCTGTTACCTTTAGTTTTAAGGTGTTGAAAGTTAAAAGAGCAAAAACACCACTGGAAGGATTTAGGTTCTGAATGATCATTATGGTGCTCTTGGATCAGACTGCTTCGAAGCCTATGACAGATGACTTTATCAGCCCCATTCAGCAGATAAACCATCTCTCCATCTCACCTAGTTCTCTGTTAGCTCTGTACCAGAAGACAATGACTTTAAAGAGGGAGAGAGAGAGAAAATGATTTGACGCAGGAGTTCATGGAAGAAGACAATTGATATGTTGGTCACTGATGCAGAAAATCCAAAACAATGAATTTTCACCAAGTGAAATTAAGTGTTCTGTTTGTATTACATTATTACCAATTTTCCTTTTTAGATATTATATTTTCCTTTTTCCAATGAGTTTATTGAAACATGAAAAATGTTGTTCTATACAAAACAAATGCATTTTGTTAGACAGGAAAATCCAGCACTTTATTTCTTCTACTTAAAATGACCTTTCACAGATCACTTGTCTCCCTGATATGCATGGTTTCTGCATTCTGTACCATCATACCAGAGTTAGCAGTAATCGAACAGTATGTGTTATCAGTGGGGGAAAAAAGTAAGCTGGCTATTTCTGAGGATTGAAAAAAAATGCATAAAGAACTTATCCTTGCCCAAGACCTATGGATTACATATTCAATTAGTTTAAAGTATTTGATGCACAAAATATAATCTCATCCAATCTCGGTTTTTTTAAATTTAGTTTTGTGAATGCCATTTTGTTTGTGTACAATGTAACACAGCATGTTTATTAAGTGTATTTATTATCTTATAATAATTCAACTCAGTTCATATGTAATGGAGACATGGACTATCTTCTTCATTTTATAAATAACTCAAGAAAAGAGCCAGAATTGCCAGACTATCTGTGTTGGGATCAATCTGCATTAACTTTTCCTCAGCCACCCTCCCTGAATCCTCAGTCTTTTAATTTACTTTTTCCTCATTTCTTTGCTTCCAAGTACGGTTCCAGTGTCATTTTATTTTTACTTTTTATATTTATTTATTTATTTGAGAGAGAAAGTGTGTGCACCAGGGAAGGGCAGAGGAGGGAGAGAGCCTCAAGCAGACTCCTTGCTGTGTGTGAAGTCAACATGGGGCTAGATCCCATGATTCTGAAATCGTGACCTGCCCCAAAATCAAGAGTAGGACGCTTAACCCACTGAGCCACCCAGGCACCCCAGTTCTGGAGTCCTTTTATTTTATTTTATTATTTTTTTTAAGTTTTTATTTATTTATGATAGTCACAGAGAGAGAGAGAGAGGCAGAGACACAGGCAGAGGGAGAAGCAGGCTCCATGCACTGGGAGCCTGACGTGGGATTCGATCCCGGGTCTCCAGGATCGCGCCCTGGGCCAAAGGCAGGCGCCAAACCGCTGCGCCACCCAGGGATCCCTGGTGTCATTTTAAAAGTAAAAAACTCCCTTTCCTTTAGGAGTTTATAATTCAACTGAGAGGCAACATATCCTTATATAAGATATCTTTAACACAAGTTAAAATGAATAACATGATATAAATCATGCATAAAAGTTGAAGGATAAGAAGTAAGCCTGACAGTAGATGAGTAGAGAGAGCTTCCTGAAAATAGTGGATCTACTTCAGAGAAGTGAAAAATGAATGTGGATGAATGCAGAAGAGAGAAAGAGAGCTTCTGATGGCCATGGTTCAGCCAATGAAGCAGGGATGAGGTGTCATGGATGCTGACTGCAAGTTTGAACACAATCAGCCTTAATTTACATAGCTTTGTACAAGTTACCAAATACTGTTGCCTACATTATCTCATTTGCTTTTCAACAGAATTGTACAATGTATGTCGATGGAAGGGGTGTTCCTTATCTTCAGGTTGCAAATAAAGGACTTAAGGGCCAGAGAAGTTCACCCCATGCTTGAACTTTACACACTAAAAAAGGGACAGGGTCTTAAATCAAATAAATATTTGAATGCCCCATCCAGTGGGACATTCTCTCCAGTGTGTTCATGCCTACTTTTTCAGGCGGCCAGCCTCTCTCCCAGGTTCTCAGAGGAGGCTCATTCCTCCTGGGCCAGGTCATTCATCAGGGTTCCACAGAAGTAGTGTTCAGCCAGATATTGAGTTCTGGGTCCACCTTGCCTCACTAAAAAAATCCTTTCTGTATGGTTGTAATGGTAAAGAATATCTCGTGAGCAAGGGCCCTTTGGGGATGCCAGAAATCTCTAAGACCAGCCCAAAATCTTTGCTATGTTTTTGCATCTGCTTTTACAGCAGACTGCACTGGTACATGGCAGCTCCACTCAGAGCTTCCTTCCCTGTTTCAAACCTCAGAAGACTCTCTGATGCCCTCAGTCAGCCCACTCAGACCATACCTTCAAGAAATTAGAAGAAAAAATTCTCTCTCCTTTGAAAACTTCTCAAATGCTTACTGTCTTTTCACTCATTTACCCGTTAGTCTTCGAGTAACTTGAATACAGCATCGAGTGTTAGGCTTTCTTTATATTCTCCATGGCAGGAAGCCAAGAATATTTAACCAATATTTCTTAATTGGTGGATTTCGGTCTCTGTTTCCACCACAACAAAATGAAATATTATGGTTCTATTATGAGAATTTTGTAATAAAATTAAATAAAAATTATTATCAGCAAATATGATTTATTATAACGCATTTAATAAGATTTTGTGTATATTAAAGGTTCTTCTACTTAAGCCTTTCTTGTTTGTTTTTATCTTTCTTAGATAGTGGTCTTGTTTAGTTCACTTTAGTTAACTATAGAAAATGGGAGCTAACTTGTTTTGATCTCAAACAACTATAGCTATATCTTTGTTTTTACCAATTTGGTTAGAATTATCAGTGTCCTTTTTTGGGGAAAAATTCTGAATCTATAATATAGCTTCTAAAGAAACCAAGGGAGTTGTTTTGTGTGCCTGAAGGAAGCTTTAGCACTGTACACATTAATTGTACCCTTTCATAATCTTTCTAGAAGTTACATAGACGCAGGCCACTGAATTATGAAGTTTTAAACCTAAAATTATTCAAGGCACACAGGCCATGAGGTGAAATTATCTTAGGATCACCTACTCCCTCCTCTTCATTAATCTATTGCTAAAGCAAACAGTTTTATTACCTTTTGCCCCAGCATTTGTTCATGGTTAAAACTAGTTCCAAAATTTTTACTAAGGTTACATGTTAGAATGTGATTCTTTATAATGAAATTTCATTCATCACTGAGCCATTGTTAAGTTTCTAGTGTTCCATGTGCTAATTTAGGCTTGGATAAAATTTCTGTCATCTATATTAGTTTCAGCAAATGAACAAACCACGAGTCTGTACTTTTCTACTATATTATTTTAAGTTTAATGTTATTAGAAGCTATTGTGCTTGGAGACAAAGGCAATCATGTCCCACAACCAATTCAGAAAGCAATAGGAAATTGAGAAAGTAGTTTAATAAACAGACACTTCCTTTGCTTTTTTAAAGAAAATCATATTTATTTGAGCAGCTTTCTCCATATAATACAATCTGCATATTTAAAAGGCAATCGTTTCCCCCAGTTTATTCTCTCCAATGAAATCACAACCGCTCGTGGATGTATTCTCCTCACCCATGTCCTCGCTCCGATGTGTGGAGTCAGGCTGAAAAGAGACGGAATGAAATTCCACAAGTGCTTATGATTTAGAAGAGCAACTGGAGTTTTAAGTAGTTCTGATTTTGTTAAGAATTTTTACGAGAGCAAACTACAGGGGGCAGCAGATATTAACAGGCTCTTAAGATCATGCTGAACCTTAAAATTAACAAGTGCTGGGCTGCTTAACCTCTCTCTGATGGAAATGCCCAACTGGCGCCTGAAATGTGTCATTTTCTTGTTTCTTTAGTTTCATGATACATAAGAGTTAAATCTGGAAGGCTTTTTTCCCCCATCCGTCTTTATACAGTAAGCTAAAGTCCAGAGACATCCCTCACATTTCAACAGAGTTGTGTTTTCTTTAAATTCTGCAATCAAGTGTGATGCTCTGAAGTGACATGAATGAAATGCTCTGGAATCATCTGAGCATTGAAGTGAGGGCAGCAGCGCAGCAATCGCACAGAGAGGGTAAGCAGTGTGCTGTAAGGGGCATTGTATCCTCTATTTTACTTACTAGGAGTGAGTTGAGTACTGCTGGACCTTCCTGAAACATCTCCCACACTGAAGGTTTCAGTATCTGAGACAGTTTCCAAAATACTTGGTGTATTTAAAATCAAACACACTGTCACTGAATTCTTCACCCCATACCCCTTCCCAAAATTCACAGTGTTTTTCATAAGGTTAGAGATTTTTAAAATATGGTACATATTACCCATCGATTGTGTTGAGCTTGATTTATGCTTTTATTTTGAAGACCAAAGAAGGTGAATGCCAGACCCCGTTTAAGTCTTTCCAATATCCTGGGGTGGCTTAAAAATAACACCTCATGAAGACTTGTTGTGGGCCTTTTCCCCTTTTCTAGGAAAATCTGAAAAGCAGAGAAGGAAGCATTGTCATTCTCTCGTCTACCTCAAAAGCAGTGTTTTAAAACATCAGCAACTACTAGGAGGGTTGCAAAGTTCTTTCATTGTTGATAGATACAGTTAGTGACACAGAGAGAGTAAGCGCTGGCAAAACGAAAGTCAGAGAGCAGATGCGTTTCCAAAATAAAAGTGAACATCCATGCCGTTTGCAGGAGGACAGCACTACGCTGGGATGATAAGGAGACTGGGTTCCGGCTCTGGTTTTGCTGCAGCCCATATTCTGTGATCTCTGAGCCTTGGATTCTATTACTGCCAACTAACTAGTGCCTTCCCCTAGCTGGAATTCTTAAGTGGATTCCTGGGTTTCTTTCTTTCTTTTTTTTTTTCATAACAAAATATTACAAATGAACAGCAAGTCACAGGAAATATAAAATCACCTATGAATCCATCAGCTCAGAGTACATAAAATTGTTTTACTTTGTCAAAGAACATTTTCACACATTTTATTGCAGTATAACATACATTCGGAAATGTAAATATTTAGTAAGTGTGCACTTAAATGATGTTTCATAGACCAAGAACACCTCTATGAGCAAAACTCAGATCAAGAAAGAAGACATTACCAGCACCGCAGAAGACCCACTCTGTGCCCCTTCTTAGTCTCTACCCTCCACAAAAATATATTATCCTCATTCCTACCAGGATACATTGGTTTTGATGTTTTGGTTTTTATTTTTGGCAAATTGTACAGTATATACTCTTTGCTTTCTGGTTTGTTCAATGTCATGTTTGTGAAGTTCATCTTTAGACTTGTATGTAGTTATAGATGGTTTATTATCATTGCTACACGGTATTCTGTCGCATGCGTATTTCCCAAATCATTTGCAAAATTGGATATTAGAGATCCAAGATTCAGTAAGAGTGAGCTGTGTAACCTGTCAATTATATTTTAATTATTCCACATACGTAGATGTATCCATTTGTGCACACTGATCTATCACTTGCTTTCTCCCCTCAGTATGGTGCTACAGATGTGTTTCCACTTTGCTACTGGGTACTGAGTTCATTTTAACTTCTGTATGGTGACCCAGTGAACATGCCACATTTAAAAATGTATATTCAATTAATGGTCACTTAGTTAATAACCTCCTTGTACACATAGATGGTGCATACCTGGAAGTGTAATCTGGTCAGAGACTGTACACCCTTTACCTTTACTGAAGGTGCCAAATTGCTCTCAAAGCAGGTATAGCAGAGAGTTGTATAAAGCTTCTGTTGTTCTACACATGTCAGCACTTGGAAGGATGAGATTTCCATTTGTTTGGTTGTGGCCTGTTGGTTTTTGCAGACTTGTTGGGAGTAGAATGGTATGTCCTTAGTCATGTTGAACATTATGGTCATTTTAAATCCTGTTTCTCCACAAGTTTTTTTTTTCCCTACACTCAGATCCCTTCTTCACTGTCCCTACAGATTTTGCAGGTGGCAATACAGATATTTATCTCCCTCTCTCTGCTGTTAATTAACAAAAGGGGACTGTAGTCCAATACAATGCTAATCCATCTGATGCTAATCTGTCCACCTATTCTCTTTATCATCCTCCTCCTGTCTCATTGAAGTTGGCCTCTTGAATTCCACTGAAATGAACATCAAGATTATCAATGACATCTTGATTCCCATGACTCACTTTATTATCCTCATCTCATTTCAATTCTAGGGATCTCATGCCTGTACCTCCACCCTTTCCTCATTTATTGAATGCAGTGTGTCCTTTCATTTCTCTAGCTCTTTGCCTGTTACTACTTGCTGAGATTTCTCCTTCCTCCCAATTTTGGAACTAGTGGTTCCTTTTTTTTATTACTTTTTTTGGTGGTTCTTTTTTTGAGCTTCCATGAAACTGAGCAGGTGTGTGTGTGTGTGTGTGTGTGTGCATACATACACATATGTATTACATATACATATCCACACACATATGAAGTCAAGCTTTGTATTATAATTACAGTTAAGTAGGATATGAGATTCTGAATGACAGGCATTTCTGCATCCCCAGTCCCTAACAAGGAGTCTTGGCAAATATTTAGGGAGTAAATCAATAAATCAGGCCAGCATTTCCCTGGGGTCTCTTCCAGTTCTAAGATGCTGGTTCAGAGTCTGTGATGATGAAAGCCATTCTTTCCTCCCACATTACCTCTTCTACCCAATTGCACAAATTGTCCTCTCCCTGCTGGAGAAGTCTTGTGCCAGAACCCAAGGGATAGTAGATGTGTTCCTGTCACAAGCTGAGAAACAGCAGTCTGGGTGGAAGAGCAGGGCCCCTGAGCTATGCATTTAGGATTGGGGCTAGCAGAGGAGCAGAGAAAACCCACTGTGAAATTTTATTCCCTCTCTTCTCTTTAAACCCCATATACTGAAAAAAGTGAGGGAGAAGAAAAGGGAATGAGTGAAAAGAAGAAGAAACAAACTAAAGCTCACAAGGGGCTGTTAAGTAGTGAAGATAAACATAAAGGTTTTTAGCCTGCTCAGAAGGGTGGGAATAAAATTAAAATAGACTTGGGATGCCTGGATGGCTCAGCAATTGAGCATCGCCTTCAGCTCAGAGCATGATCCTGGAATCCTGGGATAGAGTCCCTTGCAGGGAGCCTGCATCTCCCTCTGCCTGTGTCTCTGCCTGCCTCTCTCTGTGTGTCCCTCATGAATAAATAAATAAAATCTTAAAAAAATAATAATTAAAATAGACTTTTATTTAGATCACTGAAGTCTATGCAGCTCCAAGACTGCCGGATCCCAAGGTAGTTTGAAGCTGTCACAGAGTGACATTCTTTTTTCAAGCAGTTCTTAAAACTCTGACCATCACTAACAAATGTTTTCAGGGTCTCACTCTTGGTAAAAGCACCATTAACACATTACTTGGCTCACCCAATCTTGTCCTGTAAGATGTGTGAATGTATCCTGCTTCCACCACTACATGTGAGAAGCAGGGAGCAAAATTCAGGCCATCGTGTGGCTTTCCTACTGAGAAGACTTTGCTGCTGTCCAGAATCATCACTTGCCAATTTTAAATTAAATTATATGCTGCTAATTCATGCATTTAGCAAATGGCTCTTTTATGTATTAGTGTTATATTGTTTTAAGATCATACTATTCCATGTAAAGAATGCCTGCCTAAAAAAATATACAGACTGATTTAAAGCACAGAAGTTCTAAGAGAAGTGCACAACACTGTTCAAATACAAGCCCTAGCTGACTGTCTGAAGATATTGAGCCTTATCCTTAAAGTAATACATTTCATTTTTTAAAAAACATGATCTATTTACACCTTAAAATAATAAACTTCACCCCATGCATAACCTTCCCAACAGGCTGTTGAAACTAGTATATTCCTGAAAGGCTTCCTTTGCCCATTTTCTCATGGAAATAGACAGCTGTCAATTGTGGCCTCCTCACTCCCACATTTTCTCTTATTCTACAATGAAATAACAAATGTAAATAGGCAATTGTAATAGCACTTTGCCTCTTAGAGCCCAATGTCCCTGGAAAAACTGCTGTGCTTTATAAATAGCAGATAGATTATCTGCTTACCTACAGTGTCATTGAAGACAGGATTCTCTTAAAGAAAACCCAAATGGAGCACAAAATGGGAATAGAGATTGCTCTAGAAATGGAGATATTTAATGGCATCTAAAAAAAACTACCTAATAAGTACATGAAAATAAAAACCTTTCAAAAAGAAAAGAAAGACCTTCCCATGCAAAGATCCAAGCCATCCTTTAGTTAACACACAGTTGTTGTTTTTTTTTTTTTAAACTACACTGCCATGCCAATTTGTTCCTGACCCAAGAAATGGATTCTCCACAGGGAAGGGTTCTGTGTCTCTTATGAATCATTAGGTAGAGTGAAGGGAAGCACAAGGACCTTATGGAAGTTGACAAGATCTCCGCCAGAGACTAATGACCTATTTTTTTTATTTTAAATTTATTAAATTCCTAATTTTAATTCCATTATAGTTAACAAACAGTGTTATATTAGTTCCAGATGTACAACATAGTGATTCAACAATTCTTTACATTACTCATTGCTCATCATGATAACTATACTGTAATTGCCATCACCTATTTCACCCATCCCTCACTCAATCCCCTCTGCTAGCCATCAGATTGTTCTCTATAATTAAGAGTCTATTTCTTGGTTTCTCTTGCTTTTTCTTTTTTCCCCCTTTTCATTTGTTTGGTTTCTTAAATTCCATATATGAGTGAAATCACGTGGCATTTGTCTTTCTCTGGCTGACTTATTTCACTTAGCATTATACTTTCTAGCTCCATCAATGTTTTTGCAAGTGGCAAGATTTCATTCTTTTTCATGGCTGAATATTATATACATCCCTTTTCATATATATATGTGTGTGTGTGTGTGTGTGTGTACATATATAGACATACATATAAACACACATAGGCATATATACCACTTATACTTTATCCATTTATCTATTGATGGACATTTGGGCCACTTCCATAATTTGACTATTGTAAATAATGCCATAAAAAACACAAGGGTGCATATGTACTTTCAAATTCATGTTTTGTATTCTTTAGGTAAAAAGTCAGCAGTGTGATTACTGGATGTAGAGTATCTCTATATTTAACTTTTTGAGGACTCTCCATTCTGTTTTCTACAGTGGCTGCACCAGTTTGCATTTTCACCAACAGTGAAAGAGCGTTCCTTTTTCTACAAATCCTCATGAACACTTACTGTTTCTCCTGCCTTTTTTTTTTTTATTTTAGCCATTCTGATGGGTGTGAGGTTTTATCTCACTAATTTGCGTTCCTCTGATGATGACTGATGTTGAGCATCTTTTCATGTGAGTGTTGGCCATCTGTTATGTCTTCTTCAGAGAAATGTCTGTTCGGGTCTTCTGCTTATTGTTTAATTGGATTATTTGGGGGGGTTTGTATTGAGTTATATAATTTCTTCATATATTTTGGATACTAACCTTTTATCAGATATGTCATTTGCAAATATCTTCTTCCATTCAGTAGGTTGTCTTTCAGTTTTGTTGATTGTTTCTTTTCCTGTGCAGAAGCTTTTTATTTTGATGGAGTCCCAATACTTTATTTTTGCTTTTATTTCCCTTGCCTCAGGAGACATATCTAGAAAAATGTGGCTACAGCCAATGTCAGAGAAATTACTGCCTGTGCTCTCTTCTAAGGCTTTTATGGTTTCTGGTCTCACATTTACTTCCCTAATTCGCTTTGAGTTTATTTTTGTGTACACTATAAGAAAGTGGTCTACTTTCATTCTTTTGCATGTAGCTGTAGTTTCTCCAATACATTTGTTGAAGAGACTTTTTCCCGTTGCATATTCTTGCCAGAGACCAATGATTTCTTAGACTTGTATGCACCCAAATAGGAATGTGAATGGTAAAAAAATAAAATAAGACTTCTAACCCTTAGCATATTAGACCAAGGAAAGGAACAGTTTCCTAATCTCTCTAGGTAATGTTGCTCTTCTGTATGTTTCATTCTCAATCTATTTTATTTGAAATACTGTACAAGTTTTGAAGTCCTTGAAAAAGAGTCCTTGAAAAAGAACATAAATGCCAAGTTAGATATTTGTATATTTCTGATAAGAAATTCTCTGATGCTTTTTTTTTGATAGTGCATCCAATTCAAATATGGTCATTGAATTAATCTGAGTTGCCTAATTATGTCATTTGCTCATAAGTATTTGTCATTTGCTAAATATGTGATTTTCTCTTTCATTAATTTATATATACATAATCATTGCCTACTCTGTTCCAGAACCTTGTTAGGAGCTAGGGATTCCGAAGTGAGCAAGACAAATGTGCTAGGCCTCATAATCTTACTCTCTTTCTCGCTAGTTTTCTTACTCTCTCTCCTTCATCTCCCTCTATCTCTAGTTTTATTGAATATCCTTCTCTTCCTCCTCCACCTCCTCCTCCTCATAATCATCATCTAGATGCCCAGCCATAATCCAGGAAACTATCTTCACTAATGCTCTTTCCTCCTCTTTATTCCACTGAAACATGTTTCTTGGTCTATACTCGCATGGATGTCTCCCTAGAACATTGCAGTAGCAAGGAAATGGATCTAATAATAAATGGGTAACGAATCTACTTATTATTTAATATCTTGTGCACCAGCTAAATGTTTACATGCAATATTACAATTGATATTGACAATAACTTTATGGAAAATAAGATATTGTCACCTTCATTGCTGAGATAGGAAAACTAAACTAAGGCTCAGATAGGTTACATGAGCTGTCCAAGGCCTTCAAGTTAGTAAACAGAATAGCTTGGATTTTAATCAAAGGCATTTTGATCACAAAGTGTGTTCTCTTCACTCTCCCACACTGTTCTGCATCCACCATGGTATTTCCTGACTGTGCTTCTCACTAGTGGAGGTTCCCAGGAGAGGTTCCTTCAGATATACCATTAGCTCATCTCTCTGAGGTGATATTTTATATCTAAGGTGAGGCACCACAGTTAAAAGCAGTCATAAAAAAAAAAAAAAAAACCCTCAAGGTGAAGCACTTAATCTTACAAGAACTGACTGTTAAATTGTAGTCTGCCCCAGTTGGGAAAAAGCCTTTAACAAAAGACCCTCTTGTAAATCTCTTGTGAATTTCACTGTGGTTTAACAGTGGGTGAGCTGCTGTGGGGGGTACAGGGGGGGTTGTTTGTTGTTATTGTTTTTATCTTTTTGTTTTTTTGTCTGAAGCCTTTTTGGGACTAGAAAAAAAAGGTTTATGAAACCCTTTTTAAATCAAGACAGTGCCTGAAAAGCATATCTGCCTTGAATTTGGTGTTCAGAAAGCAGTTTTGGACTATATCTATAATTTCAAGTGTTCAAATGATATCACCTAATTATGTAATGAATGTAAAAGCACTTTGGAAACAACAAATGGCCACATAAATGAAAGGTGTTATTATGTTGCTAGGTAAACATTGTCTTTCACATAGTATTTGATGAGCATTCTTTTCAAAGAAAGTAAAAACAACCTAAGTAATGTCACTTGATTATTCTATTAAATGGTGAATAGCATAATTATTCCTCCTTTTAAATTTTCACACTGAAAAATGCAGCCATTTGGCTTAAAATCCCTGACTGTGTGGGTTTGTATAATGAAATTTCTTAATGTGCTACATGGTTCAATATACTAAGACCTGTGGTTTTCTAGGAATTAAGATGGCTCTTCCAGTAAGTTCCAGTGAGAAAAGACAAGACTGAAGATCAAAGAGCTGACAACACTATCTTTCAAACTTGTTTGCATACATTGTTGAAATTAGCAAAGAGATAACCATAAAGGGTGGATACTTTATTATGTGTATTGTGAATCTTTAAATGGCAATTGCAAAAAGTGAGTAACGTAACCATCATTAAAAAACCTTAAGGAGGCAGTTTTGTGTTCTACAAGTATAGATTTCATAACTGCTTCCTTTGAAGTAAAAACCTCATCTCTTTGTAACTGGAATAGGTTCTGAAGAAACAAAGCTTCAAGAGGTTCAGATGGGCTATAAAAAATGTTGTAATCTCCTACAGGAGAGATGTGATTTATAAGGTGACGTATTTTTTATGACACATCGATGTTTGCAACAGACCAGGCCAGTAAGTAAGAAGTTCAGATTTAAAAGGAAAGAGCAGCAATGTAACTTACCTTTACAGGTGTCATTCGGCTTAAAACAACCTTTGCTAACCTACTGACTGAATCATTTTGAATGTGTGCAAGTGGAGTGTGTATACTAAATGTGTACTTTTCACATCTACGTTCCCTGCTAAAATGTTTTTTTAATGAAATAGTCATAAAATGATCTGTGCACGTTTGTGTTTGTGTTTGACGGTGGTCTCAAACCTGTCTTGAGCTCTTAGCAAATCTAGGTCTCTGCAAATCTAAGTTTCTGTCAATGGATATTCATTTTAGAGGAGGCAGCAGAGGAGTGCCTGGTTGGCTCAGTGGGTTAAGCAGCCAACTCTCGATTTGGGCTGAGGGTCATGATTTAGGGTCTTTGGATCAAGCCCTGTGCACTCAGGGGGAAGTCTGCTTGAGAGTCTCTCCCTCTGCCCCTCCCTCCCCAATGCTGCATGTGCATGCTCTTTCTTTCTTTCTTTCTTTCTTTCTTTCTTTCTTTCTTTCTTTCTTTCTTTTTCTTTCCTCTCTCAAATAAATAAATCAATCTTTAAAAGAAGGAGAAGAAGAAGAAGAAGAAGAAGAAGAAGAAGAAGAAGAAGACGACAAAGTACAGCATAAAAGTTAATGCATGGGCTCTGGTGGCTAGATAACCTGGGTTCGAAAGCCACTTGTGCCATATGCTAGATTATTGATATAACGTGAAGTGAGTCACTTGCTTAACATTTGTGCACCTCAGTTAACTCATATATGAAATGGAGATAATAAGATAATGGAGATAATAAGGCCATCTCAGAGGATTATTTTGTGGATTAAGTAATATTATACTCTTTTAAGTTAAACTCAGTGTTCAGTGATGGGGGGGTCATCAAAGATTGATATTATTTTTCAGGAATTTACAAAGCATTTATGCACCAGAAAAAGTAGACAAGTGTAGTTTGTATGTGTATAGCTTCAAGTAATGAAGCCTACCCCATACCACCTCTGTATATGAAAATGTATAATTAGAGTTTTTAAGTAGTTTTTAACCACTGGCACATTAGCAAACAACAAATACTGTTACACGGTGCAGAATTTGTTTACCTGGTAAAATGCAAATAATGCAGCTGCTTCACACAACAGTCAAACAGAGAGACGTGCTGATCACAGAGTACATTGGACCCTAGGACTATCTTTGGTTAGACTGTGACATCATTTTCAAGTTTGAATTACTTGAATCATTTTTAAACAAGTTTTAGAGATGTTTGTTTAGTTATTTAAGAAAATCCAGGCATTCCACTTTTCCTGCTTCCATCCAACCAATTAAAACTTAAAAAGAAAAGGGCCATAAAGTAACTAATTTCAAAATCCATAATGTCTACATCAAGGCATGGCTATCTAGGTCAAAATACGTGTTCTGGAACATAATAACCACATGCTATAAAATATAATTGATACAACAGTCTAGGCCAATAGGGTGAGTCTTCATTCTATTCACAGACATTAGCATTATGAAAGGTTTCCCTGTGGCAATTACATAGTGAAATACCATTATGCCTATCTTTCCATGCGCAGTTATGGCTGTGACTGTATGACACTGAACATCTGTATGAAAATCAAAAAAGTTCAATCAACTTTCCAGATGTCCCCAAATAGCATCATGTTTGGCTTATGGACAAAACAGCTGGACTTTCATTTTTCATTTCATTTTTGTCCAGATGTTAAGCTCGTGTAGATATGGCCTCTTTTGGAGTTCTTTTGTACCACTTACCTTTGAGATTCTAGCTGAAAAACTAAAAAAATGAAAAAAAGTTTACTATATAAATATGTTTCTCCTGTGTTGAAAGAGGCTATTAGTCAAAGATCTGCTAGATCGTACATCGGGATTAGTAGTCAAGACAGCATCAATGAACAATTTAACAAAAGATATGGCATGCAAGTTATTTGATTCAAGAAAGAAAAACTGCCATGCTTGGATGGATAGAAAATATGTGACCCGATATTGATAAGTTTGGAATTTCTAAAGATTGAGGCAGTGTGGTGTAATGGAATGACATCTGGAAATCTTGGGCATGAGTTCATATTCCATCTTTTTTGACTGGTGACTTGGTAATGGTCAGTTTCCTCTAGGATAACCAACCACTCCAGTTTGTCGGGGACTCCACCAGCATTAGCACTAAAAGTCCCCTGGCAGAGAAACCACTCAGTCCCAGACAAATAGGTGGTTGGTCATTCTACTCCTCACCAATAAAATGAGGGCAATAATAACTTACTATAGTTACAGAGCTGTAGTACAGACTGGTGAATAAGTAAAGCATCTAGTACTGTTGAAAAGTATAGTGTCCCCAAATGGGAACTATTACTATCATTATAAATCTCATCCACATTTCCTGTTCTGTTTCCTCTCAAAGCAAAGGCTCTCCTGTTTCCATTTCACTCAACACAATCAACACTTCACCTGCACTGGGATAGTCATCCTATCCTACTTAATCCTATCTCATTCTCAAAAGCACTTAAATTTCTACAGTGAATTTTCCATCATTGATTCTGTGGTCATAAGTTTTATGTCACCCTCACTGGAGTCCAAGAGATAACTTTTTGTTTCCTCTATGCAGACCTGATATGCTGCTGTAGTTCAGACATACATTGTGGAAACCCTTGTGTCCTCAGCTAACCTGATGCACAGTAGGTTCTCAGCAGATATTTGTTAAATGAAAGAATGACACATGATGAATATAGGTTGGGCTATGGTAGACCTGAATTGTGGCCTTTCTCTTCTCTACAACCTCCTCTTTTCTGTCAGGGATCTCATTTACTATGGAAATCGTGTTACTCTCAAACGAAGCAGGTGTATTTCTTTCCCAAAATCTTCAATATACCTATTGATCTTTAACAATTGACCAGTCTAGTCTGCTCCCATTTTCTGGCTCCCAGATCATTCTTTGGTTCTCAAGCATCCGGCAGCTCTCCTGTTGTGTTAAAACAATCACCGGCTGTCTCTAGCCTCATCACTGGGTCCAGCTGTAAACTCAAAGAACCTTCTCTTGAATCCTTCAGATTCTTCTTTTCACTCCACCTTATTCTACCCTTTGGGTTACTCATTTTTCCAAGGCTGCCACTTTAACTAGGCCACACCCCTGCTGCCAGCTCTCCCAAAGCCTGCCCTCTTAAAGGCCAGACCTAAGTAGTAGGAGGCAATCATGCCACTTGTTTTTCTTTCTGTCTTCCAAATCAGGACCCACCTTCTCCAGAAAGCTTTTTTTTTTTTTTTTTTTTGGATGAGTTTAAACCAGTATCTAACCTATAATGACCACGTCAGGACAACCATTATCTCAGAGCTCTGGCTGCCAGAATCAGACAGAGCTGCATTTTTTTAAATTTTTTATTTATTTATGATAGTCACACAGAGAGAGAGAGAGAGGCAGAGACATAGGCAGAGGGAGAAGCAGGCTCCATGCACGAGGAGCCCGACGTGGGATTCGATCCCGGGTCTCCAGGATTGTGCCCTGGGCCAAAGGCAGGCGCTAAACTGCTGCGCCACCCAGGGTTCCCCAGAGCTGCATTTTGAATAACATTTCTGCCACTTACTGTTGCATGGGATTAAATCCCTAAGCCTCAATTGCTCCTTTGATAGAATGAGGATAAGAATTGTACTTGTGATAAAATGAGAATAATAATTTTGAAAATTAACTGAGGTAAAATATACAAAGCTTGGGATAGAGTAGACAATTCACTCACTCTTATTCACCTTCATATTCCTATCATCTCTAAGCTTGCCTGCTTCCCTTTCTTAAATTCTGTGGAGATTAATTGTGAGAATTCTTGAATATGTATCCCTAAATACTTTGTGCTGCCTTTGGTAGGCTCCTAATATCTATCACCAGACTGATTCTAGAAGCTATAGAACCTGAGTCTTCAAGGAAAGATATGTATTTGGGATGGATAAAGGACCAGAATATTTAGGTTCCCTAAATGACTTTAAAAGTGAAAATACAAGACCTGAATAAAAGAAAGTCCTCAGTAGGGACTTTTGAGATCCACAGGAGTGAAAGAGGAAAGCTAACACTCCTGACCTCTCACCTTAGCATTTTTCTTCCTTTTGCTTTCAAACAGTGAATAATCAACGTGTCAGAGTTCATTTAGATCTAAATCCAATTAAGTCTGACCTTAGGGATAGTTACTCATAGCTCCCAGCAGGTGTGTGCTTGGAAGAAATTGTCATCTATGCCCTTTGTTCCATCTTTAAATTACCCAAGTTTATGGTCCTGACCCATCAAGCCTAGCAACACTGCCCACTGAAATCCAAGGAAAACAGCTGCTGGTTTAAGTGTCTTGGCATCTGTGCTGGACAGAATTTTAAGAAATCACCTCTGTCTTTTCTGCATGGAACAAATCTGAGGATAGAAAATTTTCTATAACTTTCATCTAATCTTTATGCTAGTTGTTGGACCATGGGCAACATTACTTAACAATGATGCCTCTTGGTTTTATCATCTGTGAAGTGATATGTAAGATCATTGCCAGGATTAGAATTAATGTATGTGATTGAAATGGCACAATACCTGACATACAGTAGGTGCTCAATTAGTGCTATTCATTATTTATATAACTGGCATTATTAAGGCATTACCAGGAACTTTAAACGTATGGTCACTATTCACTCTGACACGTTGATTATTAAACTTGTAGTTCTGGGAAGGATAAAATGGTCTAATCCCACCCCCTTGTTTTGTGGATTAAAAAATTACCAACCAGAGTGCTGAGATAATTTGTTCAAGATCAATTACTTAGGTGGCAAAGTTGAGACCAGAAATCAGATCTTCCAGTCTCCACAAAAGTAGAAAGTAATTTAGAGTTATTCAGATCTGGTTTGAATCCGTGCTTTTACTTACATCTGTATCTGTTTCCTCTGTATGATAACAATTGTAATAATTTGCAAGGAAGTTGTGAGAAATAGATGATAAAAATATATGAAAATCATCTAGCAGAGTACCAGAATCTTCATAGGTCCTCAACTCTACAGTGTCTTTAACTGTGATTAAGAGATTTTAGAAGATGACTTCTGAAGCCAATTTGAAGTAATGGACACTATTAATGGAAGATAAATGTGAGAATTGAAGTCTCTCTCTTTCTCTCTCTCTCTCTCTCACACACACACACACACACACTTATATACACCTGCACACATACAAGGGGGGTGGGATTAGACCATTTTACCCTTTCCAGAACTATAAGTTTAAGATGAGATACTCTAAAATAAATCTAAAAATAAGTCTCATCAAGGCAAAATAAAACAAACGGACCACCTTACTGTTTTTAGTCAATGAGTCAACAATATTTGAGTATTCACCCTACCTAATATAAAGAGAAGAAGGAAAATAAAAGATCTTGTTGGACCATGTCCTAATGTGCTTTTTTTTCCAGACCAGTTTTATTTGCATTCTGGTTTAACCTTTGAGGCATGAGCCTCAGAATACTGGGGCTCTTCTCTTTTCCCTTAGTTTTCTACCAGCCTCTTAAACGATAGCCCAATCCTCCCCCGTTCAGCAAGATAGAACTTTATTTATGGAGAGAAAGCTGAATGACTGCTCCCTCCTCATTTCCTTGTTCTTTTGAGTAAGAAGACAGGAAGGAACCCATTAAGAGTCCAGGAGGCTGTCTGGAAAGGGAATCGAGGCATTCTTTCCAGGAGAGGACTGACCAAATAACCATAGTGAAGATGATGGCTGGGTGTCTTGAATTCTCTGTGATTTTATTCCTTTCTTCCACCATTTCTTCCTTTCTCGGGTTAGTTCTATTAGTCCTCAAGAACCTGGTCCTGGAAAGGTTTTTTATTTTAAATTCTGTCCCCAATGGCTCCACCCCTCATACTTTCACTATGTTATGGTCTCACATTTTTAATAAAGCACATACACTGAGTTGGGCTTAGCTGTCCATGTGTCTGTTCTTTATTTAAACTTGTATTACTGTAATTATATCAATACACAGTGATGTAAGCTATGACTCCTTCATTGTCCTGTACGGAACGAATTGTATGTCAACAGCATGATCCTTCACAGAGACCTTGTAGAAGGAAAGCATTTTCATGTTCAAGAGGAAAAATGTGCCCAGCTTTAATAAAGCTTGATATATCTGGCCTAGCCAAATAGATGTATTAGAATTCAGTGCTTTACCTTACAAAAGTATTAATGAGGAACTTTAAAATCACATTACCCTATTGAATTTTACAACAAATTCATAAAGATTTGATTAATATACAACTTTTTAAAGAATAATCTCTCTCACTAGACTCTTAGCTCCATAAAAACAAGGAACATATTTCCTTTCCACTGCACCCCAAAGCCTGGCATATAGTGAGTCCTTAATAGATATTATTGAAGGGATGAGTAAATGAGGGAAGAGATGAACAATTACAACTATGATTTTTAAAGGAGGTAGCAGAGTGTATTGTCAATTCCTGCAGCATATCAGAAATGACCTTAGAAATATTATTTTAGGCTAAAGAAACAGAGTGTACTAAAATATTTTAGTTATCTTTTCAGGGGAAGTTGTAGAAATGTGTTGTTCTACATGTGAATAATCACTTCTTGTCGGTGTTCTAGGATGAGACACAGCAGCCATGAGTGGCTGGAGAGAAAAGCGCAGGGCACCTGGACCATTTGCCTGCTTCTGTCTTTTCAGTAATAACATTACTCCTAATAGGTGCCCTCAGATTAAACAGTAATACTTAGCTCTAAGCAGTTAGAATTTTGCTCAATAAAAATAACAATATTAAAAGCAGTGAGTAGGAGATGATTGTGTGCTGCACCACATCATCATCTTTATGGAAGGGAGAAGGCAGGAGCAGGTGGCCGGCTCTTTCCACGGATAACACTGACTGGGGATGAGCCAGGCCTTGAAATGAAGCCTCTCTCAGAAAAGGCAACTTGAGGATCTGAAATCCCTCCTTATCTTTCAAGCAGTTGCCATTAATATGCTGTTTATTCAGTGATTATCGATGTGGCTACCATCCCAATTTCTACCAGATGTAACCAGGTAGATTACTGGCAGAAGGTACTGTGTTGCTCAGGGGTAGGATTGAGAGAAATGACTGTCTTAGTTTCCCTGCAGTTTGACCTCTTTTCACCCAGGAATCCACCCCCCCCAGCCTTTATTTTTAAGGCTACATTCCAGTCCCCACAGTAAACAGAGGGTGTATTTTCTCTGTAAACAGTGATACAAGTGGAGGTTTGAAATGTTTGCTTTGAAAATTCTTACTTAAGCAGTGAGACCAAAAAGGTTCACTCTGTGTCAATAAGTTTCTGATCTTCTGTGATTTGGAAGGCTCACTCTTCTCTCATTACACGTTTTAGAATACCTGGAAATGTGAGGGTGTTTGGAGCAGTCTCCGAAAATGGATGACCAGAACTTCGGCTTCTGGCTTTGGTCCTGCCTCTCTCCATCTCTGTCTCTCTGAGTAAAGTTTGAAGCAAAGTCTAATAAACTTTAATGCTGGAAGGTTGTCATGACAAATTAAAAGAAGATAGCATCGATCCAAGATCCATGCTAGTATTTTAAATCACCGAAATTAAATAATATTCTCCTCCCACTAAAAATGTTTAGAGTCTTTTAATAAGTCTGTAACTCACAATTTGGAGAGGAAGGTGGACATTAGTTATAAGGGAACATAGAAAACTAAAATAATAATCAAGACTGACTGCTACTGACCAGTGAGCTCCACGGTAATAGACCAGTGACCCGATTGTGTCTGTTTCTACTCATCATTGCACCCTTAGTGTTTTGCAGAGTACCATGCACATAGTAGGCTCTCGGTGGGTGTTTGGGTAAATGAATGAAAAGAAAGGTATAAGTGAGCTATGAGTGGATGCAGAGCCAAGCCCACTGGACCCAGTCAAATCGTCTATTCAGTATTCATACTGAATATGAATGACGTGCCACATCCAGCACGTTTATTTGTTGTAAAAACAGGAAAACAGGAATATGCAAGACAGCTTTGATGAAGGGCATCCTCTGTCTGCACCACTCACTCATCTCAGGGATAACAGATCTTATTTATCTGAGGTCATAATGAGTCCAAGAAAGGTGTGCAAATTCCTGCAGACACGAGGGGTACTGTCCTCTCTCTGGAATACAGAAAGATGCATTGTTTTAGGGAAGTTCTAAATGCATGTACCTTAGGCCCCCTCTCCCATCCTACCCATGGTAAGGAAAGTTGTTCTGCACTTAAAACACATAAAGCGTTTATGTTATGTACCAGAGGAGCCTGGTATACACAGAAGTACCACCAACAATGGCTCAGAGGTGGTGTGGGATTATCATCTACCCAGAGCCTCCCAAGGCAGAGCTGCGGCCATTCTTTTTTGTGTTGTATACCCTAAAAGGGGTGATAGGGTGCAGAGAATTAAATTGGTAGTAAACCAAATACTTTCTCTTTCCTTCTTAAACATTTACAACCCTCCCTTATTTAGTTTTCTTCTTCCAGATTTGTCTCCACCATCCCCTCCCCTGGCCTCACACACTGATATTTTTTAGTTTGGATCATTACAGACGCGGCTGAGAACGCAAAAGATACAGTAGTCATTTTATTCGCTTCCAAGTATTTTCTGTGCCTCTAATGAAGAACTGCATTGAAGGACATAGTGTGGAACAATTCAACAGCTTCCAATCTCATTAACTATTCCAGCCTTTGGGAACCCTGAGCAAACTCCTTCAGATGACGTCCTGAAAATAAGTAATATCCGACAATGTAAGCTAACTATTCTTTTCAAGTATGATTAGTATATACTGCACCCAGTGACCACAATGTACTAAACAAATGCTCATAATTCTAGGATCTCTAGTCGGTATTTATTTACTTTTTATTTTTTTAAATTTTCATTTATTTATTCATGAGAGCTACAGAGAGAGGCAGAGACATAGGCAAAGGGAGAAGCAGGCTCCCTGAAGGGAGTCCAATGCAGGACTTCATCCAAGGACCCCAGGATCACGCCTTGAGCCAAAGGCAGATGCTCAACACTGAACCACCCAGGCGTCCCTCTGGTCAGTCTTTAAAGTCAATCATATAAACTGCCAACCTCCAGTAAGATGAAGAGTATTAACACCCAAGGAGAGATTTGACCCTCTTTCTTGGCCATTTTGAGGTGGATCATGGGTGATACTTTCATGGGCTTCTGCCCACACACATACCTTTACTTCCATTCAACATCCTTCATAGGCTTCCAGTTTAAGAAAGTGAGAGTTGGATTATCTGAGAGGAGTTGGAGACACTTATTTGCAGTGTTTAAATGTTAAAGGGGCAAAGGACAAAAGAATGACCCCTGGAGACTCTGTCTACTGGCCTGTCTCCTCTGTGAATGTAAAATGCCACTAAGGGTTATCATTCTTAGCAAATGTTACTAGAAAATAATGTCAAGTTTGACGGAGATCTGAAAGTTCCTTTGCATTTTTGTTCCTGATAAACTTGTATCATTTTATAAGTGGATGCAAATGCGAATTTTTATAATTTGACCTATTGTCAAAAAAGTCATAAGAAATACCAAAATAATAAAAGATACCTTGCCCATTAAAATATGTTATTCTATTTAGATATTAATTTAATATACTAATTTATTTTTGCTCTGAAATCCTTTACACTGGAGAAATAAACCACCACTGTAAAAGTCCTCACACGTCAATGTCTCATAAAATTCTCAAAACAGCTAAAAATGTGATGTCAACCTACTCAGATTATGCAATGATCTAATGAACCATTAATTGGACATAGAAGTTACCCTGAATTCGTTGTGTTTGACTTCTTAGAACAAGGCCCACATTATCTTTCTTCTTCTAATTTGGCTAATACATACTATTTAAAATGTAAAGCAGAGTGGTTAAAGAAAAAGACAAGAAGGACACTTTATAAAGGACACATTTAAAACATAACCTACTCTAGTCATCAATCAGGCCATGATCTTGAACTTTTTAATTTTTAAAGATGGGTGCAGACATGCTTGCATTTTTCATTCAAATATTTAAAACTAGTCTTTGTTTGCAAAGGTTACCAGGCCACTCAGTGAAGTTTTACTGCAGTCCTTAAAGAACAACAAATGTGCTGAGTTATTTTTGTAAGTAAGTTTCCCAGATTTAAATGATCAGAGTGTATTAACTTAGAATTATAAACCAATGAATTGTTCCTGACTAGGTTTCTGCCAGAAGCAAATAATGAAACCTTTAACCAGGAAATGACGAACCTCCAAATTCTTCTGAAGATATTGCAGTAAAATGATTATCCTGTAATATTAGAGTACATGGACATTACAAAGGAGGTTCAGAGGCATAAGAAGTTTTCAGGACTCATAACATTTTTTTTTCCAAAGAAAAGCAGGTTCCTGGTTTATTTCCAGAGGTTAAAGGGAGAGATAGACTGATGTTTAGAATATGAGCTTTTTTTTGACTCATTTGGTTTGATGACTATTCTCCAATATATACCTCAAATGTATTATTAATAAAGGCAATATCAGTGAATTTTTTCACCTGTATCTCATGAGTTGTTTAAATGGCAACATGTATATGCACACACACACACACACACACAGGATCTGTTGGCTTAGGTTAACCTGATAAAGAACATTAGAGCATAAGTGGTAAAAGCCACAAGATCAGGCCAGTTCTGTGCTTGCTACTCTTACATACATGTTCACATTCTGAAGTACTGAAAAGAAGAGATATACCAGTAAAGATCCTTTGAGCTCCAAGTAAGAGAGAATCCAACAAAAATGTTATTTAAACAATAAGGACACTTATTATCTCATAAGAAATCCAGGGATAGGGTCCAGGATTGGCTAAGTCATGGCTCAGCATCATAAAGAATCTGTGATCTTTCTACATGTCTCACACCAACTATGAAAAGTGTGTATGTTTTTCATCCCTTCACAAGGACAGTGAAGCTCAGAGAGCTCAGGGTTAAGCGCAACGTCACTTAGTTTATGGCTGAGCCAGGAGTTCAGCCCACTAGGAGTCTAGAGCCTGTTCTTCAAATCACAGTAAAATCATGATATAGATTACAGATTTTAACCATCATTAAGGAAGTGAAATAATGCTTATTATTAAACACAATAATATAAATGAACATCCGTGTACCTAGATTTGTTTATTTCATGATTCTCAACTTCCTGTTCCTGCTACACACTTAGGAAATATACTTCAAGATGCTCACCTTATGCTTGAAATAGGGTGTCCATGATTACAACATGTTAGAAATAAAATGAACTTTAGCAGGAAGGAACCAAGTAAAGCATTCCTAAAGTCATTCTGAAGTCTTCAGTTACAATTATTGTGATTATACTAGGATTTCCTGTATCAACACTAGAAAGAGCAGGGCAGATGGACAATTTTTTATTATAATTAACTTTAATATATTTAGTGATTGCCATTCTACTGTCTCATTTTATCATCCCCAAAACCTTAAGAGGTTTTTTCCCCCATTTTCACCTTCATTTTTTTCCCATTTCACAAATGGATGTCTACCTTTAGTGTATCCGTGTATGATTGTGTAGTTTGGGGACTGAACAACTTTACATCATGGTCCTTCACCTTCCACTTCCTCCCCAGAACACCCTTGCTCCACCTAAAGTAATCTCCTCACCATCCATTAGGAAAAAATGTCCTCAATATTTCTGTTTTGAAAGTTTCATTAGAACTACCAACTTAAGTCAAAACAAATATCCAGACATTTGCATCCCAACATCTCCTAGGAGATAGACTTTGGATGGAAATTTCAAGTACATGATTTAATGTAGTCCGTGCAATAGCTCTGTGAAATAAATATTATTATCTTTGTTTTTACAGATAAAGGAATGAGGACTCTGGGGATTTCTACAGCTCACCCCATGACACACAGCTATTAACAGAGTTACAGATTATGTTCTCTCATCCCTAGCGCAACTTCCACTTATAATAAATTAGGGAAGAGATGAAATTCCTTAAGAGAGCAAGGCAACTGAGTGGTTGGCCTGCCCGGAGTATGGAGGAGGTTGGGGTCAAGGTAGAGAGAATGAGATGCCCCGAAGAGGCCAAGAGTGGAGAAGACAGGCAATAATCAGAAGGCCAATGACACACATTTCCTACTCAGTGCTTTTCTTCCAGAATTAGGCTCTGCAGCAAGGCCACTTCCCTAATTTATTCCAGTTTCATTCGGCGATACCCAAATTGGAAAATTGCAAAAATAAGTATGTTCAACTGTCATCACATATTAGGGGCATCTCCAAGGAACAAAGAACTTCCTGTTATATATTGGTTTGAAAAGAAAGAAATAATATCTGGAGTTGGCAGTTGAAAGTTTTATATTTGGCAGGATGACCAACCACATGTAAGTCAACAGGCAAGTCACTGAACCACTCACTCAGTGGTTTTATCAGGCACTAAATTGGGTGGTAAAATGGGAATGTTGTTAATGGTTTGGGAATTGTTACTCATTCTCACATGAGGACAATGCAGAATGCCTAAAGGAAACAAATATTATAACATATTATTAAAATGTTACCCTAAGTTTAAAAATGATGGGTTAAGAGAACTCAAAATCTAGACAAGATGAAGTTTTACCCTAAAAGCCTGGAAGGACATGAAGTCTGCCCAGAATGATAAAGAAAGTAGTCATATATTTTAATGACTAGAATCTAGAAGATGGTACACAAATGTGTTTTACAATTCACATGAGGTAGCCTGTCAGTTCACAGGGTGTCCACCACTGATGGCCTCCAGGAGAATACTTTGTTTCTTACCTCCCCGTCCTCCTCATTTCTTGTCACTCATATTTATCTGCAGGTTTGTAAACACTTGTACTGGAGACCCACAAGACCTGGTCTTCCATTCCTTAAACAATTATGTAATGAAGAAACACTTTTTTGTTGCTATTTACTGAAGTTCACAGTATAATTTTCAGGCCTTATTAAGATGAATTAGATGAGAATGAAGAGGAGAGAAAAAATAGACATTAGACAATGGGATAGAATAAACAACGGAGGGGCATCTGGGTGGCTCAGTGGTTGAGCATCTGCCTTTGGCTCAGGTCGTGATCCTGGCATCCTGGGATCGAGTCCTACATCAGGCTCCCCATAGGGAGCCTGCTTCTACCTCTGCCTATGTCTCTGCCTCTCTCTGTGTCTCTCATGAATAAATAAATAAAATCTTAAAGAAAAAAAGAATAGATGATGGAATACCATTCATTCATTCATTCATTCATCATTCATTCATTCATTCAGAAGTCAACACATATTTATAATCGCAAGTTAGTGCCAGGCAAAATTCTAGGAGCTAGGGATATCCAGGAAATCAAACCTGCTCAGTCCACCCTCTGGAAACTTAGATTTGGGTAGGGAAAAGAGAAATAATGAATAATAAAAGCAACCATGGAGCTTGACAGCTGGTAATAATTGCTCAAAAGAAAAATAAAGCAGGGCAATAGGATCGAGATGATGGGGTGTTGATATTTTATGCCAGGGATCAAGGAGTGTGGTCATGTATATAAAGATTCTTTCATTCAATATTTATTGACTGTCTTTGAAGAGTTGGGTACTGTGCAAGATACAAGATGAATAAGACATGGTCCCTGCCCTCCAGGAGCCAACAGCCTCAGTAGAGAATCTCGCCACCTGCTCCATTAGGCAGACCGATTAGAAGTCTCAGGGCATATTGCAGCAGGAGCATTGTACGCAGTGACCAATCTGAGCAGATTGTAAGTATTCCAAAACTCACAGTGGTTTCCATAAAATAATTCTCACTTCAAGTAAACATTTTCGGTTGGTGAGTAACTCTATTTTCCACTGACAGCACTCATATTTGAGGGCTCCCTTAATGCATTGATGACTTGTTTTTCTGATTGGTTGCCAAGGATTGTTTGGGTCTTAGTGAACTGTACTTGCCTAACTCCTCCAAAGCATCTTGGCTGAGTTCTTGTTGCTGTATTGGCAAATGCTGCCTTCTGTACTGAAAAATTTGTTATTTCTGAAAAATGTGGACTGTCCCTGGATGGTTTTCATGAAAATCAAAGATAAAAAAGAATTACAGGATTTGTTTTTGTTTCTTTTCCAAGTAAGGGATGAAGAACAGAACTTTGTTTCCACAAGATTTACATAATGTAGGTCACGTCCTGGGTGATCCTAGTTTTATAATGCTTTGTTCGGATACCTGGCTCAAAAGTTCCTGATTCATCAAGAAGACAGCGAAAAGTATAATTATGGTCAAAATACTAGCTTGTATAAACGAAATGCTTTTCCTTTTTGTGTGTTATTAACACAGCCTCCATGTCCTGAGCTTTACAAAGGTTGTAATAATATAACGTTGTTCAAAGGAACACTCAGTCATGGGAGAGAACACCATGGAGCAGAAAAGTCTTTGTTTTCCTGAAGACAGAGCCTTTTTGGATAGGGGGAGAGGGATCGTGGCACACACAAGTGTCCCAGAGGAGAGGAGGAAAGCTCGCTGGTGTCTCTGCTTGCAGGAGCTGCTAGCCCCTCACTGGGCAGGTTCCAGGTGGGCCTTCCTCCTCTGCACCGCCTGTGGCCCATCCCTCACCCTGCACTGCCCGGGGAAGACCCAGCAGAGGCAATTATTTCGGCTAGTCCAGGACAGAAACGCAGGTGCTACCACTCGCTATAAACTTTTCAGTTTTGGTTGGGGCTGGGGGGCGACTTTGTGGTGGATTGTTCTAGAAGTGGCAGCAAGAGCTCCTGGCCCGGCCGTTGGGGCCTAAGCCACCACCCTAAGCTCCTTAGGGTCTTATTCCTCCAAACAGCACTCTGGGGACAGTTCTGTGTATTATGGGTTGGGGAAGTGTCACAGCAAAATGTGACTTCTGTTGCGCTCCTTTTCTTTTTCTTGGCTGCACCAAGGTGGGTGAGCATCACTTTGTAGTGACGGATGTGTCGGAGCCCTTCCCATTAGTAAAGTGCTCCCTCTTATCGCAGCCTCATTGATAGCAGCTTCTGATCCTGTGATCAGGTCAGCTTCAGGGATAAAACACAGACAGGAATTTTGCCGTCAAAGTTATTTCCAAAGGCCATGGAAAGTCAGTCATTAGATAAGATCAAGAACTTAGTGCTAAATATAAACTCTTTCTTAGCACTTGCAAATAATACCACCAAAATTTAATCCTACCCTGAGGCTCCCCATGGGAACTCTGCTCTTCCCTAAATATTCTGTTCTCTAAGGATATCATTTGAGGTGAAATTTACTTCATTGAATCTTAAATTATTGATTTTGCATGTCCCACTTTTTTTTTTTTTTTTTTTGGAGGGGGACCCTGGGTAAAGTGCCAACAGAAAACGTCCATTTTCAGCTCTGTGAACTTTGACTCACAGAATCTACTGCAATTAAGCAACATCTCAGGGTAGCCTTCCAAACTGGGGAGTGTGTCCAGTCATTGGTGGGTTTGGCTTAGGTGATGCTTTTTGCTGGGGTTGTATGTTTTGAACACGTGCCCAGAGCTTTTAAAAGGAGCAATGGGAACATCTGTATTCACAGAATTAAAAGCAAGAGAGCAGGCATTGTCAACACTAATGATGGACCTAGCAACATGTGGACGTGTTTTGAGAGTTTCAAGGGTATAAGTAAGACAAACTAGAAGGAAACAAGTGGTTTCAAAGGGAGTAGTTGCCTTTTCTTCTTAGCAAGCAGGAAATGGAAAGTGTAAAGCTCTTCTACCCTTTCAGATACCCAAAGATAGGGCAAACTGCCTCGTGTCTCCTTTTCCCAATATCTGAGCCAGCTCGTCATTTCTAGCAGGGCATATCTGAGTCAGAGAGCATGGTGTGGGTATATCCTGCTCTCTCCGGCCCATACAGCTTTCCTCAGAGTGAAAAGGACCCAGCATGTCATGGGGCTGCTGAGCCCCAGAGAGAAAGTAAGAGACCAAATGTGTGTGGGTAGGGGGTGAGGGGGTGTTCATGTTGATGTCTTATGACCCTCAGGGCTTTCTATTGCCCAAGAGAAAAGAGCCAAACTCTTTGGAATCTTTCTTTTTCTGACAGACAAATTTCCCAGAAACTGTAACCATAATAGCTGGAGGGTTGTTAAACAAGAGAGTATAACTAAGGTTGGGATGGTGAACCAAAGGAATTTGGAAAGTTTGAGAATCAAGAAGATTGGGGTGGTTGACACACATTTTCTTTTCCTTTAATTTTTGAGGATTTTCTTCCCTCTTGCATCTTCATTTCCAATCAAGTGTATTTTATTCCAGACCTAAAAATCAAAATCCTCTTCTCTCCAGTCTGTGTGTGGATTAGGCGTAATTATAAGATACAAGTAACATTGTCTCCTCTCTTAAAATGCATTTTTTATTCTAAAGAAGGTTTACTGAGGGGTCTATTTTACTTTTTTATTCCCCCCAGTTCTATATGAGGTGGTATTTGCAAGGTAGTATTATGCAGATCTAATATAATATAAGAGGGGTGGCTAGCTGAGAATATATCTTTTACTTTTGAGTTAGAAAGCTGACGGAGAAAGACACACACCAACACAAATAGCTCACAGCCATTCTCTTCCTGAGTCTAACAGCTAGAACTAGTGGGTTCCCAAGTATCAGGCTGAAGCCAATAGAAATGTCCCAGCAGGCCACTGGGTTTGCACTCCCATGTCCAGCAATTTTCATGTAATTACAGCTGCCTGCTGAAGGAGGCCTGTGGTCTCCATAGTTTGTTAAGACCTTAGTTGTGGCCAGAAGGGGAGTAGGTAGGATTCAGATCCTGCCACAAACGCCAGAAGCTAGGAGCTTCCTTCACAGCAAGGGCAACTGTTAGAATAAGCCAGCTGTGCAAAGCAGAATTAAAAAGCTTGTAGATTTAGGTAAAATAGTGCCACCTGTGATTTTTTCCCCCTTTTGAAAAGTATGGAAGAAAAAAGGCAAATCTGAGAAAAAGAGAGCTAGCCTCTTAACAACTGCCAGAATCGGCTCAGCTGTACTGGGTTATTTTCCTAGGAACAATACAAATCAATGAATTTGAATGGAGTGATCACTGTGGTTTTCAGAAGTACCTGAGAAGCTTGCCAAAAATTCTGGCTCCCCAGAACTAGCCCAGAGGTTCTGATTCACAGTGTCTAGGATCCATTCACGGGTCTGGGTCATGTGGAAAGTGGGTGTTTTACCATCCACAGAATTATTAGGAGTCTTAAAAGAGACAGGTGTCTTAAAGTTCTCTGTGAACTGCAAAATGCCACGTGAATGGTGATATTGAATGATGTAGTATGGAGAGTGTTCCTTGTACTTGCCAGGCACTGGGCTAGGAACTCTTAGAGAAATAAAAATGATCTGTTCTAGTTGCGTAGTTTGCATAGTTGATCGTTTTCTACTGCTAGAGTTTACGGAGAAAACTTCCCTCTCAAGAACATGAATTCCTTAAGCAAAACAATGTGAGCACCATCTTTCTCTCTCAAAGGTAGTAGTTTTGTTATTTTTTGATTGAACTGAAAATAACACATGAACATGGAGGCTCAATTCCAAATGTTTTCGGGGATGGGAGTCAATCTTTCTGATCTTTTCTTTGTTTTAATCACAGATTTATCAGGGGGCAGTGTGGCTGGAATTTCAGTTAGTTGATGGCATTTCTTCCTCTTTTAATTGAACTGCGGGGGATGAAAATCATTAGGGACTGTTTGTATTGTGTTTGGATGAAAGGGTTTTCCTTAATATGTGAGCCTTGGTCGTAGCACACATTCTTCGAATCCCTTAATAGTGCATAGTTGACATACCTCACACCACTGGAGGCCTGAATGAGTGAGCAGTGGGGATGAATGGGCATACATAAAAACCAAGTAAAAAGAAATGCTAAAAATACTACGCTAGTATACGAAATTCGAAATTTGGGCTGTGTTTCATTTGTAGTGACTACTAAAAATGGAATCCAGTCAACAGGTCATTTCCTTTTCACTTATGAAACAAAAGTGATTTCACAAAGAATCCTAAGTTGGAAAATACTTTGGAAATAATCTAGTCTAGTGATTTTCAAGTCATGCTTCCTAGAGCTGTAAAGCAAGGTTACTTCACCTTGGCTAAACATTTGAATCACTTAGGAAGCTTCTTTAAAAAATATTCTAGACCCTCACTCCCAAAGAATCCCATTCAGCTCATATGTGTAGTCCCTGGGCATATGTTTTTAAAAGTTTTCCAGATGATTCTAACATACAGCCAAGGTTGTGAACCTCCATTCTAGGGATTTGGCAGTCCAAACATATGGGCTTGTGGGCTTGTGATCGGATAAATGCAAGTATACTCCCTAGGGACAGTGGAATAGAATTTATTAAATGAGGAAAATTGGGATATGCTCATGCCCCCACAGAATTCCCATTAATATTAAAGAAAACACTAGACTTTGGAAAGTTCGGTTAAACAGCATTTTATCATATCTTTCTTGTACAGGACATTCTGCAGATGTACAAAGTACACACAGAAGATTAAGACCCAGTCTTTCTCTTAAAGATTTTACAATCTTGCAATCTGGAAATATATATGGGATTTGGCCCATGGCAGAGGCACAGAGGACTGAGGGAAACAAGAATAGATATAACTTTAATAAAAGGCAAGTGTATTACGGCCGGCACGAGAAGGACTGAATCACAGACAAAACATTTTAGATTGCAGCATTTGTTTTAATTTCTCATCTCTTCTTTCCCCAGCTTGGAACAGATCAAACTGAGCAGTTTTGACATCCAGACTCTTAGAACAGCATGAGTATAAGAAGGAAAAGCAAAGCCTGTATATCTTTTCCTTCTTACCTCCACTTGGTACAAGGTAGGATATTTCCTACAGTCTGAGACTCACTAGGTAGGAGTTCCCTCTGATAGAAAAAAGTAAAAAGTATGGGTGCCCAGTGCTCTGTTTAGGACTGCTTCTAGATATCTGACCCTGGTTTGTTTGCCAAGGGGAAGGCAGAGAAAACACATGCTTGAATTGATTTGTTTTTGTGCTTCTTGAGGTCAAAGATTGTTAATAGCCCCACGTTATATCATCCATTGATTCATTCAGCAGACTTCTTTTGAGATCTGCTTCTAGTCCAGGTTCTGTGCTTACTGGTGGTGATATAAACAGTGAGGACAAGCTCAGAGCTTATTAGGGCACAAATATACACAATAAAAATATAGGCAGATATGAAATAAGAAAAAGAAATAATGGGAGAACAGAGGCAGAGCAAATTCCATCTTACTTAGTGGCTGCAATAAGCTTTGTAAAGAAAGTAATATTTCACAAAAAAGGGTCGATTGACAACCAACTCGTGTCCTCTTTCTCTCTTCTTATCTCCATCCCTCCCTTCCTTTACTTCAGATACTTATTGGAGTATCTATAGTGTTTAAAGCACTATGATGAGAGTTTTTGGCTCAAATCAGACACTAATCTGCTCTCACATGGCTGAGAGGGAACATTCGCTAAATATGCACACCCTGTAGAAACTGTTAAGTGGCATAAGTGAAGTTAAAGATAAGTAAAGATGTGTAAGACAAAGTTTCAAAAGCAACTGAAAAATCATAGCCGTGATGCTTTTGTTCCATTCGCCGCTTTGAACACTGCTCCTGACTGTGTGTGGAAGAACCCGCAGCTCCACGTGGGGAACTTGCGGCATCCGGTAAGCAAGGCGAGGTCTTGTGACAGGTCCCTGTCCGGATACCGGGACCGTTTCTGCACTGGTCATTTATAAGCCCCAGCCTATGAAGAGGTAGATTGGCTGTTAACACGAAATCAACTTACGCTATTTCACGTCTGAGTTTCTGAAAATCATTTTCTGAAACCCTGTTTGAAGGACCCTTTAGAAATAAAGTTGCAGCTTCGTATGGCTTTCTTGCTAAAAATGTGAAAACTGGACTTGATGGGTGGACACAAAAGTCTTACAAGCTTTGAAAAACTGCTGTGCTTCGGGTTTTGCCCTCACTTTTTAATGTTTTTCCTCCCTCTCTCTTCCTAACCATTGAGTCTTGATGCACATTCTTTCATTAAGGAGATTCAGCACCCTCTCCAGTAGTTGTGAGTCATTAACATCCTGCAGCATGGCCAGCCTCATGCAATAAAATCTAAACAAATGCTGCTTTACATTTCTATCATTCTTTTCCCAACCCCATCATTCTCTCCAACAATATAAACTTTGGCTGGCCATGGAACCAATAACAGTGTAGCTTAGAATTTAACTTCATTTCCAGGTTATATCCCATGACATTCACCTTCTGTAGACAGTGAAACCAAGTTTTTCCTCTTTTAAAGACTCTTGCTATCTCTCCCAAGAAATATCTGTGATTCATTTCTACCATGTGCCCCATTCTTTTGCTATTCAGCAAAATGGAGACTGCTTCATCAGTTTCTGGTCTCTGTAGATTTCCCCTTTATTGAGTGATTAATTACTAGCTTTCTGGTGACTTCTTAATCTTTTTCTGTATTTTAAAATATTCCTTCATTTCAAAATCCTCTAGTGTAAGATACAAACTCTAAATGGAATATAAGTAAGTGCAATTACTTTCTTCTTTATTCAGCTTTGCCTTTACTACCAAAGGCACCATTTGGAAAATGTATTAAAGAATCATAAAAGTTTAAAACTTAAAAATAAACACTAGGCAGTCAGTTTTGTCAATGAAAACATTAGCATCTAAAGGTTAACGTGCCAAAAAAAGTGCTTATTCCTTACATTACTAACAGAGTGCCCATTTGTATTAGCCATACTTGTATTTTTAAAAGATGCTGCAAATATATAAAGATTGGTGGCCTTTGAATATTTAAACACAATAGATTTAAGGCAACAAAACCAAAACACACTTTTATTGTTAGGGAATACTGAAACCCACGGCTTAATGTATGAGTTAATGGGACTTCTTGATAAATCACCTGTTAAATTTTAGCTGACAGCTTGTCATATATTAATTATAAATAATTGTAATATATGGCTATCATCATGCATGCAACAAAAAAAAAAAAAAAGAAGAAAGGAAGAAAGGTAATTAGAGTATATCCTTTGTTTTCCGTTTTCCCCCTTCATTTCTTGCTCACAAGAAAAAAATGACCCAATGTTTCACTTGGGTTGGGATAGTGCCAATGGTTAATGGAATGCCCCACTCTACTAAAGAATTTAATGGGAATATCCATTTGTCACAGTCGCATGCTGTAATCTCCAGTAGCAGAGCCAATGGAAAATAGCATCGTACCATAACGTCCTCTACACACTGCAGGTGAGGGTGAAATGCAGCAGCCAAACTGAGCAGAGGCAGGGGAGAGGGCCTGGCTTTTCTAAGCCTTTCTTTAGAGAAAGATGCGGATTTCTTTTCTTTAAGAGAACATCGCTGCCTGGCAGCAACAAGAAATGCTGCCCTGGAGAAAAAGAAAGTGCCTTTCTTTCATATGGAGAAAAATGTGACTGTTTGCATAGCCCGTCTCAAAATTTCTAACTACCTCTTAGTCTACTGGAAACCCCTCTGTTTGTAAAGAGACTTTGATTTGTGGAATCAGAAAGATCAAGATTAGACTCTCATTTCAATCACCAACTAGTTCTGTGTAGGAGCTTCCAAATCTGAAAATGGGAATAACAGCATCTAAATGTGTGCAATGTTCCTTCCAGAATGCATAGGACTATATGAATAAAAAAAAATTAGCATGGCATCTAAGTTACTGTCTTCCTTTCTTATTCACAATTTAGATGGAATTACGGGGTAGTCTGATTACTTTATATGTGTAGATCCTGTGTTCTCAAATGATTCAAACTATTGTTTAGTGAGTATAATTAATATCTGTTTGTTTAATCTCTCTCACGTGTTAGTTCTGTGTCTGGAACAAGCGGTAAGCTACTGAAAAATGTTGTATGAATTAAATTTGAGAAGCTGTCTCAAACATTTTAACCCTTGTAGAGATGAATGGTTATTTGAAGATTAAAAACATTAAACATTTTTCCATTTGTGCATTTAGCAGCAAATTAATGAAGTATATTGGATATAACTATCATCTATAGGAAGAGGTCTCAGATATTCGTTTCACTACCTTATGAAACTCTTCACTATCTTCAAAACATGTCACTTGAATCTATGTTATGTGTCTCCCTTCTAACTGAATTAAAAAAAAAAAAAGCTCTTACAAAAAAAAATATCAACAGGTATTCGATTCCTCGGTTAATAATGTGTAGTCAGAATAGAAATAAAAAAACACATAATTGAAATCTAACCAATATAGGTTTAAAATCCTAGCTTGGCCACTTGCTAACTCTGCCAGCGTGGCCAAATTATCCTCTCGGTTCCTGTTTTCTCACTTGTACAATGGAGCTAATTATACTTAACTAGCAAGGCAGTTGTTAAGACTGGAGGCAAGGTAACAGCTTTGAAACTTTTAATCGCTAGCCACATGGTCAAAACATAAGTTTTACAGAACAATGTTCAGTATATATAATGCGCTCTTCTTTCTTTTCTTTCCTACTTTCATTGCTTTTGCTCAGAAAATTGTTCCTGACCCACTGGATTTGTGATCCACAAAAGGTCATGATGAGCCTTTAGAAAACAATGGGATAGCATGATGTTTAGTACATAATACAAGAGTAACAAATGATTACTATCATTGCCTTATGATTATTTTTAGTCTTTTTAGCATGTTTCATTATAGATGAGAATAAAATCTTTCAAGTACTTCTAGGAACTAACTCCCTTGGATGGGGTCCAAAGTAGACTCATACTCATTGTATGCTGAATTATGCACTAGAGGGGGTTGTGCTCTAGCAAAGTTCCTGTGTGCTATTCATAACAGAATGCTAGAGCGGAAAGGAACTGAGAGAATGTCTAGTCCTATTTCTTCATTTTTCTTCATTTAAGTATAGTTTTAAAATATTCTCTATTTCATGCTCATTGATACACGGGAAAAAGAATCGATTTGATCTAGACCTGGGTGGAAGATGTGGGGCGGGGGCCGGGGGGGCAGGGTGACATTGGGTCATGATATCTGGGTTTTGGATCTGCTTCTGCCACTAGATAGTTTGGTTACCTTAAACTCTCAGGGGCTCAGTTTCCTTACCTGTAAAATTGGGTGATTTCAACAGATGATTAGCCCACCTCTGATGTTCTTTGACTTCAGATCTCCAAATAGTAAACATTCCCCGAGATTATATGAGATGCTGCAGTGTTACTTTGTTACAAATCTACTGACTGTATTAATATTTGTATATGGGCTCCCATGTCCTCTGTCTCCTTGATCCCCTCATCCTCATGCCCTGAATAATACTGGATCTTATATAATAATAGCTCAGACTCAATAGTCGCCGTCTCCCACTGCTACTTCTTTCTCTAAGACGTTTGGTCATGGTGGAAGATGAGCATCTAGGACTTCATGGTGTCAGAGTCCTTGGGCTAATCTCACTTACTGATAGTTTTCTCTTTCTCATCTTCTTTCTGGATCCCTTTGCTTACCTGTTTGCTGCTCACGTTGGTAAAGATCATTGCTACCTTCTCCAGTAGTCTAACTTGCTACCAGTGGAGTAGGTTATTTCCTTGATTACACTCCCAGACGGCAGTCGGATTTCTCAGCCGGGATCTTTCAAAATCAGGTCAGACCTGGTCAGACCTCCTCAAATGCGGCAGATGGATATGCGTGTCTCCACCAAATGCAATATAAAAGGATCACTAGGGTTTGACAAACTTCCCGTTTGTTCTTCTGACATCCAACATCCACTGGGCTCTCCAGTTTATGGAGGAGAATGTGGCAATGGGAAAGCCAAGTCAGTTTACACCCTGACTTTATACCCTGGGGGAGAATCACCTGTATGGGGAGGCTCAGATTTCTGAATTCATCCTTAGGCCACAGGGGCAAGGGGTCCCTCATACCTGTTCAGTCTTTCAGTTCCTCATGTCATCCGAAAGAAAGACTGGAGGGTAAACCTGGCTCTGGGGGTTGCACAGATACAAATTTCTTCTTTTTACTATAAGGCCAACCATAAAGAACAAAAGTGCAAGGAAGAGTCATGCCAGAATGATCCCCTCTCCCATTCCAATTGCTGGAAAACTAAACTTAATTTAGCAAGACTCCTTGCAAAAATATGTGGCTTCTTTTTGGAGCACAAAAGGGGCAGAAGATTACTGACCAGTCCTTCAGTGTTGTTCAGGAAGACAGCATGCAGGTGGTGGAAACCAATGGGCAGCCTGAGACAACGGTGGGGATGCTAGATCATTGGTGGCAACCTAAGAGGTCTGCTTACCTTTGCCCTTTCAAAAACACACACACCTAGTGTGTGTGTGTGTGTGTGTGTGTGTGCTGGTCTGAGTTTAGAATGAGCAAGGAAGGTGGCTGGAGGCCCTGCCTTTACTTTATTTAACCTTTCTGACCAAGTTTCTAATAAAACGTCTAATAGAATGTAGGCCAGTTGCCAATGGTGGCTTCCAGCTGCTGACTTTTCCCACATGCCAGAGATCCCGGGAGGAGGAGCGAGGAAGGTTCAGATGTGCCTGTTAGCCAAGAGTGCAACCGGCGTGTGCTGTGGTGGAAGCGTTCAACCGAGTGCACGTCTAGGGCGCGGGTTTACGGGGTTCCTCAGAGAAGCGGGGAGCAGTGAATTTCCAACATCCTAAAAGCAAGTAGCACGGAAGCAAAACGAGAGTTGTCCCCGCAAGATGGACTCGATACTTCCTCTCTTCCTCTCTGACTCCAAAGTAGATCCCACGAGCATCCCCGAGTAAGAGGCCAAGGTGAACTGGGGCGGACGCGGGCGGGCTCATCAGCGCGCGCTCCTTGTGTTCTGAGAAGCGCTTTGGGGGGCGTGGGGTGGGGGTGGGGGGCGCGATCTGCATCTTCTCCCTCCGGTGTGCGGGGGGCAGCTCTTAGGGGATGAGTGAATTTGTTGGAGGGGGTCTTTTCTGGCCTGGCGGATGGATGCCGGGGGAGTGACGTCACCCCGCCCCCTCCTGTGTGTGTGTGTGTGTGTGTGTGTGTGTGTGTGTGCGCGCGCCGCCTGTGCGCGGGGCGCCTCCGTCACCCACGGCCCCGCCCGCCCCTCCTGCGCCCGCGCCTCGGCCCGTCGGTGGGTCGGCGGCGCGGGCTCGGGGCTTGTCGGCGGCCGCGGGCCCCGCTGTCCTGCCCGCGCCCGGCCGCCGGGGCGCCCCGCACCGCACCGCACCGCCCGCACCGCGCCGCACCCGCACCCGCACCCGCACCCGCACCCACTCCCGCGCCGCCAACGCGCACACGCTCTGCTCGCGCTGGGGCAGCGATTCCGGGGGATCCCCAGCGCGGTTCCGAGGATTTTAGAAATCTCCCAGACGGGGAAACAAAGGGAGAAGCTTTTCCAGTCACTTTCCCGAGCTTTCCCATTTCATTTCCCCACCGAGGCCCCTGGCCCGCAGCACCGCCGCCGGGTCGCGCCAGGTCCACGGGCCGCCCCCCCCCCCCCCCGGGCTCCGGACCGCGCTCGGGCCGCTCCCCAGGCTGCGCCGCGCCCCCTCGGCCCCGCTTCGCCCCGTTCCCCGACGGCCTCAGGTCCTGGTTACCTCTCGCGTGCGCTTCACTTTTGGGGGGAAGAAGACAAGGAGGGGAGGGAGGCGCCGAGGGGGGCAGCCGAGTTGCTATTTGTGGCCAAAGAACCGTCTTTAAAAGCAGCAGCAGCGGCAGCAGCAGGAGGGCAGGAGAGAAGCGGAGGGAGGCGAGGAGAGCCGGCCCGGACCCCGGACCCCGGACCCGGACCCCGGACCCCGGACCCCGAGCCGCGCGCCGCGAGCCGCGCGAGGAGGAGGAGGAGGAGGAGGAGGAGGAGGAGGAGGAGGAGGGCAGGAGGAGGAGGGAGAGCGGACCCCCCGGCGGCGCAGCCTGCGAGGCGAGCGCGGGGCGAGCAGGAGCAGCGGGAGGAGGAGGAGGAAGCGCCGCGGCAGCCTCCGGCTCAGAAGGGCCAGGAGGACGGCCCGGGAGGAGGAGGAGGAGGAGGAGGCGGAGGAGGAGGAGGAGGAGGAGGAGGAGGAGGAGAAGGGGGCAGGGGTGGAGGGAGGGCGGGGGGACGCGCTCCTCTGGATGCTGGATTTCGGGGTTTTGGACTCACTCGCTGACTCTCCCGCACTTCCTCGAGCCGGACTGGGCTGGCCGCGCGAGCGCCGGGCGGCGGCGGCCGGGGGGACTCGGGCGGCGGCCGCGGCTCCGCGGGAGTAAGGCGGCCGCGCACGAAGGCGGCGGGCAGGCGGGCTGCGCGGCCGTGGCGGGGCGCGAGGGCGCCGGGAAAGTGCTGCTGGCGGCGCGGGAGGCGGTGGCGGTGGCGGCGGCGGTGGCGGCAGCTGCCCGGAGCCAGCATGACCAGGTGAGTCCCCGAGTGCCCCGGTCCGCCCCCCGTGCGCTGCCCTGCCCTGCCCTGCCCTGCCCTGCCCTGCCGTGCCCTGCCGCGCCCCGGGCTTGCCCGGCCCCGGCCCGCCCCGCAGCCCGCGCCCCCCGGGCCGGAGCTCCCCGCGCCCGCGAGCCCGGCCCCGGCCCCGGCCCCGGCCCCGGCCCCGGCCCCGGCCGGGCCCCGAGCGCACAGTGGCTCTTCTGAACCTTCCCGGGCGCAGGTCCTCCTCCGAGCGGCTCGCTGGGCGCCGGAAACCTCACACCGAGGACAGTGGCCACTGTAGAGAACGAGGGCGTTTGTGCGACCCCCGCGCTCTCCTCCTGGGGTGGGCAGGGTCCTGGGGAGAGGCAGGAGCTGTGGGGCGACCCGACCCGACCCGACCCGACCCGACCCGACGATGCTGCTGCCCCTGCTCCTCTCCCTGTCTGTCTGTCTGTCCATCCATCCTCTCCCTTTTTCTTTTAAGAGGCAGTGATCACTGTTTTAAGGAGGGCTGGTTATGGTGAGGGGGCGAATTCTTTTTCTTTCTTTCCCCCGAACTAGTGGGGGGAAGGAGAAATAGCAGGAATCAAAGTCTACCCGGCTGCCATAGAGGAGGGGGATTGTTTTGGAGACCTCTCCACGGCGGCATCAAAGATCCCGGGTCCTAGCTTGTGGGTATCTGCTGTTCTTACTCCTCCCGCGGGGTAAGGAACGCAGAATTGATAAGGAAAAATACAAGTTGTAGGAAACAATTTAAAAGGAAAGCCGCAGCAAACCAAAGGTTCTTTGCTTTTCTATCGATTTATTGTAGCTTTTCTGTAGCCATGGAGAAAACTTGCATTGTTTATCTATGAGGTTGATTTTCATTCAGCAGCATTAGCAAATGAAGTCAGTTTTCTTAGGCTTAAAAAGAATCTTGAACACTAAGTGTGAGCTTGGCTTTCATTAATTGAGTGTTCCAGGATTCTGAATAGGAGTTCAGTTCTTCAAAACCCGGGACTATCACATCTACTTGTATTGTTTCCAGCTCGCCTCCCAGCACATGACTTGCCGAATGTCTCTGTTTTCTAAAATTCTTTGAGTGATCCCCCAAGACCAAGCTACAGTTTGTGCCTTAAGCACTCAGGAAGATTCCCGAGAGATCACTCCTCTTGTATTTTCTCTTAAAGTTTTATTTTTCCAATTTTCTTTTAGATGCCTATAGACACAGTGGCAGTGACTTACCAGAGCTTACTTTAGCACACTCATGTTGAGCCTCCCAGAGACTAGTAACTGCTTGTGGCTGGAGAGATAGATTCGCTGTTGGACTTCCAGAGCTACAGACTTGGACTGTTCCCTTTGATGCGTTCTGTAATAACACACATATGGAGAGTTAGACCAACCATTTGATACTTTTGACTATTTTGGCTATTGTCTGTTTGAAAGTGTGCACATCCACTACTCAACTTGAGTGAAACCAAGGTGGTGTGCCAAGACTTGAAATATTCGGATTTAAAAGAATATTTAGATGATACCCACCAAAAGATTATGCTATATTGCTAATATGATGACATCCAGGACAATACTTGGCAGATATTGTACTTATTTTGAAAGCATATTCTGTTATGCGCCACGAATAGATATTATTTTATTGACTTAGCAAAGAGAATACATTTTCAATGCTAGATGTCCGAATTCTTGAAATAGACACCCTAAATGGACATAGGAAGAAAATTTCTCTACCTCCCACCTCCCATAATTATGTACTGTACTTTGCTTTTCAATGGAGCTAGCAATTCTGTGACAGATTTTTAAAATTCACCCTCATGCTATCAGCTATTATTGTACTTTCAAAGTGTGAAATTGACAAGCTGGTCAGTTTCATGAATTCAGCTGTCAGATTGTGTCCAGTTAAAAATTGCTAAAAGCTGTAAATGTGCCTGCCTGGAATTTTCTTTTGTAAAGGAAAGACAGCAAGAGGATGAGGATTAAGGGGTGTTATTAATTGTACATCTTTTAAAATAGATGCACTCCAATGTGCGTTTTGTCACAGACTGTTGTTGGGAAATCTGTGTCGATTTCTACAATTTCAAAAGTGGCCTTCACTTTGCATCAATATTTCATTTGAAATAGTGAGCACTTTACTCAGAAATTATCTGTTCTTAAAGCCCTCCGTACAATAAGTGTAATAGGAATAAAATTCAAAGGGGAAAATTATCTCTCAAATATATTTTAATATATTTGAGTAATATATCACTTTCGTAATGACATTAAAGAGAGTGAATGTTAACTATTTTATTGTGGAGGTTATGTAACACAAATTCTTCCTGGACCAGTGCAGGGGTAGTTACCAAAGTAATGAAATGTGATGATATACTTTAATATATATGTATTTTGGTAGATAACCATGAAAGTAAAACTGATTAAAGCATTAAATACAATGATTTGGTTTGCCTTTTAAGAATGACATTTATGTAAAGCCAGAATATCTCCCAAGTGGAGAACTGAGAATTGGAATCCCCTCATCTGCTGCTGTTCGCTGAGCCACTAGGGGCCTGTATTACTGTTCTTATATCCAGGAGATACCCTTGGATGGCAGATGCAAACCCTTCCTAGAGAGACATTAAAAAAAAAAAGAAGGAAAGAAAGAAAAGTAGGCAGCCCCCTAAGTTTTTGTTTTGTTTTTTAACCTATTAACTCATGTTCTAATCTTAGCCATAATCATTGATTGAAGAGTTTTTCAAGAACATTATTCACAGATCTTCTCTGAAACTATGGTGGTGTAAAGTTGTTTTTTTCATATAAAATGTGAAACAGGAGAAGTATTTGTGCAAATTCATATGTGATCCCAGTGTATGTCAAGGATAAACAAGTAGGAACGTTAATACATTTTTTTATTGGACTGATAAGGATGTTATTTGCATAGCGTAGGGTTAAAAGATAAATGAAGCAGCATTACTTTAAGGAAAGTGTAGTCATAGATTGATGGTGTGATTAAACTCGCTTTGTAAGTGCTGTGCAAGTTAGTATGGAAGGAGAATCTGAGGCTCTGAGTCCAGTTTAGTCAGCACTTGAGGGTCCTGGACTGAAGATTCACTATACATTTTTAAGTGTCAGTTTCACAAATTTGGAATCGACCAGCCGTGGCAATCTTGATAGACATTAGGCAATAAGGTCAAGTATACTTACACTGTTCTTTTGTTGATTTTCACTTTTTCAAACTGACAAGGGTGACTGTTGGTAAAACAGCACTCTACCAGTATTTGCATATTGGATTTCCTTCAGACCAAGCTTGATTTATCAAGCCATTAAACAATTCTATTTTTAAAAAGATTCTATGGGTAAATAAGAAATCATTAACACAATCACATATGAAAAGTGCCATTTCAGGCAGGATCATTTCTCAAGGTGATTTTGCTTTAAAACTACCCTCCTTCCATTTCAGCTGTGTATTTGTGGGTAGTCTGAGAGTTGAGGTATGTGTGTGCTCCAACTTGTAATCCCGAGAGCCTGGAACTTTCAGAGTCACATCTTTAAATCTATGCACTTAACCTTTGCTCATGGGTACTCTTTTCATTCCCCCCAAAGTTTCTGGTTATCTCACAAATGAACTTTACCTTTGACATAGTGTGCCCAACTTAGTGGCCACAAAATACACCTTTAGGATTAGTATTACAAGATATATGAAGTGCTAAATATACAGATGTAAGTATTCAGTTTTCCAGAGTACTCAAAGAATGTATTGTGTGTGTGTGTGTGTGTGTGTGTGTGTGTTTCTATTTCCTTAAAGGGACAGGAGTTTTGGTTGAAAAGTTTAGTGTGAGAAAATAAGGTATATTTTAAGCCAAGCCTATCTGGGTGCCTCATTGCCTTATGGAGTTATTTACCTTTTCTTTATACTGTTTGGTTTCTTTGAAAAATTCTTTTTGAAAAGCTACTTGCTTGTGATGTCACAAGGGCAACTTGCAGCCTGAAGCAAAGTCAATGTTTAAAAACATTTCTTTTTATATTATTAATGATTTGCCAAGACATAGCAAAGAGAGGTGTTTTTCTCTGTGTGCGCCATAAGATTGAGGATTCCCGTATAACACATCAACTAAGAAATCTGATAACGTGGAAGAAGATTGTTTAGAAGGGATTTGTCGGTGAATTTTATTCCAACAAACATCACTTGTTTAAGCTTCTGTAATTTCATAGCACAGTGAAATTTCCAACAAAGGATTGGTTTATTTAGGGATATGTTTTTCTATATGGATAATCTCATTTGCTTCTAATTAGTAGCTGATAACATTTTTAAAATTTCATGCTTGGCTTGCATTTGTTTTGACAATTGAAGTGTCTAACTCCCCCACCCCCCCTTTTTTTTAAATGTGTTTCAGCTCTTCACAATTAAGCCCTTAGAAAAGATCGCTAAAGAATATATGGCTTGTGCTTCTTGATTGTTCATTATATGAAATTATAGCCTTAGATATAAAAGTTCAGCATTTTCTTTGCGTCATAAGCCTTGGGAAGGTCAAAGAGCAAATGCTTATATGTTACAACAGTCTCTGACCTAATGCAACCTAAATAACAAAGTCATGACAATGGTGCTAGACTGAAGCACTAATGAAATAGAATTCTTTTAAAAAGTATGTCACAAAATTACATAGAAGTCCTCTGCCCTTCGTTTCCCCATTAATAAATCCCCCATTTGCTTTCATGTAATCAAATTTGTATTTTCTTCTCTTAACATTTTATTCATCAAATATTTTTAAGACTTAGACATTGAAGTAACTTAAGTATTATATCCACATATACTGCCATATTCCTAAAACAATGTGTTGTGTCGGGGGGGTGGGAAATGGCTAAAATCATGCCTGTAATGTCCTGCCTTCTCCCTCTCCAGGGAATCCATTCAGTATCTTTCTGTTCATTATTTTCTATTTGATGCTCTGATATATCTAATTGGATCATATCAATACTTGCCCGTTTGTCTATAGCTTTTTAAAAATTACATAAAAATAGAGCAACACTGAACTTTGTATTTACTTTTCAACCTTTACTGTCCCTCAAATCAAATCCCTTTGTGTCAGATAAGGAAATTAATGAAAGAACTGACAATTTGGAAAGCTAAGACCGCTGATTTTGTCTGTAAGCCAGCAGCTCAGGTGTGCCATCAGACCAGTAATATTGAGACAACTTAGATGATCCTTACTCCCCACCTGAAGCAAGCAGGCCCTGCTTTCCTTTGCAAACGACTGCTCTTAGGTGGCAGGCTCTTCCTCGGCTCCTTCAGCATATATGACAAAATATGAAAGCAAAAGCGGCCATCTGAGGCTAGGCTTTCTCCAAATTCTTTGGATTTTCACTGACCAGAAACCCCGTTTAACTTTGATACTCAGATAACAATATCAGGAGCATTGTGACCTTCACCACATTGCTATTTACTGGGTTTAAGCTCTGTAATTCTTGTCAGTTTCATGAAATTGATTGGATTTATAAATTCTTAATTGTCTTTTTTTTTTTTAACAGCCTTCAGGCTCTATTTCTTAATGTAGCACTAGCTAACTAAGTTGAGATTGTGAATTCCATTTAGAAAACAGCACTTCTCAGTATTGTTTTGGGATTAGGAGATATTGTACTTTCCAATATATAAAATGATCATCTGTAATCATTGGGTCACAAGTAATAAGAGCCTTCTCTTTTAAGCTTCAGTAAATCAACTCCTTTTATTAACAAAAAATTTTGTATTAGTACTGATTTTATAAATAATTGAAAACTCGCTCTTGTTAAATCTTATTTAATCCTGCTAGTTTATAGTGTATAGAAAGGTAATGCTAAAGATTGTAAAATCTCGACCGACTTCCTCCCTTCTTTGCTCCCTCCCTCTCTTCCTTTTCTTCTCCTTTTCCTCCTTCTCCTTCTTTTGCTGCAGTGAAAAGAATATAAATTTGATGCAAGAAGAACAGAATTTATACATTCGTCTTGTCACTTACTACCTGTGGAATCTTGGGGGAAGTTACGTAACATTTCAGTGTCTCAGTTTCACGATCTGCAAAGTGGAGAAAATAGCCATAGATGTAATGAAGTCCCGATTAGATAAGAAGAATTTGTCTTATTTTTCATTTAAAATAAATCCTGGTTATAAGAGTTATGTAAGAAACATGTTATATTCATTAATACTAGTTTCTGTGATAGGATTCTGCTATTTTTAGCTATCTGCTATAAATTATTGCTAACTGACCTAAAAATTAGGTGTGTTGGACATGGATGTTTTGTGTCTGTTATTCAATTTGCACTCTCTTGTGCAATGCTGTGATTACTACAGATGCTGGAACTACAGTTTCTTTTCAATAATTCTTTTCAGCATGTTTATTGAAATCTGTATACATCAGTATGTCATGGGACAGAAAGCATTTAAAGCAAAAACTAGCAATGATTTTACCTAAAATATGCAAAGAGAGCATTTTACTTGAAAATAAAAAATATATTAATGGAGTCTTAATGATATTTGACGTGGAGCTGTAGTCTGGGGGAAGAAATGTTTAGAAAAGCGTTTAATTACAACACTGAACCAAAAGAATTGCCTTTTTTTTTTTTTTCTTCAATGGTGGTGCATCTTAGAAAGCTCCTTAGCTCTTTGCCCAGTGCAGCTGTCCTTCCCTGAAAGATCAGGTTTCAAGAGCAATGATGGATGGTGGGTGCCTGTAGCCAGTTGTGGGGTTTGTTCTGAGGTCAAATGTATTGATGGAGGATAGGAATTTACTGCCTTCTGTCTCTCCCTAAGATCTGCCAGTACAGTTTCACAGAGAAAAAATTAGACTAGACACATCAAGTGCCAATCCGGTGTCCCATTATAGGTCAAAGAGACATTTGTTTTCAGTGGTTAAAATAATTTTTTCTTCCATTCCCCCTTCCTCATGTTCTGTCCCAACTGAAGGGACTTACTGAGAGTGTGCACTAATGCTTTCTTACTGCACAAGTAGGTGCTGGCCTCTGTAAAAAACAATTCAAACTACTTGTAGTAGTAACTTAACTGAAATATTATTAAAGAATTTTAAGTGAGAAAAAAAATATGTGTACCCCTTTTGATGTTTCCGGTTGAAATAGTTAAGTGTGTTTTTGAGGTACATGGTTTTATATCTTATTTTAAATGGATCTAGCCAAGATTATTTGGCTAGTTGGGAATAATAGTAGTCTATTGGAAACGACTTAAATATCCTGAATCCATTTAATGGCCAAGAAATAATTTTCCTTTTTTTTTTTTTTTTTCTGGCGGGGGCAGGGATGAGAAGGAATTGTAATGTTTTTAGAGGACTATATTTTGGGGAACATCTTCCATTGGAAATATCCCATGGGTGGTAGTTGTTCTCTCTAAGTTCTTTCTTTGGCACTTTTTTTCATCAACATTGTTTTCTCTTTATCTGGTGTTTTGGCCCTGTGTCTCCATCTTCACCCTAAACTCTTTTTTTTTTCCATTGGACCTATGGCCCTCTTCAGGCCACCTTTTATCCAGTCTCCTGTGATGTTCCTATCCACCTCTTCCGGAAGCAATAATTTTGCACATAGGTGACCTTCAAAATAAACTTCCTAACTTCTCAGTGGAGTTCCAGACCTGATTTCCTATCTGCCTGTTAGATGGTTGAGAAATAGAAGGCTCTCCTGCATCCCAAACTCTGCATTTTATAACCTAAAATATTTTCTTCCATCCATACTCAGTTCAGCTTTTTTTTCTTGATACCCCATCATCTGATTTATCCCTGCCCTAGTGACTTGGGCGTCACCCTTCCTTTTATTCCTATCCCCATTCAATTTTGCGGGTGTGATTCCTGTCATCTCCTCTAACCCTATCACTCTCTTTCCACCGCTCCTTTTCCTGTGTTGTTGACATGCTCAGGACATCATTCATAGCTTCCTAGGCGGTCTCTGTGTTCTCATGCTTCTCTCCTAGCTCTTCCTGAAAACTTTTGCTCTCTGGAACGCCAGCCTTCTCAAGTCTGCACACTCAAGTGCTGAGTCCTAGCACAGCGAGCCAGGCACTTTGCAGGTGAGCCCTCACCTGTGCAGTGGGCAGCCTCCCTCACAGGACTCCAGGTGCTCATCCTCCTGCAGCGTGCAGAGTCCCTGCCATCCGAGAGAAGACTGCTCCCGGCACCTCGGGTTCTGACAGCACTGTCTCTGGAATCCTCTTTCTCTACCAGCTGTCCTAACTTGCATCCCTTGAAATCCTTCTAATTATTCTCTCATTTTCTAGTTCTCAGCTCAAGTACTCTGCCCTTTTCTTTGAATTTAGTTTGAGTTGAATTTAATTGAAATCATGAATGTGGAGAATAATAGTTCATTTGAAACCACTTATGATGCTCAGGACTCCGAAATAGGTGAAAACCAAGTTTCTGTTAATTTTTGTGATACTGGAAGTACAGTAGCTGTGGTCTGTGTCAGTGCAGAGGAGTGATGGTTGCTAGAATTTGGAGTACTTACTAGGTGCTGGACATTCAGCATAGCACTTTTTCTTCAGTACCACATTTAATCTCTAAAGTAACTGTGTCTGAGTTCAATGCTTTTATTATCACCAGTTTATTTCAGAGGAAATGGATTCATCAAGGGGTTGAGTGACTTGCCCAAGGTTGCATAGCTAGAAATAGTAAAGAAGGAACTTAAAGCCGAGGTTTTAAGTCAAGCAATATTACAATTTCAAGGATCATCCACTCTAGTCTTAACCCTCAGTATATGCTTGTGTCTGATGGGATTTTTAAGCATTTATTTCACGTATACTAGGCAAGTAAAACCAATATGGTGCTTTCTTGACCCAAATTCAGGAAGAGTCTTAGGCATTGTGTAGGTTGTCCCTCCATCATTTATTTATTTATTTATTTTTCCTCCCTCATTTATGATGAGCCTCGTCTGCTCCTTTCTCTGATTGGGACTGGAGGCATTGCCTTCCAGCTCCAAAATTATTTGCTTTTCAGGCCAGTGACACAACTGCCTGAGCTCTGGAACAGAAGTGGTTAAACAAAATATTTCTACCAAGAATAGTTTTTAAAAATCACAAAGGCTGGCATTTTCATAACTGCCCAACAGGTAAGGAAACAAAACATTTTTAGATAGAGAAATATGGATCCAGCAGGATTATCTGAAGAGCAGTCTCCCATCAAAGGAATGAAATTATGCCAAGTGACTGATATATATATGTATGTATGCATTCTATTTATTGGCAGCCTGCCCTACACAGTTGTATCTGGTAAATTTTGTCAATTATAATGTCTCTTCTAAAATACTCTATTTTCACTGCTTACCGGTTAATTTCATTATCAATAAGGGATGATTTGATAAGTTTTTCTCCATTTAATCTGTTTTATGAAGGCTTAGCTTTTTTCTTTTCTCGTGAGGCTTAGGAGGCCTATTTCTGATTAATTATGATTTTATAAATAATACAATATAGGATTTACATTTGTTTGATGATTTGGAAAATTATTTTTTCTCTGGCAACAAGGCACCCTGAAGTTTTAAGTCAGACACGGTACATAAAATAAAGCTACATAGAAAATGCTCTGGTATCTTATGGGTCTTACAGAATGTCAACAGTTAAAGCCTTCTTTACCCAGGCTTCTAAAGTGCTTCTCGCAATCATACACTATCTAGCTTAGCCATGTTTTCCTGTGAGTTAATCTATAAATACAACCTCTGAGAAGCCTGGAAAAGGAGATCCTACTTTCTTTGGCTAATGTGTAGTGAAGGTTCTTCCTCAGCTACTATCTTAATACATGTATTTTGATGATAACAGTTATAAATTAAGAATGACAAGTTCAGTAAATGTTCTTAGGAATATTCAGGCATTACCTAAGAAATGATTTCCTAAATGCATTTGAGTCTGATTTTACTATTGTATTGACTCAGCTTGATCTAATTTAGGTTTTTTTTTTTTAATTTTTTTTATTTATTTATGATAGGCACACAGTGAGAGAGAGAGAGAGGCAGAGACACAGGCAGATGGAGAAGCAGGCTCCATGCACCGGGAGCCTGACGTGGGATTCGATTCTGGGTCTCCAGGATCGCGCCCTGGGCCAAAGGCAGGCGCTAAACCGCTGCGCCACTCAGGGATCCCGATCTAATTTAGTTTTAATTAAAAAGTTAGGAAATACATAATTTTAATTGTGATTTAAAATTTGTCACTTAAAATCTGTTTTATCTAAAGGATTTGTTATCCCAAGTATACCAAAATTAATATTAACTTCCTTTCAACCAAATCTGTTGGCAAGGTCCCCATCATCTTTTGCCTGTTTTGCAGCCTCTCCGTGTTTAGTTGGGAACATACTATAGTTGCTTTTCTGTTCTGCAGCCAGTGTGGTCTTTAAGAAACTCATATTTGAACAAGTCATCTCTCTCCTCCAAATATTCCTGTGGTCCCACATTTCCTTGAAATATGCAGCAAAAGACACCTTGATATCTTTCCCTCTGCCTTGTCTCTTGCCACCTCGCCATTCTTATGTTCATTTTCTCTGTTCCCTTTGTCCCACCCTCAATGCGTGTACATTCCAGCCACACAAAAGTATTTGCTGTTTCCCAGATGCACTACTCTGACTCTTCCATCTGTTATTCTGAGCATGTCTTTTCTCTTCCATGCGTAAAGTCCCTTCTCCTTCTATTTTTGTCCGTGTCATCTCTTCCTTTAGGTCTTATCTTAGCTGATAACTCTTCCAGGAAGACATCCCCTTCTCCCAAGACTGAATACGCTTTATGCACTGAACAAGCACTGAATAAATTAGACACATAACGTATATCATAATGCACTGCAATTGCTTATATATGGGCTGACTGATTACAAATTCTTTGAAGCTAAAACCCATGTCTTGTTCCTAGCAGTATCTCTAGCACCTAGCCCATGGCCTTGCTCAGCGTAGTCCTAATTGGCACATTGTTGTGAAATATTCCATGAACAAATCAAGTGTGTGCAGAGAAATAAGAGATGGATTAGTTCGTGGCCCAAATCTTATAACCCATATGTTTAATATTTAATCCTGCAATTTACGATTATATTATCAATTGCCTATTAGAAGTTAATTTTTATTTTACTTGAGCTAAATTCCACTTACCTAGTTCTCTACCAAGCCATGACAAAGCCAAATCTGAGTATACTGTGTGTATCTACTCATATGTCACTAGACAAGACAAATCTGCCTTTACATCTGGCTGGGGTAGGAATTCCCAGATGCACTTAATTCTGACACATGGTCATTATTGAACCAAAAGCCATTGCCTGGCATGATTATAGCTTGTATTTGTTTTCATTTTAAAGGGCCTCATCCAGGCTGCCAAATGTACAACAGGTGCCTTAGTTTTATACTTGCCAATCTGTTATTCAAATGACCGCCCTAACAGAGACTAATGGTATCTAATAAAATTGATCTCAGTTCTGGCAAGCGACGCTCACAAGAGCAAAAGTGGTAGAAACTGCAGTGTGGAAACATGCTGATGGTGAATGTACCTGGTGAAGCATACATTTTTTTAGGCGGCGACATATGTCTCACATATAGGCCCCTTGATTATGTGGTGCTGTGGAAATTTTCCACATCCCTGTGTTATTTAAAAACAAGGATTTGTAACACCTAATCTTATTTTAGATGGACTTGCTGGGTGGCATGTGGACAGGACTAGCTGTGCCAGCTTATCAGTGAATGGCTATGCCACTTCTGTAAGGCGCACTCAGATAATCTTTTCATGCCAAACACCTGTAAGTATGATGGGTTTTACTTCTTGTTACCAGAAATTTGCCTCACTGATTCATAGTGTTTGTAAAGACTTGACTATTAACAGAGTTAACCAGAAGAGGAATGTGTTGGTTTGCAAATAGGAGCTCATGTTTGGACATTTTCGTTCAGAGAGTGTGTATGATTTCTTGGGTTTTTCTCATGTTTTATAAGAATCTGGCCAGTGGAAACCTTTACCACCAAAAGAGATAACCTTTTGACAATTTGCCATCAAAAGTTAAAAGTGTAAGTATTGGCAAATGCTAGAACCGTTTCTCACAAGGATATAGAATTGCATGTTTTTTGTTGTTATTGTTGTTGTTGTTGTTGTTCCTGCAAGGATTTTAGAGACCTCATTTTACTACTCACCTGTTCTCCCATTTATGAATTCATTCTTTAAAGTGCCACACATTAAACTCCACTAAATGCAAGATACTGTGGGGATATACAGAGGAGGAAAACAGTGCCAAGTACAATTTGCACTGACAAATAGACAGACTTCTAAATTCTTAAGATTTTGAGAAATGGGTGCTACATAAAGTCTGTTTCCTATTGGAGAGCTTTGTGTTGTCATGTGGAAAAAAGCTACTCAAATTCCATCATGATGGTGGAACTTACAGACTTACTAAATAGCAATAATAACCACTACTAGGCTAGGAGAGAGTGAGTAGAACCTTAGCTACCTAACCACACGTCACTTAGCTCCACAGTTAATTGAGCTCATCTAATTTCCTGTGACCTAGCATATAGAATAGTTCTTAGGTTAGGATTTGGCTATTATTGGACCATCTTTTTGTATTATTTATACCCATCCTTACTTGGAAAAGGATTTGCGGCAGCTATTAAATCATATGCTTCATTATCCTTAATAAATCACCTTTGTAGAGCAGACAATGGATTATTGTACAGATGGTTAGTTTCTATGAGAAATTTTTAAAAATGTGCATCTTCTTAGCCTCATTCTGACTGTATTTTATTTCAAAGCATTTTTAAAATGATAGAGCCCTTAATGGGGTATGCCAAACTAGTCACGTTGTGAGTGTTGTTCATACTGAAAAATACACACACACACACACGCACACACATATATAAAATAATTAAAAGTAACAAATACGATTAACAGTGTTTAACAAATGTGCTTAAAAGGCCTGTTACCATTTCTGATTGTGTAAAATGTTCAAAATAGCCTTCATTATTTAGAAGAAAAGATGCACAGTGATGTAGGAGGATAATTTTTCAGTAGTAATATTTTTTTTGCAATTAGAATCGAGAAAAATAATGAAATAGGTAAAAGCTTGTATCTATAAGCCTGTGTGAACAGAGTATTACTTTTAGGTAAAGGGGAAACAAATGATCTTTTAGATATTTTAAGCATAAGACTCTTCTTTTTTTGCTTATTTAGGTACCAGAGTGACAAGCTACACAGTTTTTTCACATTTCCATATGAGAACAAAACACATTTCTGCCTGTAAGATAAGCCACATCAGCCTCTTTGTCATAGGGATAACCATTTCCCTGAAAGCTGATGGGAAATTTCCCAAAGGTACTAGAAAGGCCATTAGATTAAATTCCATGTTGTTTTGCTGAGGAAACTAAGACCCCAAGAATTGAAGACTTCACTGTCCCAGCTAGCCCTTCAACCTTGGTCTCCTGAACTATCAGCCATTTTTTTCTTTAGTCAACGCCGTCCTTGTTATGCTGCAAGAAATGGGGTCCTGGCCAATTCATTGCTGGTTCTGAGTCAGAGGAAGGTTCTACACCAGACGGTATCCACTTTGGTGAGGAATCTACTGCATTTTCTCATCAAAATTTAAGGGAGGGGCACCTGGGTGGTTCACTCCATTGAACATCCGACTCTTGATTTCGGATCAAGTTATGATCTCAGGGTCCTGGGATTGAGCCCTGCGTGGGGCTCCACACTCATTGGCAAGTTGGCTTGAGATTATCTCTCCCTCTGCCCCTCCCCTACTCAAATATCCCCTCTTTCTCTCTCAAAATGAATGGTAAATCTTTAAAAAAAATTCAAAGGAAAGAAAAGGACATAGATATTCTTTATCATATATATATATACATATATATATCACATATGCATATGTATATACCCACATGTACATACATATCTCCGTAAGATGCCAAGTCTCCTTATTTCTTAATTAAAATTAAATATAATTATAAACTTAGTTATGCTAGCTGTACTTTAAGTTGGTCAGTATCTCCATGTAGTTGGGTGTCATAGAACAGCAGAGACATAGGACATTTCCATTGTTGCCTGAAGCTGTGTTGGGCAGCGCCAGTCTCCCTGATCAGTCTGTAACGTCGCGTGGTATTTGTAAGGTTTCATATGCAATAAAATAAAGCTAGACCATTTACGTACTGACAACACCCATTGATCTTGGTAGGAAAGAATGTACCTGCCAGATGTAAGCGAAAGATACTGTGTCTCAGAAATACATCCTCGAGGAAAGAGAGTCGATAGCTGAACCTGTGCTGCTTGACTCATGGCAAATATGCATACTCTGTCTCTTGCACCTGCGGGATGTGGAGGGGTACACTTGTCTTGAAGTCAAGGAAGGAAGCAAATTGAGGACTGTCAGTTCCTCCACGTCTCCTCTTATTTCGTTAGCAGTCTTTTCTGTTATTTCCCAAGAGATTTTTGTGTGTATTTCAGCCATTCTCACTGCGGAGATACATGAGAAGGGTGAGGTAGCGGCAGGATGGCTGAACGAAGGTCCTCAGTAGTATGGGTGTGCGCTTCGGCATCCACACAGGATGCTGTGACCGTGAGTGAGGATGTTCTTAATGCGATAGCAGGTGTAGACCAGGCCTCTCTAAGCCAACTGGATACTTCTGATGTCTTAAAGCCCCATATGCAGAGCAGAATGTGTGTGTCTTTGTTAGGGTGCCTGGCACAGGCAGGAGAGAGGCCTCAAGGAGATCCTGGGTATTTCCTAGCCTCCCCTTAGCATCTGTCTTACTGTCCTTTTGCTCTATAATACTCTTGAATTTTGTCAGGGATCAAGCCAATCCAGTGTCACCTGTAGTTAATGCTGACAAGTGTGTATCAGAAAACCTGTAAGAAGTCATTGAAGGAAATATGGGGCAGATGGGGACCTCCAGAGTCTTCCCTGACAATCCAGTGGGGATGAGAGGCAGAGTGGTGCAGACAATTCTAAGCCTATACTTCAGCTCCCACCGCACCCTCTCCCACCCTCTCCCAGCCCCACAGAAGGGTTACAGGATCAGTTTAATGTTTTTTTTAGAGCCATAATAGAATAGTTAGGTGAAGGGGAGGGATAAAAGCTGAACTACTTAACAATTCCTGGAAACATAGCCTTTCTCTCAACCAGCCTCTCTTTTGGTCACAGAACCTGAGATAATTGTTCCCAAATGCCTTTCTCTTTTCCTTTCACATCTTAAGTCTCTATCACCTCCCACAGGGAGCACCACAGGTTCTGATATTTTTAGTTGCAGCCTTTGCATTTTGCAGGTAGAATTTTTTTTCACATTGTTACTATAGTTATAGAAAGAAGTTGCTTTGTTTTAAATATACTTTAGAAAATAGGTAGCAAGAGCCAGGGATAGTTTTTTGTTTGTTTGTTTTAATCAGCTTTGGGACTCTTTGTCCTATCTACCTCCAGTTACATAATCAAAATCAGCGAAAACGGGTTTCTGAGGGATAAGTATCTTTAAAGGCAGTTGTTTAGAAATACAATCTATTGGTATATTCGACAGTACTTGTAGCTTTAAAAGAAGATGCAAAGGTCTCTGTTAGGGGTAGAGGATTGTATGTATGTGATGCTGAGCGTGTTTGCTGTATAATAAATTGGTGTTTGCTTAGGACCATGAACTGTGTCTCCCACCCCTTTCTCAGAAAATTTCTCAATAGAGTAATAAAGGTTATTTCCATTTCTGTTATAACATATTTATTTATTTATTTACTGAGAGGATTCATGGCAGGGATGGGAGTGCTTATGCTTCATGACATTTTCAGCCCCCTGTAACAAAGTGGAAAAGTAGAAGGTCTGCTTTGAGCCAATTAATCTACTTGAGCCTGAGGACACTCACCTCTTACAAAGTCTCATTTTTCAAGTCTTGGCTTTTTATTGTGATTATAAGTACCGTCTCTATCAGTAACCAAGGTGAAAATCAGGTTCCTCTTGTAATTAAAGATCTAAATCTTGATGGTTGTAGAAATATTATGATAGAGCAGAAGCTATATAAAACAGCTACACATTTTCACCCCAGAAGGACTTAATGGTCCATCTTTCAACCCAGCAAACTGCAGTCACAGCTTATAGTGCTATAGGTAAGAACACAGAACTTGAATTTGTCACTGTAGAAAGGATACTGAGAACTCTCAGGTGAGGTGACATGGTGATAGAAATCTCTTGTACATATCGTTATATGCATTGTAGAATATGCAGTATTAGATCCATAATGATACTATACTTAATTGATATAATTGGTGCCAAAGGGTTGCTAAATCCATTAAATGGGGCAATTAATCATTTTTCTATCATTTAATTATCTGAAAAAAAAATCAAGGATGGGCATGATTAGTTTTTAGAAATATGTGGTTTATGTGTTAGTTTTTAAAATTTATGTAATTAGAGCCCTGCCAAATTAAATACTGAGCCCCAGGGGTAGCCCACATTCTGAGTAGAGACCAGAAAGGCACAGAAATGTGGAACATTCCACTTGGGTGTGTCTGACAAGTGGCAGAGTAAGAAAAGGTAGCTTGGGTACAACAAGGTGATTTGAAAGAAAACATGAATCCAAAGTAGGTTTGTGTGTGTGTGTGTGTGTGTGTGTGTGTGTGTGTGAACTGCTCTAATACAGTGGTAAGTGATATTTGCACTATTTTCTATTTTAAAGTCAAAGACTAATACACTCTCATTATAGAAAATTTACACTGGAAAAAAAGTCACTAATAATCCTGTTACCTGAAAACAACCCACTGTTCTACTTGAGTAAAATTTTTTTAGTCCTATATTCTGTATATTGAGTTTGCTGCTCAGTATCTTGTCAGTTAACATTTTAGCATAAATATATTTTTCTCATCTTGCCTAATTATGGCCATTGTCTTTAATGGCTGCCCAATATTTCATTGACCAGATGTGTCTATTTCCTTATGTTTTTATTTTTACCCTATTTCTCTCACTATTCCAAATACAGGGTTTAGAAGAACATTTTAATGGAGATAATTTTTTCTGTATTTTGCATTATTTCTTTTAGGGTTAATACATGGAAGTGGCATCGATAGGTCAAAGGATATGAATGTTTTTACGGCTTTTGAAACATACTGCCAAATTGCATTCCAGAAAGGATGTATGTGTTGATAACACCACCATTAATGACTGAGGATACTAGGTTTTTTTTTTTCCTTAGTCAGTTTGAAAATAATCATCTAGGTTTTTTTTATGTAATAGGCAAAACACTGCCTTCTTATTATTTTAATAATTTATTTAATTACTAAAGTGATAACTTCTCCCTAATGTTTGTTTGCAAATGATTATTCCTATTATACAACTTGTCTTTACATATCCTTTGCCTCGGGGTTTGTATTCACGAGTTCATGTTCTCTACATTATCGAGCATATTAACTCTTTGTCTTGTTTGTGATAAAATGGACCTTAAATGTATTGATTGGTCTTACTTTAGTAATTCATTTCATATGGAGAATTTTATTTATAATTTTATATAGTCAAAAGTGTTGATGATCTTTTTCTTTATTATTATGTCTATTACATTTAGAATCAGAGGTCTTTTCCTTTCCTAAGATCCTCATCTAGTTTTTCTGATGTTTCATTCCCCTTGTTACTACTCTATATCTGTTCTTTGGGCAAGTGGTCCTCAGACTTATATAGATAGTGAAGTATTTGGAAGTGCTAAATAACTAGGAAATAACATTATATTTATATCCAGCATAGAAACCTGATAGTGCTCTGTTAGAAGACACTGTATTTATTATAAATCCACAACCAAGAGTTATATGTGCCAGATTTTTTTAAAGTTGTCAAACTAAATGGTCTGTTCTTTAATCAATCAATTTTTATGTTACTATTCATAAATTAGTAACTTTTTTGTTTGAAGTAGTTATTAGAAAGTGGATTGGCATTTAGTGAAATAGCTACATTAAGTTGATTTTTAGTTAAATTTGAAAACTGTGCTTTTAGTTGATTTTAGAAATGAAATATTTCCAAGCAGCTCATAAAACCTAGACATATAGTCTCACCCTTAAATTATCTGTAAGTCATACATAGTTGTAGTACAAAGCAAGATTTTTTTCCCCTATACTGCCTGTTGCTTATCCCCAAACTATATAGTCGTTTCTTCCCCAGGATTTGTAATGCTCCTTTAAAAATAATTTTATTTGGGGATCCATGGGTGGCTCAGTGGTTTGGCGCCTGCCTTTGGCCCAGGGTGCGAGCCTGGAGCCCTGGGATCGAGTCCCGCGTCAGGCTCCCGGCATGGAGCCTGCCTCTCCCTCTGCCTGTGTCTCTGCCTCTCTCTCTCTATCATAAATAATAAATATTATCTATCATAAATAAATAAAATATTTTAAAAAATAAAAATAATTTTATTTGAAATCATTATTTTTTAAAGATTCATTTATTCATTTGAGGGAGAAAGCATAAGCAGAGGGAGGAGCAGAGGGAGAGGGAGAGAGAATCCCAAGCAGACTTCCCACTGAGTGCAGAGCTGGTCTTGGGGCTTCATCTCATCCTCGATCCTGAGATCACGATCTGAGCCGAAATCGAGTTGGATGCTTACCTGATTGAGCCATCCAGGTGCTCCTGAAATCAGAAGTTTTATACTCAGGTTTATTTTTCTACACATCCATGACTGAGTTAGTTATAATTCTTTCAATTACTGTCCTTTTTTTTTTTCCTTCACTGTTACAGTTTGTTGAGCTGAATCCTTTCTCATGTTTTTCTTATGGATTTTTCTTCAGTAATTTATCCAGTATTTTTTGAAATGAACTATAGTTGATTCTAAAATTTTGAATTAGAAACCAAGAAGCCTTAATTCAGATGTTCACAAAATATCTTAGGACTTACTCATGGTCTGAGCAGTGGGCACATTATACATAATTGTCGAATGCTTAGTTATAGTGGGAATTCTCTCCTATCTCTGTATAATGGCACATAAAACAAGCAAACAAATAACTACTTTTGCTTTAAATGGTACAGTTTTTCATTTTCAAAGTTAGAGACTATATAATTTTCTAACTAGGGAATGCCTATTTTGACTTAAAACACAGTTTTCATGATTCCAGACTTTTGTGTCAATTAGGCTTATAGTTGGAAGAAAAACAACATTTAATCTGCATATGCATCAGGTTCTCATCTTTTTTTTGTATAGCCTATTTTTAAAATATTTTTATTAAAGTTCTGAACTTAAGACCTAAAATGAAGAATTATATATTGAAAATGAGGTTTACAAAATTAATTCCTATATTTTTTTGTAAGGATGGATTTTGATTATATACTTGGTACTTATCAGTTGTTCTGTAGATGTTCTACAGTTAAAACCTTTCTAAATTTAATCAGAAAAAAAACAAAAACAAAACAGTCTGAGAAGATTATGGGTTTCAGTGATTAACCAATAACTCTGGTCTTTTCGAGATGTGCCAAGGGCTCTCTTTTCTTTGTGAAATAGAGCATATCTTGTAGTTTGCTTTGTCAGTGTTCTATTAAACTATCAAAACATTCAAGTTCTGCATTTTGAGCAGTATTTATGCTTGAATTAATTCCCAAGTTTCAGGGCCACTAACTTTGATTATATTTATTATTATTTACCAATTTAGCCGTGTCGTAATTTATATAATACAGCATGTAGCAGCACACAAAATGTAGAGCTCCAGGAAACAAAAAATGGCATTTGGACACTGTTGCTTTGAAATTTATTCGTATATTAATGAAACAAATATTTACTGAGTTCCTCCTGTATCCCAGACATGGATCTAGGCCCTCAAGATGCAGCAGGCAACAACAAAGGCAAGATTATTTTCTTAAGGAATGTTTATTTTTGTGGCTAGTCAATAAACAGATACACAGTGGTGTGAAGCATAAATGAGATAGTGATAAGTATGAAGATAAGTATGAAATACATGGCAGGGGAAGTGGAGAGATTTAAAGTGACAAGTGTTGAGGGTGTGGTGGACTGAGCTGCTTCCAGGGAAGGTGGGCATTTGAGACAGTGACTCTCTGGGGAAGAAGAATTTAGCAGAGACTAGTGAATACCATGCCCTGAGGTAGGAGAGTGCTTGGATTGCATTTCTCAACTCTTTTGATAGCACTTTCTTCTGAGGTCTCTTTGTAGAGGCTACAATTCTAGCCATCTCCTGCCCACATGCCTCAGATACACCGCCACATCCACCCGTGCTCTCTGATCTCCTCCTGGCTGCAGCTGGTCCTTGGGGGCCCTGATGATGCCTACCTGGGCAGAAGGAGCAGGGTCATCCAGGTCCTCTGTCCCAACCCATGCTCTGGTGCTGCTCTGCTGACTCTCTAAATCTGATGCTCCAGGCCTCACTTGAGTATCTGCCGAGATGACTACATTTCCTGATTACTGACCTTAACCCCGGGTCCTTGCATGACCTAGATCTTATCCGTTAGACCTTTTCCACGCTGGTGGATTCCTCAGGTCAGGCATGCGCACTCTTTTAGGCAAAAGTGTTGGCCATGCTATGGGTTAATTCTCTTAGTAATCCCACATAAATTCAAGTTACAAACTAAGCTGCCTCTATAAAGCAGTTCTGTATTTGCTTTCTTTTCTGCCCTCATTTTAGAAAAAAAAAAAAAAAAAACAAAAACCTGAGAAACAAAAGTTTCAGTGTCTTGCCCAAAGCCGTGGAGGGAAGACCCAATGGGATGTTTGTTAGAAATCAGTATCTTTGCATGCCCTCACTCATTGTGGTTATCTTTGGATGCGTTGGGGTTTAAGTTCCTAATGTGTGACTTCTTTCACCTCAGTCTCCTCCTCTCCGATGTAGGTATACCGGAGCACCTACCTACTACTATTGCTGTGGACATTAAATGAGATAATGCATTTAAAGACTAGTGTGCCTGACACGTAGGATATTCCACACATAGAGCAACTTTTATTAGTGTGGGTGCTACTACTGTTACTACTTTTGCCATTATTCTTCCTCTCTATATAAACCTTTAAAAGTAAGTGTATGAACAGAGTAGCTCTTAATAACATATTTCTGAAGTAAATAACAGACAAATTATAGAAGATGGTCAGATGTTTGACAAAAATATTTTGCATAATTTCTGAATTTCTTACACATTTTTATCTATAAAAATTAAAGCCTATCTTGTGAATTACTGAACATTCAGTTTTTATAGGATAAGGTATATATACTGACTTATTTTCTATTCAACTTTATAATACTATTGATAACTATGTAGTAGTATGAATTATGTCTGTTATTAAGATGGCATCATTCATCCATTGAGGAGCAATTGTGTTACATCCTGAAACTTTCTGTTTTTCTTTTAAGATGTTTTTCCTTAGCTTCGTTGAGATATAATTGACATGAACATTGTAGATTAAAATGTACAGTTTGTAGTTTTGACACATTTCTGTATTGTAGCATGATTACCAGCACAACATTAACTAACCCCACTGTCCCATCACATACTTACTATTTCTTTTTTGTTTTGAGGACATTTTTTTAAAAGATTTTATTTATTTATTTGACGTAGAGAGAGAGCACAAGTAGGCGAGTGGCAGGAAGAGGGAGAAGGGGAAGCTGACTCCCCGCTGAGCAGAGAGCCCACAGAGGGTTTCATTCCAGGACCCTGGGATCATGACCTGAGCCGAAGTCAAACATTTCACCAATTGAGCCACCCAGGCACCCCTGCTGTGAGGACATTTAAGATCTACTCTCTTCACAATGTTCAAGTATATGATACAGTATTATTAGCTTTGATCATCATGCTTACATCCTAACATTTTGTTATAAAACCTAGAGAATAAGGAGAATTTTTTATATAACATCTACTAAAGTGATAAATAAATAAATTGAAATAATTACATGTTATTTATAATACGTGTCTCCACCTACTAGACTCACTTTTTTCTCCATCTTTCTGCCTGTCACTGATTGCATGTCAGGTTTATAGATCATCAAAAGTAGCTGTGCCCTGACCGCCTGCAGAAGCTTCAAAGGTTACATGTTCAAATCAATGTTAATAACTTCTTGGGAATAAAAGGTAGTAGAATACTGTCCAATAAGGTTCATTCTTTAGCAAGGTCTTCCTTTATGGTAAGTCAGAAGAGAAAAGCTATAAACTTCCTACCTCAACCTGTAAACCCCATTTTTTATTCTTCACTGTAAGCTGTGTAGCTGTGGCCTCCAGATGAACCAGATGGGTTAGCACTGTTGTTCAGATTTCTGGGCCCCACAGAGAAAATACCAAGTCAATTGTATGACTGATTTGTTTTTAACTTGGGCAAAATAAGAATAGGAAAGGAAATGTATTTTATGTTATACAGCTCTCTGGATAATGAACAGTGGATATTAAATTTATGAGAGTGCTAATAGGAAGTGAAGGGTTGCATTTCTTTTCATTTAGGATATTATTTTCTGTTCTTTGGGGGGTATGCATAGTTATTCACTTCATGGAAAAATGAAGCCTCAGGCAATCTGGTAAAAACCCCTCCAATTTAGAGAAATATTAAATATCTAGCCTCCTTCAGACATGATTACTTTTACAGTTGAAAGATTTCATATTTAAAGTAATCCTCTTTGTGAAGTCTTGTGATCCTGCAATGTGACCATAAACTTAATCAAAATCACTTTGTTAACAAAACACACTCAGTGGGTGCAAACACTAGTTAATTTTCTGTTTCACATAACTTGAAGCATATTGTGGCCCTGTTCAGTGAGGCATTTCTGAAATGTTGTGTGGCTGTTTTGGTAATCGCCATAATTGACTTACTCTCTTCCTTGTGATTCATCGTGCATTTTCCCCATAATTGTCAAATTGTGGCGTGTTATTTGATGAAGAACATGATGGCTTTAGTTGTCATTGGCCTCACATGTGACATATTTTTGTTGTTCTGCTTTCATGTCTCCAAAAATACCATTACTCACCATCAGATTTCACTGTATCTTGTGGGATTTTTCTCAGAGCAGTTCTTCACTCAGGTAAAGATGAGCTAGGAATTGGGGGGATTACTAGATCGATACATGCCATTTTAGATTACATTTTCATGGCAAGGTCCTTAAATACATTCAGGGACTATCTTAGTCATCATTAGACATGTGTGAACATCATACACATATGTGTGTGTGTGCACGCGTGTGTGCATGTGTATATGTGTGCGTGTGTGCTTATTTTAATCACCACTTACCATTTGCGTTCTGTGCACATTATAGCTCTCAGAAGATTGCACACACTTTTAATTATTGCTTTTTATCTGTCATGATGTTTGAATGATTTTACTGGACACTAGTAGAGTAGGAATGGATACAAGTAAATTACAACTTGTACCCATTTCCATTTGTCAGAAAAGCACTAAAGGAGAAGTAGAATACGGCCCGTTGCAAAACATTGTGATTTGGAAAGCGATTTTTGCCAAATTAGTATATGTAAATGGTCTTTGCTTCTAAGAAACTTTCTATGAGGGTTTTGCAGTGTTTATAATACAGTCAACTCATAAAAGTGATATGGTGTTGAGATGAATAGCAAAGTGTTTTCAGAATGATCGCATTCATTGTAGCTGTGACTGCGAGAGACATGTCTTGTATGAATTCCTTTTTGTTAGTATCAGAGATGATGGGTCTGATTCAGCAGGACTTTGAGTTTACATTTAAAGGGATTTGGCCCATGTTTGTAAATAAGTTTGGCAAAATTTAATATTGCTCACCTTGTTATTTCTCTTCCCATCCAAAATGACTGGCTTTATACTGAATTAGATGAGGTTTTCCTTTTAATTGTATGTGGACTTTATAATCTCTAATCTGGTCTCTGAGCATCTTTACGTAGCTACTCCTAATGCAATTTCATAATGGCTTAATGGAGGTTAGCCAAGTGTACTTTGATACAGAGAAAGCAAGATTGTTTTATTTTTTTAACCAACTGAGTTAGGGTTAAACATTTCCTGACATCCTCCTAGGATTCAGTAGGTAGATCCAACAAAGACAATGATCAGAAATGAAAACATCTGTTACAAGCGCAGGACTCATTTCATCAGACTCTTGGAGGAAAATCTCTAACAGCAACCTCTCACTCTTAAATTTCAGAAAAAGGAAAACAAGACCATTTTCTTTAGAGTGTTTAACAGCATAAGACTTCTGGGCTTACTGGTTTGTGACATATTCACTGAGTTTCATAGGCAGGTTCTGTAGATTTCCTGATCTCTTTCTTACCTTATGAAAAATGGTCTGGTGTTCTGTGGACACCACAGCTGTGATGATCCGATGGACAGCTACAGCGAGAGGGTGGGGTTCCGCAGGTGTAGTGAAGCTGAGTGCAGAGTCTGGAGGACTGTGAAATTGAGCACCAGGCCCTTCTCCAAGGGCTGCTTCCCGCAGGGGACTTAGGATAGCTGGAGCCTCTGAACTTGGGCTTCAAGTTCTTTTCCTCTAACTTTGTTGGGAACATGCTGTGTACTGTGGATGGGCATGAAGGGCCTGGTAAGACAGCAGGGGAATACTGTGGATTTTGTAACACATCCATTTTCCTAACAAGTGTGTAGCAATGTGGTATAGGACACAAATGCATCTCAACTGTGATTGTACAGATGTGAACTGTGTATGCAAAGCAGGTCACACCCATGTAAAAATGTATTTCTTTATAAAATCTAATTTCTAAGAGCAAGACAACTTATTTTGGGCCACCTTTATTGTTTTTGGGAGGTAAGCAGAAAATATACCTATGTGCTATCCATAGATTGATATTGATTAGGTGATTTTTGTTCAGTATTTAGGAAGTTATTATAGAAAATGTCTACTTTCCTCCATTGTCCCAAGCCTTTTTCCGCTCATATGTGGGCTAATGCATATGTAATTCTTTAGTTACAACTAATCTCTGGTAAAATGATTATCAGGGTGAGAAGGAATCCTTCTGTCACTGAAACATAGTGGTGACATTTTATTTACAATTTAATGTTATTTTGTGCTCCTGTGCTGCTGTTATATTTTCTGCTGAAAACAGGAGGTGGAACCTCAGACAGCACAGTTTCCTGATCTGCGTGATGTGGGGTTGAATTTGATGATGATATCAGTAGTCCCTTCTAAATCCACACAATTTTGAGTGCATATCTTACTGTGGAGCTGGATCATCAGCATTCTTCAGAAAACTATTCCTGAAAATTCTGAAGCATTTTGTTATTATACATATAGACTCTATAAAAATGCTAATATCATCACTGATTAATCTTTATTAAGACATCTTAATAATTAATTGAAAATGTAACTACTTTTTTGGAAAAAGAAAGCAACAGTTTGCATGTTGGAAGGATTTTGCGATTTCTTAAGCAGTGATTTCAGGACTATGGGAGCTCTTTCTCAGAATTATAGACAGAATTGGGAATATCCTCACATGTGAATGGCCATATGCACCATACTGTCCTTTTTTATTTTCCTCTCAGCCAAAAATTGTCTAATTCCCCTTTGCTGTGTACTCTAGAAACCATTATCTGGAAAGAACATGGCTGCTTCATGATCAAGGCAGACACTCTGTTGCTTCACCATGACCTCATTTATTTCCTCCCTCTGGAGGAGATGGAGAAGGGCTGAGTTGATCTTGTTCTTCACTTTTCTACTTGATCATAGAGCTCTGGATTGTCCTTGAGACACCCTGTCATGTATCCAGTATTCAACCACTTTAGCACATTTCCTACCTTCCATTCCTGTTTAACTTGTATTTCCTTTTTTTTAAAAAATTTGTTTTAGAGAAAGAGCACAGGGCAGAGGGGCAAAAGGAGAGGGAGAGAGAAACACAAGCAGACTTGGTGCTAAGCTCGGAGCCTGAATACAGGTCTTGATCTCATGACCTTGAGATCAGACCTGAGCTGAAACCAAGAATCAGATGCTCAACTGATGGTGCTCCTTAACTCTTATTTCTTAATATCACCATCCCTTTCAGGATTCCCTTGAAAATATCTGGAGGCCTCTTTCAGAATGTCCATAAAATTTTCCTTGTATCTTTTCATACTTTCTTTTCTAGTGTTATGGTTAAGCATAATTTTTATCAATTTACACTAAACAAATATATTGAAAGGAAGCAGAACAAAGTGGTTAAGAGTTTGGGCTCTGTAACCGAAGTAATTAAGTCTGTACTTCTGCTTTGCCTCTCATGAGCTATAAGTTCAGGTCACTTAATCTGGTTTACTTCATTTTCTCATCTATAAAATGAGATTAATAGTAGTACCTACTCCATTGGATTGTTTAAAAATTTAAGAGAATTAATATATGCAAAGTGACTAAGAACAGTACCTGATTCAAACATAGGGAGGACTCAATAAGTTCAAGCTCTTGTATTTAATTTTTAAATTTTATTTACTTGTATTACTCAGAAAGGGTACTGATCGCAGTTACTTATAATAACTTTTTATACAATTATACAGTATATGAAGAAACTTCATACAAGAAATCAAGAATCATTTGACATTCTTAGTATTTTTCTTTTCTCTTTTTAAAAGAGTTTATCCATTTATTCATGAGAGACACAGAGAGAGGCAGAGACACAGACAGAGGGAGAAGCAGGCTCCCTGTGGGGAACCTGATGTGGGATTTGATCCCAGGATTCCGGGATCACGTCCTGAGCCAAAGACAGAGGCTCAACCACTGAGCCACCCAGGTGTCCCTCTTAGTAAATTTCTAAAGCATTGCTCTTATTCCAATTTTATAGATTAGGAAAGTGAAGGTCAAGGAAGGTCAATGACTTACTGAATGTTGTGGCTAGTTAGTGTTAGACTGGGGTCTTTGTCCCTCATCATCTGACTCTTTTCTTTCTTTTTTTTTTTTAAGATTTTATTTATTTATTCATGAGAGACTCAGAGAGAGAGAGGCAGAGACATAGGTGGAAGGAGAAACAGGCTCCTTGCAGGGAGCTCAATGCGGGACTTGATCCTGGGACTCCAGGATCACTACCTGAGCTAAAGGCAGATGCTCAACCACTGAGTCACCCAGGTGTCTCATCATCTGACTCTGAAGTTGTTACATTATACCATGATGTCAAAATGCATCATAAATAAATATATTTTTTAGGGCAAAATGTATTCAGAGTTGTGCTCATCCTCTTCCCAGTAATGGGGCTTCCAGGATGTAGTGGATGCTCTGTTAAGTGCTGGACATCGGCCAGTGAGCAAGTCAGGCACAATCCTATACTCACAGTGGGAAAAGTACAGCTCACCAAGAAACTGGAACCCAGTATGATACTTGTTATGATAAAGGTTCTATGGGGTTTATGGTAGCCTTCAAAAGGTGTCCCTCTGACCAAGTATTTCAGCCCATTATGGAAAGCTACTCAGCAATATAAAAGGGATGAACTATTGATAAATGTACAAAATGCATAGATCTTGAAAACATATATTGTGTGAAAGATGACGGACCCACAAGAGTATATGCTATATGATTCCCTTTATGTGAAGTTTAAAACAGGTGAAACTAATCTACAATGACAGAAATCATGACAGTGGTTGCCTTGGCAGAGGATGGAAGAGGGGTGGGGGTGAAGCATGGTTGGGCAAGGACAAGAGGGAACTCTCCAGTAAAATAGAAATTTGTATATCTGGATGAAGGTGTGCATTATATGGTCATGTACTCATGACAGTTGTGACAATTCATCCAGTTACACTCAAGATCTGTGGATTTCACTATATGAATTGTACTACTGTTTTTTTAGTATGAAAAAATTTACATGAATAATTAAGAAAACAGTGGTAGTTATTTATTCAACTTGGCAAGCTCTCAATAGTAAACATAAAGTAGATGTACACAATATATGGCATTGTCATTATAGTATAATAGAGTATTTCTTTTTTTAATTTTTAATTTAAATTCAATTAAATTAACATATAGTGTATTATTAGTTTCAGAGGTAGAGCTTAGTGATTCATCAGTTGCATATAACATCTAGTGTTCATTTCATCAAGTGTCCTCCTTAATGCCCATCACCCAGTTACCCCATCCTCCCATCACCCCTCCTGCAACCCTCAGTTTGTTTCCTGTAGTTAAGAGTCTTTTATGGTTTGTTTACTCCTCTGATTCTGTCTTTATTTTTTCCTCCCTTCCCCTATATTCATCTGTTTAAATTCCATGTATGAGTGAAATAATATATATTTGTCTTTCTCTGACTTTTTTTGCTTAGAATAATACCCTCTAGTTCTGCCCATGTCATTGCAAATGGGAAGATTTCATTCTTTTTGATGGCTGAATAATATTCCAAGGTGTGCATATGTATGTATGTGTGTATGTATATATAAAAGTATATATTTCATGATTAAAAAATGAAGTAAATCCTTTTATGTATATATATATATATATATAGATATGTGTGTCTATACATATATATGTATAAATACACATACCACATTTTTTTTAATCCAGTCCTCTGTCTATGGTCATCTGGGCTCTTTCATATTGTGGCTATTGTGGACATTGTTGCTAAAAAACAGTGGGGTGCAGGTGCCCCATCAGATCAATATGTTTGTATCCTTTAGATAAATACCTAATAGTGCAATCACTGGGCCCTAGGGTAGCTGGATAGAGTAATTCAAAGAATACTTATTTTTTCTGGCAAGTAGCACATTACATGGACTACTCTTATCCACATAGGATCTGAATATGAAAGCACTTTGAGTTATTTAAAGTAATAAGAAACCTGCCATGTCTTGAGTTATTTGAATTTATTTAAGGGGAGCATTTCACGAATTTTATATGGCATATTTTATTTTATCCTATCGCAGATACTAAAGTTTTACAATGAAGTCCCCAAGCATGGACTTGACATTTTATTTTTTATGTTTTTTAAAACTATATACACAATAATAACCTCAGTTACCTTCTCAATTTTGACACCTAGTCCTGCAATTTCTACAGAACCTGATATCAGTTGTCTAACAACTCTGGGTATTCCACAGTAGCTTTGGGTCCTTGATCATCCTGTGATACTACTAGCATACTCATGTTTAAGCACAATTCTTTAAACATCTCCAGTTTCAAAGCAAAAATCTTTTGAAGATGGAAATGATCCTCTTTCTGTCAAACTTGTGTGTTTCATAATCATTAGGTCAAGTTCTTCATCTATTTTTTATGTAACCAGTAGATTTTCGTGGGATTTTCTTCCTTTTTAAATAATGGACATACTAGCAAAATAGATCAAACTGTGCCCAACATATTTTTGAATATATTATTATCTTATTATTATTTTGAGGATGGTGATAAGTGCTAATTAAATATGCTTCAGGATATTATACTAATAATTACGAAAATGTAGATTTTCCTGAGAAAGATACTCTTCCACATAATTTCAAGCCTATTATTTTAAATGGAACCTATTCACGTTCATTTAGCTATGGCTTAATTGGATTAGATCCATGTTTAGTTTAATACAAAAATTTTAATAACCTCTACTGAACAAAAATAAATCTTTGGGTGATGGGACACAATAAATAGCCTATAGGCTAAAGGCATGCTCTGTTTTGAAATGTAAATGATGAGTTGAATTACTTTGCAAGATCTGGGGGGGGGAAGGAATTTGGTTACTTTTTTTTTGTGGCAGAAAACTAAAATTCCTTGACTACCAGACAGATTGATGGGTTAAGTCATTTATTCCTTCACCATACATAGCTTTTGCTAAGCTTTAGGGGTTGAAATATAAATTAGAAATCATCCTTATCCCCAATGAGCTTAGTCTAGGAGATAGATAGGAGAACAGATTATAGCAAGTTAGTGTGATAATATTTTAATAGAAATACAGTGAACCTACAGAAGTTCTCTTCCTACATTGATTTTTCCAGGTAAGCTGGTTATCACCATCATACCATGGACTTTGGGAGTCCAGTTGTAATCACCTCCGCTTGAAGTATGTGTTTCTCTCTCCATGTGTTGTGTTTTGTGTTTGAGGGGAGAGAGAATAGAAGATCCTAGAGTTGGATCCAAGCAGTGAGTAGAGATCTGCTAGTTTAAACAAGGGGGATGGAATATTCCAGGCTAAATGAGCAGCATATTCCAAGGAAGTATGCTCTTTGTGTAAACCTTAGGCCCTTTAAAGACATGGTGAGAACAAGAGTGTGGAGTTGGAAAGTTGGGAGAGACAGCCAGGGACCAGATCACTCAAGACTTCAATTCTAGTACTTGTGGAAGGTCTTCTGTATTGCCAGGCACCGTGCTGAGCACTGAATATTTATTGGCGATTAATGCAGATCCCATCCTTGAGAGTGGGGAGCTTGCCATCAGGAGGAGAATGAAATAATACATGAATATGCAATAACAAACTGGTTAAGGATTAGGACAGAAAAGAAACAAAGTGGTGGCTGCCCTGATAGATCCTGGCTGTGTAAATCTCTCTTTGGAGACAACATTTGAATTGAGGTCAAAAGGATGAGAAGTCATCAGCTGGATATGGGTATTCAGTATCCGCATATATGAAGGACAAGAAGTGGAAATAGCTGTTTCATGAACTTTCCAGCCAGGCTGGAGGATGGTGGATTTTGGAGAATGAAAGTGGTTAAGATTGGGGAGAACTGGTCAGGGGGTGTGATGGCTTTGGTAAAGAAGTTGGATTTCATTTAAGGCACAATGGGGACTGTGGAAGGAGTCTCTACTGTAGGTAGAGGAGTGACATACTGGGTTTTTGTTTTAAAAAGATTGTAAAGAATAGATTGGGAGGTACAAGGGTAGACATGGGAAGGCCATTAGGAAGCTGTTGTATGTAGTAGGAGGACAGCTGGCAGTGGCAATGGAGACAGGATTTCTGGTGGATTAAGGGCAGGTAGAGGAGGAAGGACAGATACAAATGGAGAATAGATACAAGCTTTTGTCTTGAAATGATATATTTCACCAACATGAGGAGAGTTGGTGAATGAGCACGGTGGGAGATGGGGAAATCATTTTGGAAACCTTTAGTTTGAGGCCCCCAAGAAACATCTGAGGAGAGAGGGGTTCTATGTATGATAGAAGTCTGTCGGTGTGGTTGCCATCGAGATAAAAGTTTGAGAACATTAAGCTATGGGGTAGAGATGAGATCACCCAGGGATGTCATGAAGGGAGAGTCAGGGGGGCACAGAGTACTTCGAGATCAGGCAAAGGAGCTGGAAGTTTTAAGGAGCCCAAGAAAGAGCAGCCCGTATGATAGAAAGAAAGCCAAGATTGTATGGCACAATCAAATAGAGAAGATGGTTTCAAGAGGAGCCTGGGAAGTGGGCTGCTATGTTTAACAAGAGGAAGACAGAACACAGAGCATTATATATTTTGCTGGAGCATTTATTTGTTTTTACTTCAGCTATGACCAGGGAAACATTGGAGAGTTTGTTTTGTGCAGAGGACTGACCTGGCCAGAAGTGTATTTTAGAAAGATCACGATGTGGGCTGTGCGAACACTGAATATAGTTTAAGAACAAAAAATCTGTTCATCCTTTCTGCTTTTTAACCTGTTAAATTGCCTTATCTTAAAGTAAATGACAGCAGCACATGTAGTGGTTTTGGGAGATAGGGGACTTTGGGTTTTAAAGAACTGGATTCAAGTTCTTTTCCATGGTCAGCCCCAGGACCTGAGACAAGTTGCTTGGCTTTTGTCAACTTTAATTTCCTTATGTGTAATTTGGGGATAAAATATTATACCCCCCCCACACACACAGGGAGGGTTATGAGGATTAATGCATTGTACAAATAATAATATAATAATATCACCTGTTATTATCATTGATACTGTATTGGTAAGCACGTGCACGCCTTTCTTAGGATTTCATCTCTGTACAGCATTGCATTTTGCCCTTCCCTTGTGGTAGTATTTTAACAGTATCCGTCAACAACCATAACCTTAACCTTCTATACAGGTATAAATGCAGTAATTCTAATTTCTCTGGGAGAATTTCCAAATTGTAGTGAGCACCTGGCTGTGCACAATTTAAAGCATACTTTCTCTGACAGAACACATGTTTATATTGGTTCACACTTTAACATTTTATCCTCAGTTCTTACAGTCTTTTATTTCTCAGTCTCTGTGAACTTTTATAGCAGTTAGGGTATTGGAACCTTGGCTGATGCAGACACTACCAGGGTGTGGGTAAATGTTTCAAAGGCAAAAGTCAAAGAGAACAGATGTCCTAAGTCATTGAGGAAACTGACAAAGACTCAACCTGATACAGAATTAAAAAAACATAAGAGGGGTGTAGCCTCTTGTGTATTTAAGGAATAATGGAAGCTGAAAAATGCTTACTAAGCAAAACAAAAAACAGAAACAACTATAAAACATCTTTTCTAATTTTTAAAGAAATATATTTATTTATTAGAGATAGAAAGAGAGAGAGAAAGCAGGAGCCAGGGGACATGAGGCAGAAGGAGAGGGAGAAGCAGACTCCCCACTGAGTGGGGAGCCTGACGTGGGGCTTGATCCCAGGATGCTGAGATCATGACCTGAGCTGAAGGCAGACACTTAACTGACTGAGCCACCCAGGTGCCCCCATTTCTTCCACTTTTACCATGACTTTCATGTTTGTCTAAATTTTGGCAACAAATCCCCCAACTGCATGTATGTCAAAATACATTTTAAATTATAAACATCTATAAGCTATTGGCAAATGTTAGTAATATCTTGTAATTAAATATAATGATTTTTTCCTTTTATCTCTGTTATTACAGAGAAAAAAATAAAATTTCAGAATACCTAGAATGTTGCCTCAAAAACAATGTTGTCTTTTGTGATTTGTGCCTTTGCCTATCTCTGTTGGCTACTTTAAGAAACTTGACATAAGGACACTCAATTGTCATGGGATTGACAATTGTCATTGTTCTATTTTTATAATAAGCTGGTTTCCAGAATATATCATTGTGTGGACGAGAAGAGCAAGGCACGGAGGAACCCACATGTGATCTTTCTTTCAGCTCATTTTGTGTTCTGATTATATGTCAGGTAAAAAATTATCTGGTAATTTTAGCTATCAAGAACTTCATCGTATTATGTCACAAAGGAATCTGGCCCTGACTAAAACTTTCCCAGCTAGTTTTATTGAAAACAATGAAAATGTCACATAGAAGGTTAATATGTGTTCCAAGATTCCCAAAGAGCTTTTGTATTAGACAGCTATGTTAATGTAAAATATAAATTAATATATTATTAAAATATATCAATATAAAATAAAATATAGATGTTTTATCAGAAAGAGTTTTTATGTATTTTATATATTCCATTTATCCAAATAGTCAAATATGTGGCAATTTTTTTTAAATAAAAACGATTCTTACTTAACAAAGGAATGGTCAGGACCCAGAAAGCTTGATATTTTATAGGTCATCAAAGTTAGTGATTTATTTTATTCCTAACAAGGTTAAGGATAATAAGATAATGTGTCCCTTCATCTTGAAAGTTCAGCTCCTGTTAAACTCTCACTTCCTAGCATTTTATGCCTTGTTCTGGTGTAGTGATATTTCTTATTTAACACGACAAACATTACAATTAGTGGGCTGTGTCCTTTCCCTCCTTTATTACAGGATGCACTGTTCTAAATGAAAACAGGGGTCCTATGAGGAGTAATTGTTTAAATCTGTTGTGAACCATTCTGTGCTTAGGATGTTTATAGTTTATTACTATAAAAATACCTGAATGTGTCCCTGAGAGGTAAATTTGCAATGATCAGACACAAATTAATAATTTGTCTGAAATTTTATGTCATAAATGTTTCATTATCAACAAATATATTTACAAGAGGGAGTGATATTGTAGGGAGCACATCTGAGTATTTGGTCTTTTACTAGAGCAGATGAGTAATAATGCCAATTCAGTGGATCTGGTCTTTGAATTCTGACAGGTGAGTTTATTGGCTGTGTGGCTTTTGTCAGACTGATGTCTCTGGATCTTTTTTTTTTTTTTTCATCTGTAAAGGGAGAATAACCACATCTCAGAATTATTATGAAAATCAGAGAGGGCAGCCCGGGTGGCTCAGCGGTTTAGCGCCGCCTTCAGCCCAGCGGGTGATCCTGGATGGAGACCCAGGATCGAGTCCCACGTCGGGCTCCCTGCATGGAGCCTGCTTTTCTCCCTGTGTCTCTGCCTCTCTCTCTCTCTCTCTCTCTCTCTCTGTCATGAATAAATAAATAAAATCTTAAAAAGAGAGAGAGAATTAATAGAAAAGCTCTTGGAACAGACTATACCTGACCTATAATAGGAGTTTACTAGGTTGTTGTTTATTATTAGAAACAACAGCATTACAAATAAATGTTTTTAAACCTTATTAAGCCTCATTTTCTTCCCCTATTAATTCCCTGACTATCTCTTAGAATTTTAGAGAGTAAAATAAGGTAAGACATAGAATATACAAAAATATAAAATTATTGAGTGGGCATACAAATGCAAAGTGCTATCGTTATTTAGTATTAGGTGTATAATTTTATATTTAAAAATAAAATCAATTAAGATGATAGATTCCAAAGTAATAGATTGATGTTTTAGCTAATTGATATCAAAAGTCTTAAAATTAAAATGGACAATTTTATTTTAGTGTTTTAGGTTTTATTTTTTTAAAGATTTTATTTATTTATTCATGAGACACACACACACACACACACAGAGGCAGAGACAGAGACAGAGGCACAGGGAGAAGCAGGCTCCATGCAGGGAGCCCGATGTGGGACTCGATCCCGGGTCTCCAGGATTACACCCTGGGCTGCAGGCGGCGCCAAACCGCTGCGCCACTGGGGCTGCCCAGTGTTTTAGGTTTTAATTTACAATTTTGCTCAGGCTAATATGCCCTGAAAATATTTATACTAAACTTCCCATGCCTCAGATAATAGCCAGGCACTTAGTTTGGAAGAGCGATGTGTACCAAAACTTATATTTAATGGTATTGATGATGTTTAGTCTTTTAAAAACCTCTGAGCAACTCATTCAGATTCTATTTGTTCCAAACTCCTATCTTGGTAATTATTTCCCACCTGGTCAGAGTTGTCAAGTGTTTTGGAGTGAAGTCTGGTTGTCAGAAATCTTGAAATTCTACCACTGAGTCTAGGAAGAAAACAATGATTATTTAAAATCAAAGCTTGATATTAGGACAGAAGCTTAACCAACTAACTCTCCACTTCCATAATCAGTTTGCTTATTGGGTGTTTTAAGAATTCCACTGTTCATATTCTATGACAGTTATTTTAGGTGTATTTTCTATAACAAAACACAGGATGAGGGCATCAGCCTTCTTTTAGTATTCCTGAATTAAATAAAAAATAGGAATATGAGTGATTTACTGATACTTTCTTGAAAATCCATTGGATATGGAGCTGAGTGTCCTATTACTAAGTTTACTAAAACTTGTTGTTCAGAGTTATTTTTATTTTTGTTTTTTAAATTTCTAAAAAGATGTTATTCATTTATTCAAGAGAGAGAGAAAGAGGAAGAGAGCATGGGGGCGGGGGGGAGAAGCAGGGAGTTCCATCCCAGGACCCCAGGACCATGCTCTGAGCTGAAAGCAGACTCTTAACTGACTAAGCCAGCCAAGCATCCCAGAGTTATTTTTAATAAATAAATTAAACTAACACGAGGAGTGTCCCATAAAAATGGAGTTACCCTGTCACCAAACCATGTCACTAACATAAAATAGCCTTCAAAATTAAGCCTGTAATCCATACTATAGCTTCATCAAGCCCTGCTAAAGCCCATTAATAAAATGGATCTATAATGTTTCTCCATCTATTCTGCTTGCCTTAGTAATGATAGGCAATAAATGCTAGGATTTTTTCCATGTAAACTATGCCTGTAGTACAAATGTATCTGAAGCATAAGTTTACAAAGAAATGATAATGAAAGAATTAATAAGATGTAAGAATTGTCTTGTGTTCTTTGGAAGGTAGAGGAAAAATCATTTTTGGAAAGGGCAAGTACTACTGGATAGATTCCTTCCCCCCTCTTCCAGAAGAGCCTTCAAGAGAGTGATATTTATTTAAAAAACTGAACTTGACTAATTTAAAATGTTGATATGGAAGGAGTACATATTCTCTAATTTTGAGAAGGATTTGTGCCTTTCGCCTATCTCTAATAAGGTAACAGATGTAGTGTTAATTTAGTTGAGTTATACTTTCTCTATGAGTTTGCTAACAGAACTTGACATAAAAGCCTTTGTGAAGAAGCTTGATTGGTTTGGTTACCATGGCAACACGGTTGAATGGAAGAATGATTTCCTTTAGGAACCTTTCCTAAATGCTGTTTTGTACCCTATAAGGAAATCGCTGGCTTGTCATCCCTTGTGAGGAGGTGAGAAGAGATCATTTCGAGGGTCAACGTAGTGTCTTGTGTTTATAGATTATCCTCAGCAATCAAAAGACTGCTTGGCCCACTCACTTTTTCCATAGCTGAACCAATTCTGCTCTTCACTATACTGTGATGATAGGAGACTTGCACAGACCTTTATGTCTTGAAAAACGCGAAGGAAAAACTGGTTGTAGACCTACAATCATATCCTGTTAAGTGCATTTCCTAAAGCTAACGTCTGTTATGGATTTTTAATTCTCTGCTTATCTTTGTTTGAAATTCTGCAATTTATCAATAATTTGTCCTGTGAGTGATGTTACTGTTTTGAGGAGACAAAAGGGGTTTAACCAACAAATAGATCAGCAGGGGCTTCATTTAAAATCTTTAGCGGTGGTTTGGTATTCTGGAATTACTATAAACCCTAAGGCTTACATTTGAGATTTCCTTTGTTATGGGGTAAATGTCTGCTCCATTAGCACAGCAATTGTGTACAAAAATGCATCGAATCAGTCAAGTACCACCATAGGGTGTTTTCCAGTGGTTAAAACAGGCTAATGGTTATTTCACTTGTACATTCAATAATAACAGCAGTAAGGCCTATTATAACTATTTTTCTAATCAGCCACATGTTTGTAATTTTTCATTTTCACTCCTTGGTTTAGGTCCTTGGAATCAGATACTTCAAAATAGACTTAATAGCTTTAACTAAAGAATTGTATCAACATTGTTGATGCCAGTAATACAGACACTCAAAAGTAGTTTAGGAATAATTTTGTACAGGGAGTGAGGGGGGAAAAACATACAACCTCACACTGATATGAATTATTTTAAAGATTGCAACACAGGGGTGCCTGGGTGGCTCTGTGGTTAAGCATCTGCCTTTGGTTCAGGTTGTGATCCCTCAGGGAGCCTGCTTCTCCCTCTGCCTATGTCTCTGCCTCTCTCTGTGTCTCTCATGAGTAAATAAATAAAACCTTAAAAAAAATAAAGACTGCAACACATAGTTTCTAACTTTTCAACACATGATTAATAACAAAATTCATATACAATGCTATGAGGTAATTCAGTTAGAGTTGTTATTTAATTTTGATGAGCAAATATTAGAATTGAGTCTTTGTATTGACTTCTAGTTGCTCATTTTCAGTTTTTAAACCAATCCTTTTATCTGAGCTATCTGGAGTGCTCCTGACAGTTAAGCTATTGAAAAAGATTGGATCACATTTTGAGTCTAACTCACCTCAAATATTTATTACTGTGTATCTTGGATTGTGTGGATTATCTTGGAAAATAGATGTTTCAGAAGCACATCATTCTCTGTGATTAAAGGTAAGCCAGTTAAGTTGATGACTGTAGAAATGGCAGAAACATCGTTTAAGACTGAGAAACAAATTATATCAGATGTGGAGTTTTCATATGAGTGATTCACTCTCTCTTCTTTCCACATTATTCTCATTGCCCCTTCCCTCAATAAAAATGAAGAAAAAATTAAAAGAAAAACCAAATTCTATAAAGCCCCTGATAGCCCCTTTAAAGGTGGGATGTGGTAATTCCTATACATCACCAGGACTGGAGCCATGAGAAAACTGAGACAGATGTGGCCATATTTGAGAACGAAATTTATTGACTAAGATAAGTTTTGGGGACAAAATTGACACATTTACTCTAAGATATAATCTATTGAAATGAGCACTGTCCCCGGAAGACTATAGATGCTCACGGAAGTAGAACTTTCGGTTCAATGACAAAAGCCTTCCCCTTCTAAGGTTGAGAATTTATCTTCTCATGTGTCTTTATTATTTCTGTAGACTCAGTATATCCCCTGTATGATCTGTTCTATGTTTGTGTGTTTGTGTGTTTGAATACCATTCCTCCAGTTAAGAACTTCCCTTCTTAATCTTTATTAGTTGTGCTTACTTAGGCCACTGTATACTCTGTCCCACAGTTGATTTTGTGTTCTCCAAACCCATGTTCTTGAATGCCTAGTCCCTGGATGTCTGAGCTCTGTTTCACTCACAGTTTCAGTACATTTTTACTAAATTGTGCCATGTAGGTTTCCCTCCCTGGGTATTTCTTCTTTCTGGCTGTCTTAGCTGCCTTTGGCACTGCTAATTTCACTCTTTTCAGGACATTCCTATTGGCCTTAACTCCGGGTGGTCTGTCTCCCTGATTCTTCTGGTTCCCTGCACATTCCTTCTTTGGTTTCGTCCTTATCTTCCCACCCTTGCATCTTTTCTCCACTTAGAGCAGTTCTCCCACAAGACATTCCCGTGAAGCCTTATCCCTCTCACTCACTCATTCTGTACGGCGCTTCTCCATTTCCTGTGTTTAAAATGACCACATGTGCAGAAGATGCCCTGCTCCATATTTTTAACCTTGACCCTGGATGAATTGGAGACATTAAGTCTTGAGTTTCAGGACAGCACTCCTAGATTTTTTTTTTTTTTTGAACTACATGAAGCCATTTTGCATATGTGTTGTTTATTTTCAGTTCCAAATCAATAAACTTTTATTGAGTATCCATTATGTGTCAGGTGATGAGCCCAAAGAGGCACAAAGGCACATCATCTATGGCCCACACCCTTTCAAAGGTGAACACTTAGATGGCAAACAAGAAATAAATCTGATTATACTATAGTATTCTGATACAAAAGAAGGCTGAGAGCACTGTCCACGCATCTAGGGGAAGTAGGTAACTCAGGGACTAGTCAGTTACATCCAGGAAATAGGCATTCAAGAACCCTGAGAGAGGGAGGAAAAAAGATGGACTAGGATCAAGGAAGTGTTTCAGACAAAGTCTTAAGCTCACTGTGATATTCAATGCTCTCTCTGTTGTTATTTCCTTTTAGGCCATCTTTCTCGATAAGTGGATCATTTTTGTAATGTTGGTAACCAGAATCTGTCTTGCTTAACAGAGTATCCCTGGAACTCAGCACTGCCTCTTAGATCTTGTACTGAAAATGATGGGAGAAGGAGTAGCACACGTCGTACTTGTTCCCTGAGAGGCATTAGGTTTGCAGCTTCTTTTTCAAGCATTTGAGGTCATTATGAAATCGATTTTGTATTCCTCAATGACTGGCGACTCCCTCCTTCTTCCTTCTCTCCCTGCCCTCAACCCTTCCTTCTAGTCTGGTCTTATATGTGGATTTAATAGTGGTGCTAATTATTCCACATCCCAGGTCATTCATGAAAATCGTCTGCCAGAGCATTGTCCAGAATTGACCAAAATGGAGCCCCATTTGTTATGCTCTCTCTGAGGCTGACACTTTTTCCATCGATAGCTCCTTGCCAAGCATGACCTTCCTGCCATTTCATAGCTATGCAGTGTGGATCCTATTTTCTCAGGTTATTGATGATTATGTCAGGAGGAACAGAATCAAAAGCTTTGCTAAAATCCAAATATAAATTGTCTCTTGCTTCTTCCCCTTGATCTACTGGGCTAGTCACTTCATCAGAGAAGATTAGATTATTTTGACACGACTGAGTCTGTACCACGCTCCCTTAGTTATTACTCAGTACTCTGTTTTCTTGAAGATGTGCACAACTAGATTTTTTAAGCCATGTTTCTGAGGTTATTCCAAGATCGTAACTCTTTTTTTTTTTTTTTTAAGTTTTGTATATCTTATTAGCCTCCATGCCCCACATAGTCCTCCCAAAAGTTTGTAATGTTTATCACCTTGCAGTGGCATGGCTAGTTCCTCTAACTGTTGAAGGTCAATATGGACTAAAGATTGGAAGATTAGAATGAAGTTGATTTAAAAGACTCATCATATTTTTTCCACCCTCTTGCTCCTTTCGGTTAATCTTTCTTATGGAGTTACTCATCTATCTTGCAGAATATATTAGGTACTTTTATCATTAAAAGATGATATAAGAGTAAAAATAGTAGGTAAGAACTAATGGACATAGGTTACCAAAGGAGGGTTTTAAAAAAATGTTTTCAAAGTCATCACATAGAAATTTTACCCAACTATTTCTAGTTCTATAAATGACCTTTTTAACCAAGATGACCAACTTATTTTTCTCTAATAACCCATTTATATAGATTTTATTTATATTTAAAAAATTATATATATAATGTATATACTATATATATACATATATAGTATAAATTATTGCAAAAAATAGTATAGCAAGTCTGTAACACAGGGCACCTTTTTGTATTTTGTATATCCTTATCCTGTGTACAGGGATGAAAGTGTGTTGGGCACACTTTCATTGTGTCTTAGGCTTTGTCTAGTGTGTATTTTAGTTTTTCTGTTTTGTTTAAACCACATGTAGAAAGAGGGATAGAAATATTCATCCAATTCGACCATTTGTGTTGAAGTACCCACTCAGTTGGTAAGACAATCCTCTATTTTTATTGGAGTGTTCCCAAATCCTCCCACCTATATCGATCTCTCTGAAGCTTCCCTATGGAGATCTGTCACTCAGGCTGCCATCTTCAGGTCTCAGCTAGACCAGATGTCTTTCAAGGGAAAGACTGTGAGAGTCTCAGAAAAAGGTACAAATATCAAGACAGATTTTATATAGGAAAGACAGTGAATTTCTAGGTCACATATAATGAAAATTCAGCTTCAGTAGTAGGAAAAGATAAAACTGAATTATAATTCTTTTGTTTTTCTGGGGGCAAATGTAATTTTTTCTAAACTTTTTATTAATATGAAAAAGTATATATGATGAGATCTTATAATTTTAACAGTGGAGGCAGTGGAGGAAACAAAGTTCATCTTTGTCAGTGATTAACGTTTTTGAGTCATAAGGCCCTTTGGGGCAGGAGTTGAGAAATGATTGCTTTGTTCCTTAGTGACCTTAGGACTGTTTCTCCTGATTGGGTTTGGGTTATACTTGTAGCTAAGAGAGCTCTATTAAAAATTAAATTGTATTTGTTTGTTCAGTCCCACAAGTACTAATGGGCCTTTTCTGTGAACTGATTCAGTCCATCGATTTTTATTGAACACCTATCTTAAACTAGATTTGGGGAATGATGAACAGGTACAGCATCTCTCCTCACTGTCACAGTGGAGGGCACCAGTAGACACTGCCATGAGCCATGAAGGGTGCAGGGCAGTGGTGTGCATGCTGACCTTATGGTGGGTGGAGGAGCTTCACTCTAATGGGCTTTGCTCTGGGAGGTAGTCAGGGAAGGCATTCCTCAAGATGAAGAGCAGATGGAATCCATAAGCCAAATCAAGCCTGTGCTTGTTAGTTGTTGGGCTGCCCTATACGAGCAGTGTTATTAGTTGCTGAGATTGTTGCTTTTGGTGCCGAAAGTCACATCTCCTCCGTTACATCTAATTTCAGTCACAGCTGTGATCCCGTGAATGCTGACTGCAGCCCACCTCGGGCACACTTGTCTTTGTCAGGGCTTTCTCTCAAACTGAGGGAGCCACTCAGTGCTTTGGCAGGTACAATTGAGAAGTATAGGAGCACTTAACCAGTAAAGGACTGGGCTGGAGGATTAATGCCCTTGCTTTCCATCATCCACAGGGAAGATTCTTGGAGCCATTCTGTAGTGTGTCCCTGAGGCCAATGGGATGTCACTAGCACCCCCCCCCCCCACTTGGTTGGTTGTGATGCCTTCCATGCCTTACTTTCCTTGCTCCTGTCCCTTGGAATCATTTCCCGAATGAATTACTTGCAAGTCTTTATCTCAAGCTCTAATTTCAGGGGAATCCTAATAAAAGCAGTTGGAACATTTAGGAATTTAGGGGTGGCAAATAAAAATTCAGACTTCCACTTCTCTTAAAACACTGAAGGCTCGGTAACCCTGAGAGCAGTTTCCTTATGGCAACAGTCAGCTGGGGCTGAGGAGGGACTGTTGATTACAATGAGATAATCTGAGCTCATCAATCTACCCTAATCCCCATCCAGTCTGAGTCTTTAAAATACCTGCCAAGGCTCTGGAAGTTTGGGAAGCTGGAGACCCGGGATAGCACTTAAATGGAATCTTTCAAGAGTAGGTAGGAGTTGGCCAGGCAAAAAATGTATCTGCATGGTGAAGATAACATTACATCAAAGCTCAGGAAATGGGTATATTATTTATACCTTGGCAGGATTGTGTGTGTTTGTGCACTTGTACACGTGCACACAAAATAGTCTCCCTTTTCCTTTTCAAAGTTACTCATACTGTGGTAAAGGGTGTAGCATTCAGTAGAGTCATGCAATTCTGGCTTTCTCTCCAAAACAAAACGAAACAAAATACATGACTATCAACACTGATTAATTGGATCGTTATACAAACAACCCTACAGTAATAAACACCCATTGTGTGGCAGTCAGGCATATGTTTGTCATACCCATTAGGGGAGCACTTGGGGCCCAGAGGACTGATGAATTGGCCCACATTGTCTTACTACTACACAGCTGTCATAGCAGCTCTGATAGCAGGTGATAGTTCTGCAAGAGCATGTCAAATTGGTGCTTATCTGTTATGACATCTGTTGATGGAAACTCCCTTTTAGGTTTGATCCAGACAATGACCTTGATATTCCTGGTGTAGAATAAAGGCTCACAATTATTGTTTTAAGAAGGAGAGACTTGTAGCTTGTGCCTCACACCTGTCATATCAAATTATCAGGCTGAAACTGATAATACAATGAACACTGGTTCTCAACAGTGTTTTATCTGTTGGATTTGTACACACATTAAACCTTCCTCCAGCTATCTTCTAGAAATCCATTGAGATAATATGCAGTCACCACCCAGAGTTGCAGTTACGTGCAGAGTCTCTGGCTGCAGAGAGTAACATCTGTTTTAGGAGGAGATCCTTGAGAACTAAATCTTTAAAAAGTGGGAAAACATCCATGGTTGAAGTGAGAGTTTGTGCAAACTTCTAGAAAGAGTAAATGGAGGGAAAACAGAACTTTGAGAGAGACGGTCAGAATTGGATTACTGACTGCACTTTGAGGAATATAAGATTCTCAAAGTCACTAAGTCTGGGATATGCAGTTTTTTTACCTGTAAGATGGAGGTGCTAATACCTGGCTCCCTTACACTGTACATCAAGGATTATAGGAAATCTGGAAACATATTTTTTGGTTGGTAAAGAACTGAATAAACATAGCATAGTGGTGGTATTATTTTATTAATTAGAACATACAGACATTCAAAAAGTTCAAGTGTGAAATTTAAACAACTACTGTTTTCAACTTTTATTTTGTAGAGATAGATGAAGCATAAGAAGCTGGAATGTGCGTTAGCCAGGCAGGAGATCTGGTTTCAAGTCCAAATAACATAACAACTAGTCTGACCTTGGACATGTCAGTTTTGGTCTTTGTTAGCCTCATTGGCTTGTGGTCTCTTAATTTTTCCCTTCCATCCTCTAGTTCTCTGGGTAGTGGCTCCTTCTGCTAACCTGGCCACTGGAGCACTCCTGTTCCATGTCTCAGTGTTAGTCTCGTCTCTCTGTGATTCTGCAGTGCACACATTCTGCTACTGTCTAAGTTGATGGTACTTACTTGCATGTCAAGCATCTGGGGAGCTCTTTGAAAATGCATATTCTATGACACTGCATTCAGAAAGTCCAGTCAGGGTCCCAGGAATCTAAATTTTCATAAGCATCCTTTGAATTTCATGCAGGCGGTCCTTTGAAAATCATTGGTTTAGAGCATACATATTTTTCATATTTTATAAAATTGAATAATGATTTATAAAGCCAAAAAGGTTATAGTTTTGATTGCTTTGTATTTTGAATTAACTCTACTGGTTTACTTGTAAACTAAGTTAACTTTATCATAAATACATTGGGCCAGCTGTTAAGATTATTGAGTGTCTCCAGGGTTTACTATAGCATCCTAAGTCTTCATATACTTAGTAATATTCTTTCTGTTTGCTCCATGAAAGCAAAAAACAAATGAGCCAACAAGCAAAATGCAAAAGCAATACATAGTTTCAAAGTTCTCCTGGCATGTAGATCTTGTGTGTAGTTGGAATTTTATTACTGTCATTTTAGAATGAGTGAATGTAGAATTGGTGGGGTGCTTTCCCCGAAGTTGCCCACCATGAAAAAATGGTGATATGCTGTTGGCAAAGAGTAGGATTCTGGTGAAGGGAGGGAGCAGGAGCAGGACTATGGTTGCTTTGGGTTAGCTTGCAGAACATTTCCCTTTCACTAAAGAAACCCTTCTCCAGCTGTATAGTAGCATCCTTTACTGGACCCTTTTGTACTTCCAAATCTCAAATCAGTTAGAGATGTGGGCAGGATGTTGGTGAGAAAAAAAAAAAAAAAAAGGCAAAACCAGAAGATGCTGTTGGGTTTAAAGTCATATCCAAGGTGAAGAGCAGAGGGAAAGCAATTGGGAGCTTTCAGCTTTCACCACTTCCTGTGGAACGTGTGTGCAGAAATATGCTGATTTCCATTTTATAGAGCAAATGTGTCCCCAAGCACTGGTTGAAATGTAGGTTTCAAAGTTGTGTAGAGTTTTGTATACTAGAGTGTGCTAGAGTGTTCAGTAGCATGCAGCTTCCGTGTAGATCTCTATGCCTGGTCACATGCCCACGCCACTTGTGCCCACTCCCATTGTGTATTTCATTAAGGGAGGCACACGTCTTGGGTAAAATAGAAGGACTGTGCATGCAAAACAAAATTCAACACAGGAGTGGACCACATTTGTTGGAATTATAGGAGGATGAAGTTCTGAAGAACTGTGGGCGACTTTTCGTGTTATCTTTCATGAACTTATTTAAAAGAGGAGTGATGAAGGTATGAGGTGAGCCCTGACCAGATCCATATTAAAAGGCAGAAAGCCTTTTAAAAAAGCCATTCAAAATTCATTAACCATTTTGAAATAAAATTACCCACACAGAAATCTAATGAAACTTTCCAAATAATAGTTCAGCTCTCTCCTAATGTGTAGTTGCTTTGTTTGTGTGATTATAGTGATTACAGTGCTCATTAGTACTGACTAGGTAGGTGCGGTGGTTCCTATCTTCACATGAGCTGTAGTCTGTGAGTGCTCACAGCTTCTATTTTCATCTTTAAAACCTCACTTCCCACTTATTTCGGTGTCAGCAGCTCTTCCCTTAACATAAATATTTTTGTCACTGTGATTGTGATGTAACAAAGGCATTCATGGGTCCTCCTGCATCTTAGTTGTCCTGGTTACTCCTGTGACAGAATTAGGTTTTTATTTCTATCGACTAAGTTATATCAGTGCAAATATATTTCTGGCACCATTATAGTAAATCTCAGTTCAGCAGCCAAAAGGAGGGAGCATGTTTGAATACTTAATTTGAGCAAAGTGGTTTTTAAAATATGTTTTTAAGAGTAATCCAAATATCTCTTGTATCAAAATGCTTTTAATCAGATGGAATGGAATGCATAAAAGTCTGAATAGAATCTCAATGTGTTAGTTACAGAAGAGCGATCTCTTACGCCAGCCAAAATGCTAAATTAAAATGCTGATTGCATTAAACATATATAGTTAATTTCAAGAAGGCTTTGTCATTACTTGCCTGATATTTGCAGGTAATCTCAAAGCACGCACTCTTTAAACTGCATGACTCATAGAAGTTACAGTACCAAAGAGTAAAGCGATTTTGTTTAAGTGTGGCAGGTACTATTTAAATCTCTGGAAATTTTCTGATGAGAGGTAGGTTTGAATCTGTTCATTACACATGAATATCAGTTCTGTGTTTTACAAAAATTACATGTTTATAGTTTGAATTTTAAAACCATCTTGCTGGTGGTGGTGTCTGGATTTTATGAATCTTTGAAAATAAAAGTGTGGTATTTATATGCACATTAATATCGTCCAGTTATCTCCTAAAGTACCAAAAAAAAAAGCACATGCAGTCATAGCATTGACGTCCAAAAAGATTTTCCTTCTCTGTCTTTGTCTATTCATATTTCTGTTGTTGTATACCAAATTGAGTTTATAGTCCTTTTCCAAAATTGAAAAGTCACTTTCTTTTCATGATTATTGTATGAAGGTGACTGGCAGAAGATTATCATTTCTGGAATTAGGGTTGGATTACTCTGATGTTTATGCTGCCTTCAAGAATGTGTAGTTTTAGAGAAAGACCACCAGGCTTGAAGTTTTATGAATTTCAATCCTAGCTCTATCTTGCTCTGTGGACTTGAGCTGGTCATCTTTTCTAAGCTGTACTTTCCTTACTATAGTTTGGATTATATCAGCACCATCCAATTATTACAAAATGGAGCTAGGCCCAGAAGGAAGGTGATGTTGACTCATTTTCTTTCAGTCTTCATATTTTTCTAGATAATGTCTGTAGCATGCAGTATCCTGTAGAATGCTATGACTCTGATCTGATGAGCACAGGTCTCATTTAATGAACAGAAGTCCAATGGAACTTTCAGCAAGTAGGGTAGTATAGTTCCTTCTGAGTCTCCCTTTCTTTTCCTTCTGTTATACAAAAAGAAAATGCAGCTCTAATTGCATATAGTCATCAGGAAATTTAGAATAGGCTCAAGATATTAGAATATTGGGAGGTGTTAAAACACCTCATTGGCCAACACTGTCCATTTTTATAGGCTTCTCTGTCTTCTTTACCAGACTTTGAGTTTCCTATGGCCGAGGATCATGGCTCAGTCACTTATTTCTCCAGGACACTGCCAGAGAGCCACCACACCGGGCCTATGACATTAGAAAGAAGTAGAAGAAGTAGTAGAATATATTTCGATTCAGAGAAAGTTCATGCCACTTGTTTGTCTCCAGTCAGGATAGTTCATTTTAAAGTCTCTTGATTTCAAACATAAAGAAACAAATACTAAAGGAACAAACATTTAGTGTAAGCTTTAGAATATTTTTTTTAGCAATAAATGGGTTTTTGACACGGCTTTCAGGTAGGAGGCTTTTTTTCTCCTTTTTCATTCAAAAAAGTTAATATGAACAGACCTACTAAAAATGATCTCATAATTTTGATAATATAAATACAGATGTAAAGAAGTCAGAGGTTGAATGTAAAATGTTACAAGATATAATTGGTAACAGGATTTGGAAAGAGTAGGTTATTGAAGAGAATGTCAAAAATCTTCCAGGTGAATTTGATTTCCTCATTGGCAAAACTAATTCCATTTGATTTTAGAAATCATTATAAGCTGCTTATTCCTGCATGTAATTAAATTAAAGGGTAAGCCTAATAACTATAGTATATGTTTTATTCATGTTATCTGAGGTGTGCATTTGTTCAGATCAGAGAAAAGAAGAAAATTTTTCCACACACACTTTTGCAGGATAACTATTCATGAATGAAGATCATGGCTGCCTTGGGCTGAATGTCCTCTATATGCCTGTTCTGTTACTTAATCCTCTCGACCATTATGTTCTGCGGGGAAGTGTGACTGTTGTCTCCATTTTAAGGATGATGAAACAGAAACTGAAAGAAATTAAGTACTTTTCTCAAGACCAAACAATTGTTAACTGTCAGCTCTGGGTTGCAAGGGCCTTTCCTGAATAAAAGCAAATGTCCTTTTGGACCTTTGGACCTACAAATTCACCTAGAAGAAGGAAACTAGAATTTGCAATTGGAAAAAATCCACTTTTAAGAGCATCCTGCTGGCAAGGGAGTGGCTATTTTTCACGCAAATCCTGGTTTCCCTCAGGCACCCACAGTCCTTGCAAGTACAGTGATGCCCCCCATCTGTGGGGGATCAGTTGCAGGGTATGTCTGAAACCACGTATAGTACCAAATCCTATATACTATCTTTTTTCCTACTTATGATGAAGTTTAATTTATGAATTAGGCCCAGTAAGAGATTAACAATAGTAACTTGGGGATCCCTGGGTGGCTCAGCGGTTTGGTGCCTGCCTTCGGTCCAGGGCGTGGTCCTGGAGTCCCGGGATCGAGTCCCGCATCAGGCTTCCTGTATGGAGCCTGCTTCTCCCTCTGCCTGTGTGTCTGCCTCTCTCTATCTGTGTCTCTCATGAATCAATAAATAAAATCTTAAAAAAAAACAATAGTAACTAATAATAAGGTACAACAATTATAACAGTCTACTGTAATAAAAGTTATGTGAATGTGGTCTCTCTCCTACAAAGTATCTTACTGAACTCACTCTTCTTGTGATGATGTGAAATGATAAAATGTCTACATTATGAGATGAAGTGAGGGGAAAGATGTGACATAGCTTTAGTCAACTGTTGACCTGACTACATGTCCGAAGGAGGATCATCTGCCTCTGGACCACGTGTAGCTGCAGTTGACTATGTTATAACTGAAACCCTGGATCGGCCGGGGGTAGGGGAGTACTGCACTCCATTTAGCTGTGCTTTCCCTGGAGGACTCCTTTTATTATCTTCTGCATTTCCTTCCTTTGCCTTTGGGACAGGAAGTGCCATTAAAGGAAAGGATTGCAAATGTTCTTCTATTTGAGCATTTAAACTTTACTGGACAAGCCCTGAATCCTGTTATTAATGGGATGAGAATCTCAGAAATCAACCACAGGACCAGTGTGAGCACCTTGAGTCTGAAGCAGAGGTTTCTATACTATTTTTCTGTATTCCAATTTATAAACCCTTCACTAGTTAACCTCAATGAACTCATCTATAACAGGGTGTGGGGGAATGTTGAGTTAATCCCTGTACTTCTTTCTACAGTCAGGCATTGTGAATCTCTGAGTAGGGATTGTGGGCAGGGCCAAGGCTCTGAAAAAGGCAAGTTATAGTAAGAGTATAGTAAGATCACAATTTAACAATTAATGCAATCCTGTTCCAATTATGGGATAGAGAAAAAGTTTCAGATTGTGGCAATAAGTAATATTTTAGAATTTTCAGAACCCTTTCCTTTTTTTCATTTGAGAGGTAAAGTAAGAAGTAAGGGGGAAATTATCTCAGTTCAGGTTTCTCTCCCCTCCTCTCTCCTCCCCTTTCTTTCTTTATGTTTTCCAATGTCTGTAGTGTGTAAAGAACTGTGGTAATATCGTTAAGGGTGACGATTGAGACTCGAGAGGTCAAGCAACGTGGCACATGGTAGAAGAGGCAATACTAGTAGCCAGGTGGATATAATAGAATAGGCAACTATTCACACCGTCAAAATTAGTGAAATATTAGTGAAATGCTTCGAACATTTCCTAAACATCGTGAAATAAATAGCTAGGCACCATTTTAAATTCTTACAAGAGGATGTCAAAACGATCTGTATGAGACAAAGATAAATTTGTTAAATATAGCAATATTTGAGAACTAGTTGTTACTCCATGACTAGGTTCTACTTACATGTGGAATCTAAAAAAGTTGAGTCCACAGAAATAGAGTACTGTGGCAGTTGCCAAGGGCTGAGGGGAGTGGGGAAAAATGGGGAGATGTTGGTTAAAGGGTAGAAACTTCCGGGTATCAGTTCTAGGGATCTAATGTACAGCATGGTGACTACAGTTAACAGTAGCATAATATATACTTGAAAGTAGCTAAGAGAATAGATCTTAAATGGTATATCATACGCACACAAAAAGGTAATTAGGTGAGGTGATAGAGGTAATAATGGACTGTGGCAATCATTTTGCATTATATACGTGTATCAAATCATCATGTTGTAGACCTTAAACTTATACAAAGTTCTGTCTGTTAAATCTGAATAAAGTCAGAAAACAATTAAAAAATAAGGATAAAAAGAAAAATATTAAAGCATACCTTTTTGAAGAATAATGAGCCAAGAAATAAATAATTAAGTTATTATTTAGTATGTTATTAAGTCATTAAATAATTAAAGTCATTAAAACTTTAGATTTCAGGCAGTCATTAGCAATCTATGCATGCATACAAACATATATTTTCCCATATATATGTATGAAAAGAGGAAGAAATGATCATTGGTGAAAGGGGAAAAATTAGAGAGGGAGACAAACCATGAGAGACTCCTAACTCTGGAAAATAAAGGGTTGCAGAAGAGGAGATGAACGGGGAATGTGGCGGGGGTTGGGGGGTGGTGGTTGGGGTACCTGGGTGACAGACAATGAGAAGGGTGCCTGATGGGATGAGCACTGGGAGTTATATGTTGGCAAATTGAATTTAAATAATAAAAAAAGTGATCATTGCTATTTGATTATATGTCCATGTCCTGGAAAAATAATGGAAATTATCACCCTGTGCTTATACACTTTGTTCTTGTAAGTTAATGAATGTGAATGTTTATCCTCAATAAAGAAGAAGTTATAGTGCAGTACTAGGTTTAATTTCCAACAGAATCTTAATTTTATTTGCTTTGGAAAAAGTGGGGATTCTTTACCTGAAAAAAATTTGCTTGAGTCTGGGAAAAATCAGCCCTGAATTGACTGGAATCACATACCAGCTTGAAAAACAGCAACACACACACACACACACAGAATCCCACTATGTGTGCATAGGGGTAGAGTTGGGGGGCAACCATTAGAGTGTAATTTAGGAAGGAGGATTTCTCTGTGGAGAACTGGTAATAAGAGTGACAGATATTCATTACAAAGTGCACCTAAACATAAAAGAGGAAAGGTGAAATGTTAATTGAAGCTGGCTGCATCTCCTATACCTTCTTTGTTTAGGAGGGCAGAGGTTGGGAAGGCAGCTGGAGTTTTCAGTTGGCTGCTGGGTCTTTGAGCTTGAGCGATTGTTGAATTTCATTTCTGGCAAGAGATGCAAGCCAAGTTTCATCCTGGTTAATATTAAAGATATTCAGAGTTTATAAGGTAACACACACCCCCTCTTCCCTAACTACTTTTCAACCAAATGTCTTCCTTTTCTTCTCTTTGTCAAAACTGGACAGTTTTTGGTCTTCCCCAGCTGGGAAACTTTAAAGCACCTCAGAGGTCGTCCTGAGTCAGTTCTGCTTAATAAATGCTGAGATGGTTCCAGGCTTTTTTTTCTCATACCAACCACAACACAACTGAAATGCATTCCACCATCATCTACACAGGGGCTTCTTGAGGAAAACCTTTAAGGAAGATGAACCTATACTTCTTGAGAAAAGCCTTTAAGGAAGATGATTGCTACCAAACTCTTTTTGCTAATAATATGTGCAAATAAATGAATGCATTCATGTAGGAAAAAGAAAAACCTTGAAAGATACATTTCTTACAGATACCTATGTGCTCTGATGTGGAGGTAACAATGTTATCTTATTAGATAGAAATATCTTATAATACTGTAGGACTGTGATTAGTATTAGATAAAGCAATGCATGTAATATTAATATTGCATCTTTTATAGATATGTTCAGTGCATTATCACTTCATAAGATCTTTTTATTAAACCCTCATATAACCCTGTATGAAAAGCAGGGTAGAGGTTACTCATCCAGCCTTACATATGAAACTGCGGCTATTAGTTATGACTTCTCAGAGCCACTCAATCTGCAGAAGGGAGACTAGAACCTAGGTGCTATGACCCAAAGTGTAAATTTACATCAATGAGTGGTCTGTGAGTAAAATAATTGTATTTATTTATATATGAGTAGTGAACCACTCATGGGAGCCAGTACTGTAGATGAATTATATATAACTACTAGCGCACTTCAAGAGGGCACAACCTATTGTATTAACTGCTGATGTGCAGCCCCATCAGCAATGCAGAACATAGAGTAGGTGCTTAATAAACATTTGTTAAATGAATGGATGAGTAAAAAAAAAAAAAAAAAAAAAGATGCTTTTAGATGACTTGCTAGGCTAGTTTTAGAATGCAACAGGAAGCTCCTCTTTATTAGAGATGATTCAGAATGATTTTGGTCGATTTAAACATCTTCCATTTATAATCTGTTTCCTGTTGTAAATATCAGAAGTTCTCCGCTGATGCATTATGCTTAGACCAGCAAACCCAGAATTGTTTGGTTTTGCATTCTCTAAATAATCCATATTTGAAAGCAGTATTATCCATGTTCTTGGCTCAGAGAGTGATAGGATGGCACTTTGGTATGATTTGAACTTTAAAAAGTTTAGAAAGTTATTATTACTATCTTAATGCTTCTTAAAGAATTTATGGAGAACTGGACTTAATGATCCTAGGATTTACTCTACATCATCAGGTTGTTCAGTTATTTTATTTAAAGGCTTAATGTATTAAGACCCGACCTGAAAAAAAGAAATACCAAAGAATAAAAAGGAAAATTTGATGCATAGATGAATACTTAGTCAGATATATAAGATGTTGTAATTACCATATTAATGAATCCAAAACGGAGAGAATCCATTCTGTAAGGCATAAAGTGTAGTATTCCATGTAAGCCCAGCATGAGATATTTTATGCAACTTCGGGTGAGAGCTCTGAGCCCAGTTGCCATCCCTCTTGAAAGAAAGATTTTGTTAAATTTATTTTCTAGGAGTCTGCACTGTTCCAGACACCAAAGAGAATAAATGCAAATAAGGAAGGTGTATGATACATTGGCAAGGACTTCACAGTCTAACAGAGAGTAGAAGACAAATACACAAATATCATTAATACAAAGCACAGTGGGATGAATGACGCAGCTTTTGATCCATGTAAGATTGGCAAGAGGGAAATCACATACAGTTGGTAGGGAAGATAGAGTTTCACGAATGTGGTGGTGTTTGGGGTAGTCCCACCGAGTCTGCAGGATAGTGAAGCATTTGACAAGCAAGATAAGATCCTAGGTCAGGAGGTGTCCTTCATGATGTGTGCTGGTGTGGAAAGGACTCTTTGCAACTGCATCACATATGACTTAGGCATCCTTTTTGTTGAGTATCAAGATCCCTTATAGACAATTTCACTACTGATGTCCCCTTGCTGTCACAGAACAAACTTAACTCAAAACCAAGTAATCTATCTATTGAATGGCTTTGGAAAATGAATTCATGATGGAAGAGTTTGGAATTCATGCCAACATGAGGTTCATGTATGATAGCACATCAAAGCTATAGTTTGGAGAGTTGGGAGCAAATCTCTTAGCCATAGAACAATCATATTGGAATTTACCTTCATCTGCAACTGGGATTTATTTAATTATAGCCAAATTTTGTGTGCTTTAAGTCATTTGAATATGGACCAATATTAAGGGGTAACATGTTTTAGCAAAATTCAGTTTATCACCAATGATCAGGAAATGGGATGTTGCAGTTCACCTAATATTATGGTAGCTAGGAGATTATAGAAGTATTTCATATAGGTTGTTCAATTCCCTAAATTACAATTAAAGAAAATATTTAACGTTTAAAATATTCTGAACATAATTTGAATTGAATTTCTTATTTGATTATTCAGAAAGATCTTTTAGGTGCAGGTGTTTTAATTTGCCAATAAAAGCATCTGTTGTTTTCTGGGAAATAACTTATGGCCATTTTGCTTTTCTAGTTAATTTTGCTTATTTCAATCCTGGATCAATGAAGTTTGAATTTCTCAATCATAAGATCAGAGCTTCTGTTTTTAAAGTCCTACATAAATCTAATATATAAATTGCAGTCTTTTTTAAAGCCTTGAATTATCTAGCACATGATGATTTGATGTGATTAATTATGGGTTTTAAATTAAGTTAATGTAGTCAATATCAGGAACCCATAGATTTCTACAGGGTTTTTGAAAAATTAAATATTGGGGAGAAGCAGTTAAATCCATACTTCACAGTTACAAGTACTCCAATGACTAATAAGTCTCTAGGCAGTACAGTATTCACTTACTCTAAGGTATTGATAAATGAGGATCATTGTCATTTAGTGGGACCATTCTCATATCTGAATGTCAGCCTGCTGAAGAACATTTTATATATTAAAGGTCAAATGTTCCACTGGCCTTCACTAGTCCCTATTATAGAATAGTGTTCCTTCTTATATACTTAAATAACTGCCCCAAGTTTAAAATATTAAATTCCAATATTATAAAAATTTATTTATATCTTTGCTTTTAAGAATTGAGGCAATTCATCCCTATATATCCCTATTGATAAGTTCATAAACCGTCCACTGACCTATAACATTTTCTGCTATGGCTACCAGTACTGTGCATAGATCATTTTAAAAGACTTAATGTGATTTGTTTTTATCAGAAACCTAAAGGTGACCTGGTTGTTACCATATTTCATCATATGACACTTAATTTCTTCAGGTATGTTTCCTTATCAGAGTTAAAGAGGTCTTTGCTACCTCCTATATCTATAAGAGATAAAAAGTACCTTTTGATTTTTTTTACACGAAATTTGATGAATCCTTTCTGTACATTTGGTTTGAGTTTACTTTTCAAAATTACATGCATTAAGAAGATATATGCCTCTCCTTTACATCTTACATATAACATAATGAACAGTAGCAGAGATTGCTGTAGATACTTTGACTTTGGTATTTCCCCTTCAAGAAATAGATTCTATAAAAATTTTCTAGCTCTAAAATGTTTAGAATTTCCTTAAAGAACCTTACAAGTTATTCTTATGTGGACTCTGATTAAAATATTACCGACATATTGATAAACAATTTATTGATTCAGTTCTTACAACCTAAAAGTTTTTTATCAATCCGTCCAGTGACTATATATTGGTTGTATTATCTAGAGTGTGATTAATTCACTATCATAATTTATTCATTGTAATTCCTAAGTAAGCTATTTTATCAGATAAGATAAATAAATCCAGTTCTGTGTAATAGTAATGTTTTCCCACTTAGGTTTTGCCTAAGAAATTCTAACAAAATCTTTAAATGATTTCTGAAAATATAAAACGTTTTCACCTTTCTGGCTAATTGATATTATGAATTCAAGAGACTTCAGTATGTGCTGAAAAGGTAAGCAACTTTGTTTTAATGTTAGGCCAAAGATAATTCATCTACAGTACAAAAAGTTGACTTATGTTCCTTTTTATATTGTCAGTCATTGGCCATTTTTTCAAAGGTATTCGGAATATTTGATTTTTTTTTGCATAATCGTACATTTACATGGCACTTCCCCAAATCCTGAGCCAGTTCATTGTTACTGCCTATTATCTAAAATAATTTATTCCCTTATTTGCTCTGTCTTGTTAAGTCCCTGTGAGGCAGGTCAGTGAAGTTAAAATATTTTTGAAACCAAAGAACAACTCTATAATTTATTTTTCATTTTACGGGGAAATTATGTTGCTGTCCCAAGATTTGGCTTCTGTCAAATAATCTATAGTGTAAATACCATTAGAGAGTGTGCTGTAACTACTTGGAATTCTTTCAGAGTAGTTTGATGCAGATAAAAGGTGATTTTCTCCATATCTTCTTGCCAAGCAGAGTGTAACGTAATGGGCAGCAGTATGTGAAATGGGCTTAAGTATTATTTTATTTCCATACTCTCTGGTTCCTCGATTGCATCCTTTTCCCCCCCTAAATTAAACATATTGCACTTCCATCTGCTATACACTATCGATGATTCACATTTATTTTTGCAGAAATATTTTTCAAATGGGTTTAGGGAGCAGATGTTTTTGCATTTGTACCCGCCTTCCTTTTCCTGATGTCTTTCCACATGTACAGGGAAAAAATGCATCGCTGCTGTCCTTGGTGAATTTTGCATATCTCTTTGATTTGGGCTGTTGCACTGTAATGCATGATAATGTGACAACTGCAGTCAAGCAAGACGTTTCCTTAGTTTCCTGGTATTCAATATCAATATCCCAGCTGTGCTGCTGGGATTTGAAGAACTTCTTGAGCTCTTGGTAATTCCCCCAGGATCCTTCCACAAAAGACCGAATCCAACTCAGTCTCTCTCTCTCTCTGCTAGTCTCCTGTTGCAAGACTGAGTTGAGAGAAGTTACAGGTTTCCAAATGAACTCAAAAATACAAACACACAAACACATCGTATATTTTTAGCACAAACACTTTTGGTATGATTTTTTTTTTCCTGCTCTCAGATCCAAATAAAACACCTGCTTTATTTAAAATTACATGTGCAGACATCGGTCTCGTGTGTCTTTTTAGAATACGGAGCCTACCAGAATATTTGGCAAACCCCTATAACCAAAATTGTGTTTTGAATGCTGGGTAGCCTCTGGTAGCCTCTGTTGAGTAGGAAGAGAAAACGTGGACACAGTAGTAGTTATCCATTAATATAGAAGAAATTACCTCTAAATTAGCTGCTTAAAGCAGCACTTATTTATGAGCTCATTTAGTTTTTGAGGCTCAGGAATCTGGGACCGTGCAGCTGGTGGTTCTGGCCCACGGTCTCTCGTGAATCTGTGGTCAAAATGTTGGGTGAGGCTGTCTGTACTCGGCAGATGACTTGCCTGGGACTGAGTGATCTGATTCCAGGATGGCTTACTCACATGTGTGTTGACAAGAGTTGCTAGTTCCTTGTTGGCTCAAGGAATCCTCAGGTGGGCTCTCCACAAGCCAGTGGCTTAGGTCACTGGTTTCCTCCAAAGTGAATGAGCTGAGACAGAGAGATAGAGGGTGGGGGAAAGAAGAGACTGAGACAGGAGAGAGGAGAAAGGAGAGGGAGAGACATGCATGAGGTTTGAGGGACAGAGGGCGATTGAGAGAGGACCAAGAAGAAAGATGCCATTTTTTTTATAAGTTAATTATGGAAGTGATAGATCATCATTGTATGGCACGCTGTTGGAGCAGCCCTGCTATCATAGGCAGGGGACTACTCCGAGTTTGTGACTACAAGGAGGCAGAGATAATTTAGGGCTACCTGGGAGGTTGGCTATCACAGGCATGACCTATCTATTGGCTGCTAAATTACTACGTGGCCTTACGTAAGTCACTAACTTCTTGAACTTCAGTTTGCTCATTGCTCCTCCTACTGATCCCTCGAAATATGATGATCTTACAAGATGGTGGAGGCAGAAGTGCTCCATAAGTATGAAATAGCATCTACCTATGAGGGTCAATTAAGGAACTGTATTTTTTTTTTCAGAGTAGTAAAAGGAAAGAAAAACTAAAATCATGAGGGAGTGAGAGATGGAGAGAAGGAAACAAAGAAAAAAGAACAAGAAAGGAAAGCCTCCCCCTATTAACAGGGACCAGCAGTCCTTACCCTGTTTTTGTTCTTCTTGTCAATAGTTAACTTAAACTGCAGACAAAATGAGTGCTTCTGTCCTCAAAATACACAATCCCATCTTTTTTAGGATTAAACAAAGACAAGCTATTATGAGCTCCTCTTCTCAGCTGGGACAGATTTGATTAAAATCAAATGAATTTAAATCAGTAGTCAAAACTGCTAGATGTAAATCACCAGTTCCAGAACTCCCTCCTTGCCATCCTCAAAACCAGAGTTGAATGCTCCTCTCCGTTACAAATGCTTCTGCTGTCCATTAAAAAGGACAGGTACGAGCCATTAGTATTTCCATAAACCACTGACCTTGGCTCGGTATAAACTAGAATCTAGAAAGTGACTGTATTTATTATCATTTTTAATGTGTGCACTCTGGAACTCATTTCCCCTATAGATGACTTTCAGCTTCGTTTTGGCATCTAATTGTGGAGACATCATTTTACTTTTTGAATCAAGAGAACAAGCCCTGTTTTCCTCGGTACCATAGGTGACTGGAGACCGTTTGCCAAGTGGAGTCATAAAGGCTTAAAATTCATGTGTTCAAAGCCAAATGTATTATCCTCTTGGTCTACCCGATACATATTCTTGCTATATCAACAGAGTTATTTGAAGAAGTCATTTTGACATTGCCTAAAAATGGACTCTTTCAGCTTTCTTTTTTCTCCTCAAGAAATGATTACAACAGATAATTTCACACATTCCCTGACCTTGCCTATTTCTCGCTTCGTTGCTTCCTCAGTCTCTGACCTGCACCCTCCCTCCTACCTGAGATACCTGGGTGGGGAGTGCTGAGGGTCTGGTCCTCCAGTGCAGCCATGCACATTCTTGCATTTTGATTTGACCTTTTTCAAATGTCTCCTAAGTCAAAGCCCCTGGGTCAACAGAACCAAGTTAAGGGATGGTCAGTTTTTCCTCCCCTAGAGCCTGCCTGGCCAGTCCACATCCTCACTTGCACTCCAGTTCCTACCTTTCCTCAGGTCAACAGATCCTAATGAGGCTCATTCCGAAATTCCTTTAAATTTACCCACCCACTCACCCACCCACCAGATCCTGCTCTTTTGCCATTCTCTGACTTGTTTGACACTTTAAAAGCCTTATAACTGACCTTCCTGAAGCTTCTACTCTCTTCTCTCTTTGGTTCATTCACTCTGTAGCTGCCAGTTGCCTTCAGAAATCACTGATGTGATTGTATAATTCTCCAGCTTAAAATATAGCAAGAGCTTTTTATTGTGTATAGCAGCACTGCCCACTAGAAATTTCTGTGATGATGGAAATGTTTTGTATCTGTCTGTGCTGCCCAGTGTAGTAGCTGTGAACCACATTTGGCTATAGAGCACTTGAAATTTGTCTGGTGAGACTGAGCGACTGAATTTTTACTCTTTTAATTAAATTGATAATGGCTGCCATACTGGACAGTGTAGGTCTACAGGATAAAGTATAGCCTTCCTATTTCTATCATAACTATTTTCTCTTTTCCCACACACGAAACGTATATAAAACTGTTCTAATGCAGTAGTTTGAAATCTTTTTACCTTAATCCACACTAAGAAATGCTTTTTCTGTTGTGATTATGACAAGTATAGATGGTCATAAATCCGCACCAAATATTTATTGAGTATCTGCTACATATACAGCCTGACAATACACCTACAAAGAGAACAGGCAAGGTTCTCTACCCCCTGGGCGCTAACACTCTATTGGTGAGAAGCACAAAGTAAAATAAATCAAGTATCATGAAAGTAAATTGTATAGTGTATTGGAAGGTGATGGCTAAAGGGAAAAGCAGAGCAGGAAGGAGAGGATCAGCCTGCTGGGGAGTGTGGGGAGCAGACTGGAGGATTAAAGAAGGTGGCCAGGGTAGGCTTCTGGGAGGAGAAACAAACACTTAAAGGGAGTGGAGATAGCAAGTGGGTGTCTGGAGGGGCCATACTCAATCCACAGAGGAGGGACCAGAGCAAAGGCCCTGGTTAGGAATGCACAGGCCAGTGTAGGGAATAGCAAGGGAAGCTAGGTGGTAGTGATGTGTGTGGGGGGTCAGTGAGTAGAGAGGGGTGGCACAGGCAGGAGTGGACCAGAAAGGGAGCCCTGGAAAGGATGCCTGAGCACTCATGTATCTGCCATCATAGGCACTCTAGACACTGATTTTTTCTTATCCACCATAATCCTCTCCAACCTCTCAGAAGTAACTGCTCTTCTTGTTCTTAGAGTAATCTCATTCTTCTTTCGTTCATCCTTTACTGCTATTGTTGCATCTCTAAATAATATTATTTTCTTCTTTTTCATTTTTATATACATGGAATGATGATATGTGAATTCCTTCTTGTGACTTTTTGGCTCTACATTAAGTTTGTAAAATTTATTGATGTTTTTGTGTTTATCTACAGTTTCTTATTCTCACTGGTATATACTATTCCATTGTGTGAATATTCCACAAATTTTTCTATTGATAGACATTTATGTTGTGTTTAGTTTTGAACATTTCTGAATAGTGCTGCTCTGAGCACTTGTATATATATTCTTATTCTGGTGCATATAAGCACATGTATCTCTATAATATGCACCAAGGTGCTAAATTTTGAATGATCAGTTAGCACATCCTCAGCTTCATCCAGTAATGTCACAGTATTTTCCAAAATGATTTTTATAAGTTTGTATATATTAGAATGCCCATTGTCCTATATCCTTGCCAATACTTCATATTGTCACACTTCTAAGTGTGACAGTTTTCTGTTTTGTTTGTGACAGTTTTTGTCACATCCCTTGAAGTTTCCCTTCACATACCTCTGTTAATGGAATTGAGCACCTTTTTGCATGTTTAAAGGCCACTGGATTTCTACTTTTGGTGAAGTGCCTGTTTTGAAGTCTTTTGCCCATCTTTCTAGTTGGCTTTCACTGTTTCTCACTAATTTGTGACCATCCTTTATATTTTCAGCATATTGTCCCCTGTCAGTTACACATATACATACACTTTCCCGCGATATGTAGCTTTTTTGGCTCAGTCTATTAATCATGCCTTTGGTTGTAGGGTACTTTAAATTTTAATGTAGTAGAATTTATCAATCTTTTGCTTTATGGTTAGGTGGTTTTTTTTTTTTTTTTTGTATCTTGTTTAAGAGATCTTTTCCTACTCTCCAGCTCCAAAGATATTTTATCTTCTCTTCTAAAAGTTGTACAGTGTCAATCTTCACATGTAGGCCTTTAGTTCACTGGAAACTGACTTTTCTGTATGGTGAAAGGGTTTCTTCAGAAGGAGTTTAACAGTCCCCCCCCCCCCCCCCCCCGCCTGCCAGTATGGATTGCCAACTCTGTGCTAGTCTATTTCTTTAAATTGTTTCTGATGGCGACCCATTAAATTTATTTCATGCCCCACTAATAATAACCTACCTGGCAGTTTAAAAACCTGCTCTAGTGTTACCTAACCACTTCTTAAATGCCCACTGGAATTGGTTATAAGTAACAGAATCTCAGTTTGAACTTCTAAAAACAAACACAACAAAAAACATGACAGGAGTATGTGTGTGTGTGTGCATATCTCCCAGAACCTTATGGCAAGGATAGCCTTCGGAATAGATCGAAGTTCTGCAGTCTGCACATCTAAGTCAGATATGTTTCTCTACAGAGCAGGTTCATGGGTGCTGTGGCTACTAATAGTTCCTGAGCTTTGCATGTCATATACTCCACTACTATAAGAAGTCTACTTCCATATAGGTCCCATATTCCCACCGGCACATTTTAGGTTAGGGGGCCACTCCGGTGCCAATCAAATATGAAAGCTTCTGCTGCCTATGTGACTGATAAGAAGACAACAGCTTCTGGTCCAAATGCTGGTGAACAGTCCATTAGGCAAGGCGTCAAGTATGTCCATGCCTCTGTGTGCTTTTACCCAAATGGCCTGTAACTGAGACTATGCCCCTAAAATGGCATCTTTGGTGTTGCTTTCCTAGGTTCTTCAGGCAGTCAGTTAACTTCCTTTGCTACAGAGGCCCCTTAGAACTGCTTATAGAAATTTAAATAACTCAGTGCCGTGAGTGTTTCAGTTGTGAACTATGATACATTTATAGCTAGATAGAGTTATTTTTACAAAAAATAATACGACATTGATAAGGTCCAATAAACATTGAATTGTTGATATAAAGCACATCAGAATATGTGTGGCATTTCACTTGCTTTCAATTAGAATTGTAAACTTCCAGAGTTGTCTTGGATGTCGCATCAATTCCTGTGTAAATCATTGGTCACTAAATAAATTCTGTTCTTCAAAGGTGGATTTAATTGTTAAAGCTGTAGGTTTGACTCAGGCTATTTCTTCCAATATTTTTAATTTGATTTTGCATTCAAAAACAATTATAGGGCAGCCTGGGTGGCGCAGCGGTTTAGTGAGCCACACATTTTGGCCCCGGGTGTGATTCTGGAGACCCGGGTGTGATTGTGAACAATTGTTTTAGTCCCGTGTCGGACTTCCTGCATGAAGCCTGCTTATCCCTCTGCCTGTGTGTGTCTCTGCCTCTCTGTGTGTCTCCCATGATTTAAAAAAAAAAAAAAAAAAAAAAACTTTAAAAAATAATTATAGCTAATTTGAATAATAATAAATGTCATCAGTGTAGGTATTCCTAAATTTTCTCCATCATAATATTTCCTTTGTTGCTTTTTAAAATTTTTTATATAAATATAAAAGATATATTTATTTGAAAGAGAGAGAATAAGCACAAGTGGGGGGGCAGAGGGACAAGTAGACCCCACACTGAGCAGAAACCCAATGAGGGGCTCCATCCCAGCACCCCAAGATCATGACCTGAGCTGAAGGCAGATGCTTAACTGACCGAGCCACCCACATGCCCCTTCTTTGTTGATTTTTAAGACTAAGTTTAAAAATACTATATGAATAAAAAAAAATATTATATGAATCAAAAGGTATGTGACTACTTTTTTCCCATTATAACCAAGGCTTCTCATAACCTTTTTTGCTTGTTAATTTAATTGTCCTAAATGGATTTTGAATGAAGAATAACAGATGTGATCAAGCACAGAATGTTTCAATCTGTCCTGCTATTAAGAAAAAAAAAATTCTGCCTTATTTTGGCATGATGAAATATTTTCATGACAGATAGTAACTGAACTTCATCCATTTACTTCTTAAAGTTAGCAAAATGAAACTTTTAAATGGGAATGACATTTGTAGATAGAGGTAAAGGAAAAAAGTAAAAAGGAAAAAAAAAAGTTATAGCCATGAAGTGAGATGCATCTTTCCTATAGTATGAACTTACACCCCAAATTATCAGCCATTTGGTGGGGAGATGACTGGGTTCAAGGCAGCCTGTGGTAGGTTGTTTGGAGAGTCGTGTTCATAAAGGGCAAACTCAGTAGGAATGCTTGCACAGATTGAAGGAAAGCCGGATCTCGTTCCTGAGGAGTACTTAGTGGGTGCTGCTGTCCTGTCCTGTCCGCGCTGCTCCCCTCTTCTCTCTACTGCAGTCCTCCCTACTTTTCTTTTCTTTTTCTGCTCCTCTTCTTTACCAGCCTCAGCTTTAGACATTTTCCATGTCTTCCCATGAGGATTGAGGGGTTTCCAGATGGATTGAGACTTCATTCAACATTCTTTTTACCAATATGCATTTCTGGCAGTAATAGGCTAGAAAAATGCACGAATTACACACATTGTGAACTTCAAGTGGAAAAACATGAAGGCAAAACTTTTTAAGATGAAAGAGCATGTTGCCATCATCTTTAATACATAAGGAAAGGCAGGGTGTTTTAGAGGGTTAGTAGCCATTTCTAATGTTGTTGAAACAATATTAATCAAAGCACTTTTGATTCCCTATTACTGTTGCTCAAGTGGAGAATCTAGAGGCTGTGTAGAGCTAGAAGTTGATTGTTGTCAAATGGCAGTGTTGAATGGTAAGAATAATCCTGAGAAAACAGCCTGAATATCTAGCTTCCTGAGATAAATACAGTATAGAGAGCAACAGCTGTGAGAATGTGGAGGTTCCAGGCTGTTTCAAATGGGTTCCTCACAATGCCTTATTCCCCTCAGCACAAACCTTAGTATCACAGTTGAAATAAATATTTTGTTTTGTGGGTATTTTTAAGATAGATATTGGGTTTAGACACTAGGGATCATTTTCTAGTTGCTGGTGAAAATGAGAATACATCTTTTTTTTTTTTTTTTTTCCTGGGGATTCATGTGCAGAACTCCAAACTTTTTTTTTTTTCTTTTGGCATATCTTGGACAAATCTCAAATGTAGATAGTGTCCAATATCTGCAGAAATAATGCCCACAGTATTTACCAAACCCAATAATTGTTTTAGGTGAATTTGTAGGACGTTCTTTTTTGAAAAATTTCAAGTTAGGCACCTGAGAGGCTCAATTGGTCAAGTGGCCAACTCTTGATTTCAGCTTAGGTCATGATCTCAGGGTCCTGGGATTGAGCCCAGCATCAGCTCTGCTTGATACTCTGCTTCTCTCCCTCCTTTTGCCCCTCCCCACCTCAAATAAATAAATCCTAAAAACATTCAAGTTGACTAAGAAAACTAAACTCATGCATAAAACAGGATCTGGTGCAATTGTCTGAGTCCTTAATTTATGAATTATGCCTTGGTCATTTTTCATGATAATGCTAAAATCTCTCTTAGCATTATGAACATATATGTGTTCATATTCTGTGTTAGTATCTAGGTCGCCACTAGTGATGAACGTGCATATGAACATGACCACACACATACATACTTACAGCAAATTAGGAGGTTTCGCAGACTCTTTTCCACCTCGTGTTTGTTATGCATGTATAGCAATTAGAAATGACTGTTTTACAATCAAAAGTGCACATGTTATTCAGGAAAGAGATTTAACAGTCTTTGTTTCCTTACTGGAAGCCATAGAAACTATTTTTTTTTAACCTTGTAATACATTACAGGAGAGTTTTTGTGTCCCTTATGGTTTGCTAGCTCCTGTTCGCATTGTCCCCATATTGACTGTTTCCTCAACTAATGTAGTTGGGAGCTTTACCTTAAATCTCTGAACTTGAAGAGCTTGTAGATGATTTAATCAAAGCCCAGCATGACCGCCCGTGGTTTATCCTTCATAACCAGTGGGTTTTATATTATGTCGCTTTGTTCATTAAGCCAATTGATAATAATTCTGTGACATGGCTATGACTGGGGGAGTTGACACTGGAGTCAAAGCCCAGCTGATGAAGGACTCTGATAGGTGGCAGTGAAGTTGGCAGGAAGCAGTGCTAAGTTGATTCAGATCAGTTCCTTTCATTCCAAGGGTGGATACAAACTATAGGTCATTAGAAGGGTATTCAGAACTCTTTTTTGTGATTTGGACAGAACCATAGCTACATGAATTCACTGAAAAGCTTGTTGTTCGCCTCCATTTGTAGCTAATAATGTATAACATAAGTCAGCCATCCTGCCCAGATTAAGACCCTTGTGTGACTCCTTTTGCACTAATCACGGCTACCATCCAGTCAGCCCTAAAACTCTCACACCTTGGTAGCTATGCCAGCCTTGAATGTGACAGCGTTTCCCTTTCATTGATGGACACTTTTTCTCCCTGTCTCCCTGTTATTTATCGTCACCTCCTCATTTCAGTCTCTGAAATATGGATTCCGTCTTACCAAATTTCTTTTCTTGTGCATGTGTGTGTCTCTACACCAAGCCCTTATTTTTGGTAGGCTGTGGGAAGCCTTGTTGTTTCTATTGAGAAGCTTCCTTAGGAGCCCAGCTGTTCCCTGTCAAGGGTTTTCCCTTTTATTAGTCTCAGAAGGCACGACTGGCAGGGTGCAGCATGTTGGTACAAGATCCCAGCTGCTATCATGGTGCTCTCGGAGTCCCTGATCATTTGAAACTTGAAGAAAGATGTGACCTTATCAGAGCAGTTGTTTCTGCATGTTCATTTGTTTGTTTTTGAGGGGTTTGCAAGTGTAAGATAAAGAGAAGCAGATGATGACTAGAAAACATGAGGCCGTTTGGTGGAAGAGTTCAGTCTGTTTCACTTTTCCAACTCTCTGGAAGTAGACATTTTTGGTATGGAGGGTTTAAGATATTGGAGGAGAATGTTGACTAATGTGGACATAGATAAATTTATCTTGGCATACGTTGAGTTGGTAAACGGGTTAATAAGCAATCTTGGCAAAATTTATTCACACGTTAAAAACAGGCAAGTGAGAAAGCTAATTCTCGTAGGCACACTCTGAAAAGTTTTACTCTGTTGAAAAGTTTTGATACTGTTTAATTAAAAGAACAAATTCAGTAAAACTAGATTCTGCTTTAAATGGACTTTGCCTCTTTAAGCAATCTTGTCATTCAGGTTCTTTGGGGGATTTCTCTATGGCAGGATACTTGGGGATAGTTTAATAAGCTGACCAAATTATTGAAATAATGGAATCAAAAACCTTCTGCAATGACAATGTCTGCTTTTCCTTCGTCGTGCAAGATTGACAGACAAGAACACTCATAATAATAGCATACATTTATATTTAAGAAAAGTAACTTATTTAAAACACAGAGAGAGAAACGAGAGAAATGCTTGGTTGGAACTGAGTCATTACCCAGTTAAAAATAACCTTTCCAGGTCATGTCATTTTGTTTGCCGCAGTGAAATAAGTTTATTTCAGCAGAATGAAGCCATTATTAGCTTGGCAGAGTCCACTTGTCAGAATTTTATGGAGCACAACACTGTTTGGCTGGGAAATTCAATAAATACTGTAATGTGAGAGGAGTTAAACTCCAAGGGCTGGAGGGGCAAAGGGGGAGGGGGATTTGCTGCTAATTCATTGTTTTATGGCTCCAATAAGAAAGCATTAGGATATATGACGAATCATCATTAGAGGTCAGGCACACAAACCTTTTGTGAAATACCAAGGCAGCAGGACGTGTGAAAAAAATGAAAACCTTAAGGTGTATTAGGATGTATAGTATTGATGGTGTAACATAAATATTGAAGTGTCTTGAATCTCAAGTTTCTGATTTTTTTTTTTTCTTTTTTGGAGAGTGATATGTCTTCTTTACCTGCTCTCCGGCACTATCTGAGAATTTCCAGAGGAATAAAATATAGGTGAAAAGCCTATGACAATATAATCCAGTCATCAGACCAGCACAGTGATATTAAAATGGAAGTGAGCCATTTGTCATCTTAACAGCATAAGAAACCAAACCGGTGGCCACTCTCAAGCAACAATGGACTTCACCTTGAGGCAGTGTGTTGAAATAACTCTGGTGTGGTGAGCCTAAATTCTGGCTGCTGCCACTGTGTCATCTTTGGCAAATTATATAACTTCAGCAATCCTTCGTTTTCTAATCTGTAAGTGGGGCTAAATAATAGTACTCACTTCATAGAGTAGTGACTGGGAAATAAAATGAAAGATTACATACAGAGTTTTAGCAGAGAACCTAGCCCAGAGCAAAGTAAATAGCACCCAGTTATTATTTCTCAGTTGGATGCTAGGAGGAAATAGCAATGACCTGAAGATATCCAGAGAATTACTGACACTAGGCATAGCCTTTAACTTTGTAGAACATACAAAACTTAATAAAGGTGCTTTACTTGTGTCATTCTGTGTTCACTTCTGAGTATCAATGTACACATGCTCTTTTACGTAACTATAATTATTTTGTAGGTACTTTTTATATTCTGCTTTTAAAATTGATTCTTTTGTGAACATTTCCATTTATTACTATGGTTAATTTATGTTATTTTAAGTAGTTTTATTAATATTCTGGTCTTGTTGATATGCGGTAATTTGCTTGCTCTTTGGGTGGTGGATAGTCAAGTTGAAAATTGAAATTGGGTCTTTAGGGATTGAGGAGATTCAGTTGGATAGAGGAAAACATGCAAGGGTTACAGAGGAAACCTGTTTTGAGGTAAAATACCACTGCTTACCTCTTTGGAAGAAAGGTGGTTAGTTAGATGTTACCTGCGGTTGGATTGCTGCTGAATCATATGAAGAGGATGTTGATGTCTTTCTGTCTTAACGGATCCTTGTCTTAGCAGATAGTTTGAGGGTTCTTTTCATATTTATCCTTTATGAGAGTATATTAGGCATGTTTTAGCCATATTATCAAAAGAAATCGATGGTGTTGGCTGCAAATACCACGTTTCTATTTTATTTTATTTTTTTAAAGATTGTATTTATTTGAGAGAAAGAGGCAGAGAGAGGGAGGGAGGGGGAGGGAGAGAGAGAGAGAGCGGGTGCGTGAGCATGAGGGCGGTAGGGGGGTGGGGGGGTGGGCGGGGAGGGCAGAGGGAGAAGCAGACTCCCTGCTGAGCGGGGAGCCTGATGTGGGGCTCTATCTTGGAACTCCAGGATCATGACCCGAGCCGAACGAACGAAGACAGATGCTTAACCACCTGGGCGCTCCAAATACCATGCTTTTAAAATGACTTCCTGGAAAGTCTGGAAAGTCTCCTGGACTGACCGTTGATCTGACCTACTTGCTGGGCCTGTTAAGGCATACAGAGTGGGGTGGAAGGAACTTTCACTTTGTCAAAAATGGTTAGGACATTTAAGATACGGTGCCCAGGGAAATTCTTTCGGAAAGGGGTGCTCAGCGTAATGTGCTAGTTTGCATCATTTGCTCAACAGCCTGACCTTCTCACATCCCCCTGCACAGTCTGATTAAGATTCAGAGAGCTCTGGAATTCATTTAATTAAAGCACTGCCCTGGAGTCCATTATTGCAAAATATTAGCATAGTGCTCTGTGTGACCTTTAAAAGTTTAGAAATTGGTAGCAAAATACAGAGGTTCACTATTTATTCTTTCATTTTAGTGCGTTGTGCAATGCTCTTCCCTATTTTCCTATACTAATTAGTTGTAGTCTCACTGTAAAAACCTGCCTTCCATTTATGGTAAATATTTTGACATATCTTTTCCTCAGTTGGGATGCAGATCTCCTGACTGTGTCTTTCTTCTTTCACTTAATACTTTTATCTCCTAAGGGTATTTTCCTTGGAACTGATAAATTGAACTCATATGGATTAAAACGGACACCACACAGTGGGCTTCAGACAGAGCCTCTCACCCTTTTAGAGCAATCACCAAAGTCAACTAAGAAGCAGCCCTGTAACTCCTAAGATTCTTTAGATAAGCAGTGCACCCCTTGACAGCTGATTGCCAGCTGCTGACAATAAATCGTGCTTCCCTTGTCAACCTCAAGGTGGGCCAAGGCAAAGCATTTGGCTGGTCGGAAACCGCAGGATCTTTTCCTCAGGGACTGTACAAAGTTATAGTGGAAATCAGAGTTAACCATCCCCCACCCTCCCATTGAATTCTACTAGTAATTAGAGTTAAACCTAGGGAGAAGGTGTCTGCAGAGTGTAATGGCTCCCATGGGCATGTTCACTGGAGCAGGTTAATTTATACTTACAATATCTGACTGCATCTGATCAATAACAAGTATGTGATGTGCGGAAGCAAGCACTGGAGTCATTGTAAGCAAACACACCTCAGCAGCTGATACACGTCCAACTACTTCTGCTTTTACTTTTGGCGTGATCTTTTTTTCTCACTTCCAGAAACTGGATTCAAGGATGCATTACCTGTTTCTATTTATTTATCTCAGTCTTCTTAGGAAGACAAGACGTAGTCTTGGCCTAAAAAGTCACACATGATTATTCAGGTTCATTTAGGGTAGATCACCAGGCGTTGATCAAGATTCCAGTGTTTGTTTCTAGGGATTGACATCTGGGGAGTGCCTGAGATGCCCACCTGACTCTGGGGTTACTTCAGGTCCTTCATGTAAAGAATAAAAGCACTGTGGATTAGTAGCTGGCATAGGGAGTTTTTCTTGGGACACCTCTGTGACTTTCTTCTCCCAATGTTGTAAACGTTAATCCCTGAACTTCTACGGAGACATAACCTTGTCTTAAACTGTGTTAAAAGGCTCCTGACTGGATTGTAAACCAGTCTAGCAATCCCGTTCTAGTTCTTTGCTATTCTGTCTGTGCCTCGCAAAGCATGGAGCTGAGATTTGATGCTTAAGAAATATTTGTACATGTTTGCACCTCCTCTCAAGGGAAAATGGACATATTTGAAATATTCCCTTAACTTATCAACTGAGATCCTCTTGAGAAATGGTCTAGTCTTGTGTGCTAGAATAATTGTCTAGAATTTTTACTGAAAACCAAATATTATACTTTATAATTTTATGTCAATAATTGTGATCTATCTGGTGAATTTAGAGTGGTTTTATTTCCATTTATTTGGAAGATGCTATTTTTAGTTTTCCCCCAGAAGAAAGACATTTTACAGATATTCCTGGAACTGGAGCACCGGAGGCTTATGACTGAATATTTGACACCTTTACTTCCCCCACCTAGGCTTTTGATGTTACATTGTGTGGTAAGACTTAAAGAATGCTACAGTTAATAATAGTAATTATTCAATTCACCCAGTTACCACAGCTAATCAAAAATCCAATGAAATAATAAAAGTCTGTAAAATAAATGGCACCTGTTATTGCTCATGCATGCTGTCCAAGACGTATCCATAGGACAAAAAAAAAAAAAATCATCAACATAATGTGTGAGCAAATATGCCTTTCCAGGGCCTGCTGACTGCAGCATTCACAAAACCCCATGATCTGGCTGAGCTTGTGGAACGCCAGCCTGAGGCACAGAAGCTTGTTTACTGTGCTGATTAAATGGAAAGCTTGAAATGACTGAGGAGATAGTGGCATCTCAAGGTGTGTGTGTGTGTGTGTGTGTGTGTGTGTGTGTGAGAGAGAGAGAGAGAGAGAGAGAGAGGGAGACAGAGAGACAGAGACTCAGCAAGCTCACCTCTGTAATGTTATCTGTCATTGTACGGGTTTGTTTGACTCTTTTTGGTGGGGAATGTTAGCTTTAAATTATGCCTAAATGGAGGAGGACTCGGCCTTAGGGATACACATTTTTTGAGGGGGGTTCTTTTTTACCCTTCCTTTGTCCCCCTTGTCAGCATAATATTCTGCCTGAGACCTGGGGCTCAAGGGGCTGAGATGACAGAGGGAAATGCTCCTTCTTGTGGGAGGGCACCTTGGTGGATGGTAGAAGGGGCTCAAAAAAGAGAGAGAGGGGGAGAGAGAGAGAACGGGAAGATACATACACAGAAAAGGCAGATGAATTAAAGTTGCTACGCTTTGTATTCTTGTCAACAAAACCTTAAGTAGTTCCTCAGATTGTATATCCATCTAGCCACCTATCCATCTCTCTCTCTACCTACTCGCTTACCTAATGGATCTACCTGCCCTATGCATCTGTCTGTCTAGCCAGCCAGCCATCTTCTATTTCTCCTGTGGAATGTGGGGCGGTTTCCTTTTTCTCTGGCATAAAGGGGCTAGTTCTTTGATCTGTAGATTAAGGACCTTTATCCCAGGACTTGCCTCTGACTTCTCCTTCCTGATCTCTTTCTGCTTTATTTTCCTTTTCAGAGTGGATCAAACATATATTTTCTAAGAATTTGGAGTGAAGGTGTAATAATAAATAATAAAGAATCACATTCTTTGCCTTGCTCTTGAAAGGTTGTATTTTTGTTGGTATTAGTGGTGATAAAATGTAGCTTTTTCCATGTGCCCAGCACTGTGGTAAATTCTTTACATTTACTCATCCAACTGACTAAGCAACCTTCCGAGCTCTGGGCTGTGTTATGTCCACGTCTGCATGATCAAACTGAGGCTCAGACAAGATGAGCCTTGTCCTGTGGTTCCCAGAGTAATTAAGTGGGGAAAGCCCAGGCTGGCTGTATCTGGGCAGCCCCTTGTCTTCATGGCTTCTCAGCTGTATTATTATTGATCTTTCTAAACTCAGATTTTTCTCTTTGTTTCCTTTGGGAAAAGCTGAAGTACAAACTCAAGTAAACAATGGAATAAATATCTTCTAGGCATGAGCTTGTCCTTTTATTACCAAACAACTTTGCCCTGTGTGGCTAGGAAGTTATGGTCCAGGATCCAGGCAGGAGAACATCTCAACAGTCAGAAGAGCCTGAGCTTCCTGGAACATAACAGATATCGGCCAGGCTGAAAAATGGGACTTGAGGAGTAAGATAAATCGGAGAAGAAAGGAACGTGGTGTCTCAAAAGATAAAATAAAAGGGCAAATTATCTCAGATTTTAAACAGAATAATTTTTATTACCAGTTTTGGCTTATTATAGTCCAAATGGTACAAATTATACATCAGCTTCAGTGATCTAGCCTGTGGCTATCCAGCTGGCCTAAAATTACTCTGTGTGTGTGTTTGTGTAAAGATAGACACAGAAATAGACACAAATACACCTAAATACCAGAAAGTGGAATGAAACTTTTAAGGGGAAGCACAATATATGACCACAGAAGACATAGAAGTTTTAAGTCTATTTCCATTACTTCTGAGAAAGCAAGTAACCAAATCTGACATCAACTTCTATTTGGAAAGCTTCATTCTGTAAGACCATCTGTGGACTGGTCAGTACTTCAGGACAGCTTCAAAGAGTTCGTCCTTCTGTTGTACTTCGTATTAAGGAGGTTTCCATGGTGAGTTGTGGGAATGATTTCATGCAAGATGACAATTGGAAAAAACACAAGAGTTATATGCTGTGCCTGAATCTAGTCATTAAAAGAAAGTCCATTGGCCTGTATCTTAGGTTAAATGGATGTAGGACAACATAAATCAGGAAGTATAGTAAGTAGGACTTTGGTAAAGTTTAATTTATGACCATCTTGCTTTCACTATTGAATGTTTATACCACTGGTGATCACAGATATATCATTCATATAAGATTGTTAAGTGCTGAAGTGACTTACCGAAATTCAGGTATGACTTGCTCAAAATGGGAAACCCATTCTCAGGAAAGTATGAGCTGTATTAAAAAAACAAAAGCACTAGCTGTAATAGCTCTTCTGAGTTGTAGAATTTCCTTTGACAGAAAACAAAATCAACAAAATTATCTTTCTTTACGCATTTGGGGAAGAAGGCATGTCAACTATTTGCAAGGTTATGTAAAAATGTCTTGCTGTTCATTAATTACTACTCTTCTGCACTGAAGTCATTTTCCCTTTAATGCATGTTTTTTCCCAGAAAAAAATATAAAGGACAAATGTGTCAATTTGTTAGCAATTTGGGCAATATCTCTGTTTTAATTTTATTCTTAAACAGACTAATTTAACAAGAAGTTTTAGATGATAATTTAAAGAATAGGACTTCTTTTAGAAGAAATAAAACCTATTCTAACAATTGAAACACATCTTTCCCTAAATGGAGCTCCTGCTTCTTGTCTCTCCTGTTGTGTGGATATCACAGATACTGCTCCTCGCATCATCTTGAGGAACACCTTGGATCATCACCATCATGGCTATGGTTTTGCCTGTAGATTATTGCATCTTAGATATTAGCCATTCATAATTGAGATAACAGAAGGTGTGTGGCTCAAGGCTTTCCTATTTTTTATTCCTTATCCAAGAGTTCATCTATTCTACATGTATGTGTGGAACTTATGAATTGACCTTTCCAGGGGTATGGCTTTCCTCTACACATTGTGTGGGCAGTTCGTATCCATGCTTGTTCCCTTCACAGTCCACAACAAGAAAACTATCTCAGTGTTCCCGATCTTACTGCCTCAGGAAGCATGAAAGCTTAGGGAGCATTTTAATTAAATGTTGCCCAAAGCCTTTATTCTTGCTGAGAAAGTAAACAAAGCTTAAACAGGCCCTATCAGAAAAAGCCTCTTCCTTAAATGTTTGTGTTTGTGTGTGTATGTTTGTGTTTTTTTTTTTTTAATTGTGCTTTACCTTCTTCTGTTTATTCTGAAGTATTAGGGACTTTTTTTTTTCCTCAGCTATGTGTTTTAAATACTAATATAGTCAATTGATTAGAAGTTCCTTTTAAAAGGACGTTACGAGTGTCTGCTTCATTTAAGGCATCAGTGGACACAGCAGCTAGTGGAGATTGCTGATTATTACTTGGCTGTGACCCTACCAGAGACTGTTCCTCTCCATTCCCTGTCCCTCAATACAGGGTGTGGGGGGAGGTCTCTCGTTCCCTCCAGATCTACTGTTTCCAGTTGAAAATATATTGCCTTTTAAAGAAATATCTTTGTCGGGCACCTGGGTGGCTTAGCGCTTGAGCGTCTGCCTTCGGCTCGGGTCGTGATCCTGGGGTCCTTGTATCGAGTCATCAGGCTCCCCATGGGGAACCTGCTTCTCCCTCTGCCTATGTCTCTGCCTCTCTCCATGTCTCTCATGAATACATAAGTAAAATCTTAAAAAAAATAAAGAAGAAATATCTTTGTAATAATAGCCCAATTCTTGCTCACATCTTAATTTTTTCCCTTTCATGTTATTGTTCACATGTAAATTAATTACTTTCAAGAAATCTTGCTGCATTTATGTTAAATGATAGCATTTTTTATTGTTTTTATTTTAATTCTAGTATAGTTAACACACAGTGTTGTACTTGTTTCAGGTGTACTATATAGTGATTTAACACTTACATACAATCCCTAGTGCTCATCACGACCAGTGTCCTCCTTAATCCACATCACTTATTAAACCCATCACCTTGTGGGTGACATACCCTCTGGTGACCATCAGTTTGTTCCCTGTAGTTAACTCCCTGTTTTTCCTAGCTTGTTTCTCTCTTTCTCTTTTTTTTTTTTTCCTTTCCTCATTTGTTTTATTTCTTAAATTCCACATGTATTGCTGACTGGCTTTTTTGCTTACTGTTGTATTCTCTACATCTATCCATATTGCAAACTGCAAAATTCCATTCTTTTTTTGTGGCTGAGTAATATTCCATTGTGTATCCACACCACCTCTTCTTTGTCCCTTCATCTGTTGATGAATACTCAGGTTGCTTCAATAGTTTTGCTATTGTAAAAGATGCTATAGTAAACATAGGGATACATATATCCCTTTGAATCAGTGTTTTTGTATTTTTTGGGTGAATACCAGAAATGTAATTACTAGATCATAGGTAGCTCTATTTTTAATGTTTTGATGAATCCCCCCACTGTTTTCCACAGTGGCTACACCAATTTGCATTCCCACCACTAGTATATGAGGCTTTCTTTTCTCTATATCCTTGCCAATACTTGTTGTTTCTTATGTTGTTGATTTTAGCCATTCTGACAGGTGTGAGGTGATATCTCATTGTGGTTTTGATTTCCATTTCCCTGATGATGAGTGATGTTTAGCATCTTTACATATGTCTGTTGGCCATCTGGATGTCTTCTTTGGAGAAATGTCTGTTCATGTCTTCTGCCCATTTTTAAATTGGATTACTTGTTTTTTGGTGTTGAGTCCTATAAGTTATTTATATGTTTCGGATACTAGCTCTCTATTGGATATGTCATTTGCAAACATCTTCTCCCAGTCAATAGGTTGCCTTTTAGTATTGTTGATTGTTTCCTTTGTTGAATGGTTTCCCCAAGGGTGGTCCCCAGAGGTCCCTTTTCGGGACCTGTCACCCAGCCCTGTACCAGGACCCTGTCACAGACTTCCCCTATGCCACTGCTTAAGCTTTCAAGATCATTTGTGAGGCCTACAAGAAGTACATCACTGCCCACAGACTGCTGCCCACTGCCTCGCTCCCGAGCCCCTCCCTCATTCTGGGCCCCAAGCCTTGTGCCAGAAAATCGTTGTCAAATAAGTAAATGTTTAATCCTTAGAAACCTTTTTCCTGCCCTGAATCGGGGCTCTTCATGTTTTTCCCTCTCTCCCTGTTTCTCCCCTTTGACAGCTCTGAGATTCGCCCATCCCTTTTCTATATTTCTTTCCCCCCAGTTCCTACTGATTTTGTGTTTTTTAATTGAATAAAAGACAAAGATCTCCCTCCCTCAAGAAAAAAAAAAAAAAAAAAAAGAAAGCAGAAGCTTTTTATTTTTATTTTGATGTAGTCCCAATAGTTTATCTTTGCTTTGATTTCCCTTCCCTCAGGAAACATATCTAGAAAAATGTTGCTGCCTGTCCTTTCTTCTAGAATTTTTATGGTTGCAAGTCTCACATGTAGGTCTTTAATAATACATTGTGAATTTATTTTTGTGTGTGGTGTAAGAAAGTGGTCTGGTTTCATTCTTTTGCATGTAGATGTCCAGTTTTCCCAACACCATTTGTTGAAGAGACTTTTTCTGACTGCATATTCATTCTTCCTTTGTTGAAGATCAATTGACCATATAAATGCCTATTTATTTCTGGGTTTTCTATTCTGTTCCATTGATTTATGGATCTATTTTTATGCCAGTGTGATACTGTTTTTTTTTTTAAATTAATTTATTTATTTATGATAGTCACACAGAGAGAGAGAGAGAGGCAGAGACACAGGCAGAGGGAGAAGCAGGCTCCATGCACCGGGAGCCCGACGTGGGATTCGATCCCGGGTCTTCAGGATCGCGCCCCGGGCCAAAGGCAGGCGCTAAACCGCTGCGCCACCCAGGGATCCCTTGATTTCAACATCTTTGTAATGTAACTTGAAGTTTGGATTTGTGATACCTTCAGTTTATTTTTTCTTCTTCAAGATTGTTTTGGCTCTTCAAGGTCTTTTGTGGTTCCATACGAATTTTGGGATTGTTTGTTACAGTTCTATGAAAAATGCTGTTGGTATTTTGATAGGGATTATGTTAAATCTGTAGATTGGTCCTAAGACTCCCTGCAGCTTGTATTGTCAGTTTTCCCCTGTGGCCTCTAAGCCTTCATCTTTCCGAAGGCACTGAGGGTTTTTTTTGTTTTGTTTTGTTTTGTTTTGTTTTGTTCTGTTTTGTTTTAGGACTTGCCCTGTAGTATTTTTATTGTATATTTTTCAGATCAATGATGGGTCCCGATTACTTTTAAGGGATATTAACTGAAAGAGTACTATAAAATGAAGAAAAAGAGATTGAACATAATGCAGAGAGTTGAAAATATAATTAACATACTTGTTAAAATGAATTGACCCTATGTGGTGCAACATTTCGATACCTATTACCATTTTCATTTTACAGATGAGAAAACTTGAGTGTTTGAGGAGCTTGCTTGTCCAAGGCCATAGCTGGGTAGATAGATGTTTAAAATATAATTAATATACAAAGTGATGGGTAGCATCATAGCACCAGGAATAGTAGGTTCCTGTGAGCACTGAGGTGAGCTGACTAACTTCTCTTTGGGTGAGAGCAAAGGAGAGGGGGAGAAGGTGGCTGGAAGTGTGTCAGGGAGGGAGGACTTCACACAGAGGTTACATTTGTGCATTTGTGTTGGCTATTCCTGGATGCATAGGACTTTCTCGGCAGACAAGGCAGGGAAATGAGTTGTAGGCAGGGGGAACAGCGTGTGCAAATGTACTGAAAGAATATTTTGTATGTGTGAAACTGCAGTTATTTTATTTATGGAGTATGGTTATTGGAAGCAAGTGACAGAAGCTTACTTAGAAAAGTAGACAAGGTTTAAATTATGAAGTCAGTAAGGAGCTTGGATTTTATTTTAATGATGGAAATGCAATGAAATGTTTTAGGGAGGAGAATTACATTGAGTTGTGAAAAGATAATTCTGACTTTAACTTTGGGAAAGTGGGATAAGGGACCAATTTATTCTTCTACTTGAAACATGTCAAAAAACACTCAAAATGTATGAGGCTATGGTTTTCAAGACAGTGGATATCAAGTAATAAAGGACAGTGATCCCTGAATAATAGAAACCTACAAGTGAGTCCCATGATTGCCCCAGCTTATTGCCTTGAGAACATTTCTAGAAAGTGGCATAGAGAGAGGGAATCCAGTCAGAACCTGGTGGGCTCCCTATATTACAGAGTTAGGGTAGAGAGTCCAAAGAGACTAGGGCAGTTGGAATTTGTAGGAAATGGTACAAAAGATGAGACAGCTGTGCAGAGAGAACTCTGGAGATCAGCAGAGCTCTGCTGCACTGCCCCTTCCCCAACTTGTGCCTTCCCCACCCCCGGAGTATTTAGCAGAGTGCTGAGCAGCAAATGCTTGTGAGGAAACTAAAGGTTGGAGAGAAGACCATGGAAAAGGATTTAAGGAAACAATCCCTATAGCTTGCCCAAGGCAAGGAAGCATGCCTTTTCCTACCAAACATAATTCATGGGGCAACTGGAAGAGTGCTCAGAAAGAATCAGCTTCAGAAATGGGAAAAAATGGTCTCTACACTAAAGCCTAAGCTGGTCCCACCTAAGAAATCATAAAAGCAAGACCCAAAAGGATGAACATGTTTCCAGGAAGTTTAACTATATCCCAGAACAAAAAGCAAGAATCTTCATAGGAATACAAAAATATCCAACACCCCAAAATAAAATCAGTAATATCTGATATCCAGTAGAAATTACCAGGCATAGAAATATTAAGTCAGAAAAAAAAGACAAATACTATATGATTTCACTTATATGTGGAATTTAAGAAACAAAACAAATGAACATGGGGGAAAAAAGAGAGGGGTAAACCAAGAAACAGACTCTTAGCAATAGAGAACAAATGGATGGTTACTTGGAGGGGAGGTATGTGGAGGGTTGGATTAAATAAGTGATGGCAATTAAGGAGGGCACTGGTGTATGGAAGTAATGTATGGAAGTGATAAATCACTATATTGTACACCTGAAACTAATATTACACTGTATGCTAACTAGCTGGAATTTAAATAAAAACTTGGAAAAAATTACCAGGCATAAAGAGAAGCAGAAAAATAATACTTATAATACCGAGGAGAAAAAAAATCAATTGAAAACGGACCTAGAATTGGCACAGATATTAGGTTAGTAGGCAAGAATATTAAAATAGTTTTTAAACTGTATTCTATGTTCGGAATGACCATTTGGCTCAGTCTGTTAAGTGTTGAACTCTTGATTTCAGATCAAGTCATGATCTCGGGATTGTGAGATGGGGCCCCTCATCAGGCTCAGTGCTGGGCATGAAGCCTGCTTAAGATTCTTCCTCTCCTTCTCCCTCTGTACCCCCTTATTTATTTGTTTATTTTTCTAAAATAAACAAGCTGTATTCTAAGTTCAAAAAGGTAAATAGAAATATGTAAATATTAAAAAGACCAAGATGAGTCTTCTTGAGATGAAAACTATGGTACTATGTCTGAGTTGAAAGATACATTGGATTGGATCAGTAGCTGACAAGACATAATAGAAGTAAAGATAAGTGGACCTGAAACCCTAGCAACATAAACTACACACACACACACACAAAAATAATAATAAGAAGAAAAAGAGTAAGAAGATAATTTTTGCGTCAAATTGTGTTGTTTCTTTTTCCCCAAAAAAGGACTAAATAGTAATTTTTCACAGGTTAGTAATTCTTACAAACTGACATTTCCTAATTCATGGTAATTAACTGATGAAGCACCGTGAAGAACCAACCCCTTTATTTGGTTTTTGATCCCGCATTGCTTGTTTTGGTAAACTGAGATCCTGGTGCTCTGACGGAGGTACTCCAGGGCTGGCCTGGTTCCGGAGGTGATAATAGGAAATGACTGACGCTGTATTGGTATTTTTAAACCCCACATTACTCACAGTTGTAGCTCATAGTTTTGTCATCTGAAACAAAGGTCGAATGCTTGTCATTGAACATATGTATGTGTACATGCAATTTGAGGACAGAATTGTCCTCTACATATTCTTTTTTTCTGTGTGGACTTTGGTGGCACTTTGAGTAATTTTTCACATATAAAACAAATATCCAATCCCTAGACCCACTCCACAGATTCCCCAGGGACAAATCAAGGACAAGTTACACTGGACACTCACAGGTTTTTGACTCTTATTGAAGACTTAAGTCTGTGTGTATAACTTACTATTGTGACTTAAACTGGTCACCTGTCACAAGTGAGAACATTTTTTTACCATGTCAGGAAAAGCATTGCTAGTTGATATATTTAAAAAAATATGCACTTTCATTGATTCTAAATTCTGAAAGTTTCAGAAAGTACAGTGATGGTCTTTAATATTGTATACATACACACACGCACACTCACACACACACACACATTCACGCACATTCTTGTTTCTCTGTAATGGAAAATATTTTCCAAAAACCTGGGAAATTGTTGTTTTACCTTTCTTTTTTTAAGGTTTTTATTTATTTATTCATGAGACACACACACACACACACACACACACACACAGAAAGAGAGAGAGAGAGAGTGCAAGAGGCAGAGACACAGGCAGAGGGAGAAGCAGGCTCCATGCAGGGAGCCTGACATGGGACTTGATCCCGGGTCTCCAGGATCAGGGCCTGGGCTGAAGGCAGTGCTAAACTGCTGAGCCACCCGGGCTGCCCTTGTTTTACCTTTCATTTGAGTTTGTATATTTAAAATTTTTTTTCATTGCCATCAATATTTTTAAGAAAAGCCCATATCAAAAGAATTGGTGGAATGTATACTATATAAAAAGTGTAATATATATTTCCAGGAAAGTATTGAACTTATAAAAGATCAACCCAAGTACTCAAGTAGATCTCCATCTGAGTGTTCTCTGAGTTTAAAGTGGAAGATTTTGCATTCAGTGAAAGCTTCTCAATCAGTTTTCCAGAGTGAGGGATTGACTGCACTAGTGTCTAATAATCATTAAATCTTCCATATTACACAGTTCAGATAGATCATATTTTATGACAGGAAAATGAATTGCCCTTGAACAGAAAATAGACAAAACTCATAGCACATATTTCTTCATTTTTTGAAGAAATCATCTCATTTTTTAAAAATTATTTTATTCGGTTAGAATAAAAGTTGATCTTTCTCTTCTTGCCTTATCATACCAAATTGAGACTGATTTGAAGCCAACTATTTGTAATCATAGATACCTTAGTACATTAATATTTTATAAATTCTCATTTTCTATTTATATGAAAGTCCATTTTTTAACCCTTTGGATATTGACCAACTTATCATTACTGGCATCCTTGGACTGGGGGTGGGAGATTAGGGTTGGATTTTCATATATTTTCAAAATGAATGAATTTGAACCATTTCTTTGAAAAAGTGTGCCCTTTCTCTTTTTTTTTTTTGAAAATCATTAATCTTTCTAAAAATGTAATATCAATTGAAGAAAACTCCCTTTCCTTCTAACAGCAGTATTCTCACAGTAGAGCCATTTCATTTTCACACTGAAAGCTAATTTTTAGAAGAAAATCTGTTTCATTACTGTTGGTATTCAAATGAGTGGTGGGGGACACATTTTTTAACCTATCACATTAGATTTTTGGCAGTTTTCCGCTACATTTTTTGAGGAAGGGAAATCCACACAAGCACGGATGCCTTTATTGTCAACTACCTAGGCCAAATCATGTACCCTTTGAATGTTCAATAAATATTGATTGATGATGCTATTCATCCAAAACACTCTCAGGTTAAAACTCAAAGTGAGTACTTAACATTCTCATCCAGCTGTAATTACACTTCTGCAATTTCCATTTAGCTCACAGTACTACTGTTTACAAATCTGTAACATTGTGAGGAAGCTAAACAAGGTACATACAGAGTGGATGAGTAAATAGAGACATTTCAAATGAACTCAGACAGATATTAGACTCAGAAATGTTTCCTAATACAATTTCTAGTAAGTATTATAACATAAACCTCTCTTTGTGAATTTCCCTTGATGTTGGACACTTAAATATATATATATATGTATATATATATATATATATATATACATATATATATATAAATATTTCAGCTATTACATGATACATTGTCCTTGGATGATTCATAAATCATTAATAAAATTCAGCATCATACTAACACAAAGGAATCAGTTGGTTTCTTTTGGACAAACACCTCCCCTGTGCCTCTGCCATGGACACAAACACTCTTGAAACATGGGCAGTACATCATTCTTACATGGCATTCTTATACATTACTATGCACTGGGAATAGTATTCAATTATATTTAATTAAATAATTTTAATTTCAATTTTATTTTTTTCTGTTTCAGTGGAGGGCTTAGATGATAATGTCATCAGAACTAAGGGAAAAATAATTTAATAAGGAAAAAATCAGGCAGCAGTCTTCTGTAGTGTTCATTAGACAAGTGGCTATTTATTTTTTATTGTTTCAACCTGTTGTTTTGTCATTTTGTAGCTTAGTGTTTCAATGACCTTTAAAGATGAAAATTGAATCATCTGGGTGGCTCAGTGGTTGAGCGTCTGCCTTTGGCTCAGGGCATGATCTCCAGGTCAAGCTCTGTGTGAAGCTCAGGCTCAATGTGGATTCTGCTTGAGAGTTTTTCTCCCCTCTCCCCTCTCTGCCCCTTCCCCTACTTATATGCTCTCTCTCTCTCTCTCTAAAATAAATGAAAAAATCTTTTAAAAAATTAAAAAGTCAATTTAAAATCCTACATGCTTCTAATGTATGGCCAGGTTTGAGACCCCTAACGTAGCTTCTGCTGCTTGTTTTTTTCATTTATCATGGGTCATGACTGCCCTTCTATGACTAAACAGTGTTTGTTTCTTTGATTTGTTTTGGTTCTGTGTGATATGGGGCATTATCTCTTTCTTTTGTTTTTACAGCTAGGATCAGAAATATAGCAGATCAGGATTGAAAGTCATCATGTATTATCTGCTTATTCCTATCCAGTGCATCATATGGCCAACACCAATGATGATCCAATCTCCTCTACCAACAGGGCCTGGAAGGCAGATCCCATTGCTGGGCAGTACCAGTGGCCATCTTTTCTTATATTAAGGGTAGAGCTGCCTTTTATAGCTTAGTCCTGCATTTTCACTGCCAAAAGAAACCTTGGAAATCATTTTGGTTGACATTTTTCTTGAATACATGTGGAAATGAGGCCTCAAGGAGCTTTGTGACCATGCCCAATATCCTACAACTGAGAAGTTAGAATCCTGGATTTGGAGACACAGATTCATTCTCTGGCCTTTCCCTTGCCCTGCCACAGCTTATTTTAATTGGATGTCATAGTAGTTAGCTATAGCTGTGTAACAAATCATCCCACCATTAACAGCTTAAAACATTTATTATCTCAGTTCCAGTGAATCAAGAATACGGAATGGCTTAATTGAGTATTTCTGACCTAGGATCTTTCATGAGGTTGCTGTCAAGGTGTTGGGCAGAGTTGCAGTCACTTCAAGTCTTCATTGGAAGAATTTCTGCTTCTAGGTTCACTCACATGGCTGTGGGCAGGATTCACAATAACTGCTTCTAAGCTCATGCACAGTACTGCCAGGGGCCCTTGGTTCCTTATCATGTGGGCCTCCCCAAGGTCTGCCCCAGTGCCCTAAGAACATGGCAGCTGGTTTTCCCTGGAGAGGGTGATTCAAGAGAGAGAGTCTGAGAGATTGAGAGAGAGAGAGAGAGATTTGGGCATGAATAAGTCACAATCTTTATATAACTTTATCTTGGGAGAGTCATCCCATCACCTCTGTTACTTTGATAGAAGCGACCCACTAAATTCAGTCTGCACTCCAAAGGAGTGGAATTATGCCCCATCGCTTGAGGGGAGGAGGAGCAGAGAGTTTGTGGATGTATCTTTAAACCCACACACATGTGTTTAAACTTTACTTAGCATTTAGTAATGGCAAGATTCATAATTTTAGCTCAAAGGGCATTTTATTTTACCTCCTGGCCCTTAAAGGAAGCTAGATAATTATTTTATCATCACCATACAATTAAAATAAACTTCTAAAATTAATATGGTAGCTTAACAGTGTCTTAGAGATTGTCTAGTTTATAAACAGGGGATACGGGCACCACATTTTTTAACCTGTGTCCTCATATGCAATCATGAGATGCGTTCGGTCATTAAAAAATTATATATCAACTTATTCATCACATGATTTCTGTCTCCACCAAGCAGTCCATTAGTGTGAGTATTCCGTAATGGTCTGTATTTTTAGCTTCAGAGCCATGATCCCTAAAATCTTAATGCCTGAAATCCAGATGTTTTTAATCTCTAAACTGTCAGGGTGTTACTAGGAACATAAGGTAAATGCCTTGAAGCAAAACAATAATGTGTTTTTAATGAAGAGGCCTTTCTATATTGCTGATCTCTGAATCAAGAGTTTGCCTCTCTTGCAAATAGCCTTTTCCTACCACCCTTTGTAATGAAACATATGGCTTACATCGTAGTAAAATATGTAGAGGGGGAAGAAGGAAAAACATGTTCCACATATGTGCCATGTCTAATGTAATGCCATATGCCCAGCAAACACAGAAGACCAGAGGTGGCTTCAGTCCTGAAATAATTAGAGTAATAGAGTGTTCGTAGCCTGTTTTAAATACCGCAAATGGTTTCCCATTTTCAAGTAATTAACACTCCCTTCACTTTTAATATTTGCATTTCATTATTAAAAAACAATCCCCCAATAACTTTTAATGAACCTTCAAAACTGTGACATTTAGAGAGCATTGGCTTTCCCAAAATAAATTATCAAGAGAAAATAGTTCAGCCTTGAATCTATTATATTTAGAGACCTTAAAAGAAGGAATTTTTAAAAAGAAAATGTGTTTTGTGCCATTTTATGAAATGTATGTTATCATACATCTTTATAGTTAATGATCTTTTTTCAGGTGATGTAAGAGAGTGGTAACTTAGGATCCTTACCTTCTAGAGGAAGAAAAAAAATCTGCCCTCAAAAATAATAAAAATTCCAAAAAAAGAGTGTGCCTGATTTTTTTGCTTTAAAATAGAGTTTATTTTGGTTGTTTTTTCTGTATTTATTTGCATAGTTAATGCAAACAGTTTTTTTTTTTTTTGATTTGCAACTTGAAAACAATATTTAGCCAGAGCACTGAGGACTTCAGTACGGTATGCTAATTACCAGTGACTCTTGTAACAAATTACTCCAAACTTGGTGACTTAAAACAATAGAAAACTATTTCTCTCACAGTTCTAGAGGCCAGAAGTCTGAAATAAATTTCACTGGTCTGCCATCTTTAACACCTCTTTTCTTCAGTGTGCTGTCTTTTTCCTGTTTTTCTTAACAGAAATGTTATTTATAGCAATGCATTACATTATCTATTGTATTACATATATGCCATATATAATATATAGCATATCAGTGTATAATTATTGCCGTTATTATTTATTACTGGAATCTTTTCTTATGATGGTGGTGTAGTCTGCTCTACTGTCTTCAAGGTAACAAGTGAGAGCAAAGAGAAGCTTTTCCCCTCTAGATTTTCCCCAACTTGAAGCCATCTTTGTTTGGCAAGATACAATTGTTTGATTGTTTGATGCGTACTGCTGGAATCTGAGTGTCTGTTTAGGCCAGGATCCTGAGCATTGTGAACCTTCAAGTTAGTTATTAACCACAGAGGCCCACTGGAAAGCCTGCACAACTATCTGGGCATGTCAGTGCCATCCTGGAAAGTACCCCTGTCTTGTACTTGGGGAGGAGTTGGTGTGCAAAGTCCAGTGATCCTTCCCAAGACATTCTGTGCTTTTTCTCACCACTGGGAGGCAAACTGTTTGAGGGAAGCTTTGCATTAGATCACTTCTATATAGCTGTATCTCTGGGTATCATAAAAATTTCTCCCTGCCATAAAAAGAGACATTTTTCCTACGGGTTAACTGGAACAGAGGAGGTGGAGAAAGTGCTTTTAATTTCAAGGGTCAGAAGTTAGGAGAAAAACCATAAATATTTCCTTTCCTGAGCACTCATCATGCTGTAGCAGGCCATTAATTTTGAAAGAGGTTTTCTATTGAAGGAGCCTGTTCATCTGGTGACATGATGGGTTAGCCTGTATTGCTTTCTCTCCGTGTGCCAGAGAAATGCTATTGAGGAGCAAATTATTTATTTAATAATATCTTTACAGAAAATGCTAGGCATTGGATTAAGTTTTAAAAATGGTAAAGGATTTATGCCGAGGGGCAGTTGTTATTGTTTTGGTTATAAATCAAGTTCCTATCAACAGAGGTGATTTCTGTGAGGATTTAAGAATTTCCAGGAAGGTGATATTTAAATTTTACTGATGTAGCTTCAATAGGAATGGTGCTTATTTTATACTCGCGGCGGGGAAAAGAAATATCCACAAAGCCCATCTCGCTTTCAGAGTTCAAATTTGAATTTCTCTGGCCTCAATGAAGATTTGATACTATATAGTTCTAGGAAATGCCAAAGAAAGTGTAATTGTAATTACACTGATAGATTCAATTCAATGGGGACAGATTTCCTATAAAGTTTTTGTTGTAAAGAGATATATAAATAGGTTTTAAATATAGTTTAGGGGATATAGATAGATAGATAACATATATATATATATAGATTTAGTCTCTAATTCTCTGTACTCACTCCCCCTCACAATGGATATTTTTAATGTACCTAAATTGTGCATTTGAGTTTATCTGACCCCCTGTGATTCATGTGTTAATGGTGCCTTGGAGACCGTGGTTTATAGCTCACTGGAGAAGGGAGAGATAATGGACCATGTTTTCACTCTTAGGCCGATTTGCAAGTATATTTAAAACTCAGACTTTCTACTTTCACCACATTGGTAGAATTTAGCGACCTTTAAAATTACTTTCTCCTGAGGATTTTTCTTTCCATTTTCTTTTCTTTGATAGACCCTACATCTTTTTGTTTATCTTCCTTGCACCATGATTATTGTTAACAATATTATTATTTGTCTAAGTTCTACGTAAATGAGCTTTGCAGTCAGTGACTAGCTGTATGTTCTTAGGATTGTTAGGTCCTTAGATGTATTTTAGTTGTTTTTAGCTATCCTCATGCCTGCTGTTTCTTGTGTTGTGAGTTTGAATTTCAAAATCCCATGAAGAAGGTGCATTTCTCTAAAATTCATATTTAGTTTAATTAATTGCCCTCTCCATCCATAGTCATTACGAATAGCAACATTATCCTGTGGCACAGAGCTTTGTGCAAAGAGCCATAAAAAGAAATGCTTTAATTGATTGTGAAAATGAGGGAAGTCTTTCAATTTTAAGTTTGTCAATTACCATATCCTTCAGTAGAGTTTTATTTAACCACAAGTTGCTGTTGCTGTTGCTGTTGTTGTTTTGTTCTACTTAAGTACTCCGGTCACTTTCAGTGAGCTAGGTCAGTGAGCTGTACTAGCATGCTAACCTTACTGTTTCTTATCCACATCTGACTTGATAATGCATGTTTGCCTTTTTGGGATACAAAGGGCAACCACATTTACATCCAGTTATAGTTTATAGCTTAGATCTTTTAGATCTAAGATCATTTGCTTCTTAGGCAAAGAAATGAAATCAGCTTAATTTTATCTTTTTTATTTTCTTACCTGAAGCTTCATCCCGTAGTCAGTTGTTGACACAGGATGACACAGGAGGTAGAAAAGCTTGATGCCTTTGCTTCCCCAAATTATAAACCTTTCAGTGAAAAAGGACTAAATATTAAATGATTCATCACAAAGTAAAACATTTAAAAAGGTCTATGCGAACTGTGTGGTGGACACTAGCAATAGAAGTGGCACTGGCCACATCTTTAAAATTGATAATTCTGTTACCAAGAAAGCATAATGCCTTTTCCTGTGTTCTTTTCTACTTTACTTGAACCAAGAAAAATCATTTTTTTTTAAGATTTTATGTATCTATTCATAAGAGACAGAAAGAGAAGCAGCCTCCTCACAGGGAGCCTGATGCGGGACTTGATCTCGGAATACTGGGATCATGTCCTGAGCCAAAGACAGACACCCAACCTCTGAGCTACCCAGGCATCCCTAAAATCATTTTTTTTTTTTTAAGTGGGAAGCAAGACTACCAAGGACAGTCACTTGAAAGCCCACTGCACTCTTCTAACCTGCACAAACATGGAAGGGATGTGTGTTGCCAGGGTGTGTGACGGCGATAGCTCCAGCAGCTGGCCTGTGAAGCCCAGTCCGGCCACCTCAAGTCCTTGTTCTGAAAGAGTAATATGCAAAAGTAATATGAAAAAATGTGAGGAAATAAGCAAACATTTAAATAGATGGAGGTAGCAATTGATTAGAAATTAAATGTCATATTTGTTTTTAACTAGAATCGTCAATTCATGGAAGAGAATCATGCTACTTAAAACGGAAGGGTCAGCAGCAAAAATAATAAATAAAATAAGTAAAATAAAAATAAAATCCCAGGTTCAGACAAGATTAATCTTACTTGCTTTGTTTCTGTTATTTAGATACATTTCATATGGTTAAGGAGAGAAAAACTGATATGATTTAAATAAAATAATAATAATAAATTATATATATGTATTTATATTCTCCAACTAAGCATCCCCTTTAAAAAGGTGTTAGGCTGGCAGCCCTTGACATGGTGTCTCTCATTTTACTGTGAAAATTTTCTGTTGACCCGGAAGAATAGAAATTGAAGAATGCTGGACTAAGACTAAAAAACAGCTATAATTATAATCCAAAGAATGTGTCCATCAACACAATGCTAGTGGATTAGGATGGAATTAAAAAACCAGCATGCCTTCTAATGTTTGAAAGCGGCTCCCTAAAAAGGCAAGGAACTGCTTGATCCCACCATGACTAAGAGGTCCTGACTGTATACCATTCAGAAAAGTAGGCAGCAAAGTTTCTACTGCACCATTTGTTTGAAATGATCAATATCTGTCTTCCATTTTTCATATGATTGTAGTATTTATTGCCTATTCTAGTTCTTCCTACACTCCTTGTTTTCTCTTTTAAGAGAACCATGCATTGGGATTTTAGCGAATTCTTGCCTCGGTCTATCTACCAAAGCCATGTTGGATCAGTTGCAGCCCCAATTGCAAGTACCTCTGCTGCCCAGATAAGGAGGGCACTACAGTAGCTTCCCCATAGGCAGTGTAGAGAAGGAACATGGGTAAAGTTTGTCAGAGAAATCTGTTCACCAACACTGTGTCTGGATAGGTCTCTAAGAACTTAAGCACAGTACATAGTAAGAATTGAACAAAAATGAGTCCAGGAAATGATGCATCAACACAGCGTAAAGGAATTTCATCCTGAGACCTCAGAAGAAAAGAACCAGTTTTCTGAAAAAGATTTATTATAGTGACCAGGAAAGAATTTTGAACAGATGTTTTACTTTCACAGTAGAAAGAACATATGGCCTCCATGACAAAGAGGAGAAAGTCATGAGGAGCGTCAAGATGAGATGAGAGGAAAAGATTCTAAAATGAAACAGGAGCTTGACGAGGACAAAAGGAAATTTGGAGAAAATAGAAAATGACAACACCAAGTGAGAATAATCGTTGGATATACAACATGACAAAAATGACACTAAAAAAACTGAAAAACTGTTACGTAAAGTCAATGCATTATTGGGTCTTCTAGGATGCAGAAGGCGATGAGGGAGTTGAAATGAGGGAGAGGAGAGGAGAGAAATACAACTTACATATTATTAGTTGCCTCCTGTAAGGAAATGATATAAATTAAATATGAAAATTTAAAAAAAAACCTTCATTAAAGAACACATTATAAACTTAAAAACTGCTTGATGATATGCATCTAAAGGGCAGTCACCTCCTTGGAAAAATTAATTAAAATGAGACCCATTCCTAGGACATCTCCTTAAATATATAGGATTTTCTTATAAGCATACAAAAGCAAAGAGTATAATTAACATTTTTAACAAATTGATTTAATAATAATAATGATAATTGCATTATTGGGTATTTTTTCATGTCTCCCTTAACCATTCCATGGAAAAAGTTCTGTTCCAAAGAACTTGGAACACGTGAAATAGACCTTACTCACTATCATTTTATCGTTGTCCTCTCCTTCAAAAATAACAGTATTATGTGGTTACCAATTAAAATGTACCATGAATGGAACTGGAGGGTATTATGCTGAGTGAAGTAAGTCAGTCGGAGAAGGACAAACATTATATGTTCTCATTCATTTGGGGAATATAAATAATAGTGAAAGGGAATATAAGGGAAGGGAGAAGAAATGTGTGGGAAATATCAGAAAGGGAGACAGAACGTAAAGACTGCTAACTCTGGGAAACGAACTAGGGGTGGTAGAAGAGGGGGAGGAGGGCGGGGGGTGGGAGTGAATGGGTGACGGGCACTGGGGGTTATTCTGTATGTTAGTAAATTGAACACCAATAAAAAATAAATCTAAAAAAAAATGTACCACGAGACTCAGAATATGATGAGGTTAGAAGATATCTTTTTACAAAAGAGTGTACAGTTACTCAGAAAAAGAGAATGGTTTTATTGGCTATTAAAATTATAAACACTAATATGAATTCTTGCTGCATTATCTAGAATTATCATTGTAGAATTAAGTAGAATATTTAAAAATAAAACTCTTGCAGCACCTGGCTGACTCAGTTGGTAAAGCATGTGACTCTTGATCTCGGGGTCATGAGTTCAAGCCTCATGTTGGGCATAGAGCTTGCTTTAAAAAAAAAAAAAACAACTCCTTGATGTTTGCCCTCAAGGATACATATTCACTATGCATTGCTTAATAAAATAATGAAAACCTGGAACTGTTTAATAGTAAGCATCTCATAATATTACATATATGAATTTATACATAGGATTTGTAATTATGATTTCAAAAAAATCATACTATCACCATCAAACCTCTACTAGCTTTCATTAGGGTGAGTACTTAAAAATATTTTTCCCTACAATAGATAATATAGGTCCATTTTCTTTTTTTTTTTTTTAACCAAAAACAGTAAGGGGATTTTAGTTGTTTGCATTAGACAAGATGTTCTAAAAGTCTCGGTTGTAGTTTCAATCTTTAATATCATCAGAACCATAAAAGTTACAAATTTACAGAAAAAGGTTGTTTTGTACTTACTTAGTTTGTGAATTTTGAACCATTAAACGTTTTATTTTAACACTGTTTCTGTCAGTGTTTGCCAATGTATTAATTTTCTAGGGCTGCCATAACAAGTACCACAACGTGAGTACCTGACGTAAGAGAAATTGTCTCACAGATCTGGAGGCTAGAAAGTGTCAGCAGAGTTGATTCCTGTGAGGGTGATGAGGGCAGGATGTCCTGCAGGCCCCTCTCATTGGCTTAGAGAGAGATGGCCATTTTCTGCCTGTGTCTTTGCGTTGTCTTCCCTCTGTGTGTGTCTGAGTCCAAATTTCTTCTTATAAGGATACTAGTCATATTGGATTACAGCCTAACCTAATGACCTCATTTTAACTTGATTGGCTCTGTGGAGATCACATCTATGAACTATGTCACATTCCGAAATTTTGGTGGGCTAAGATTTCACCGTGAAAACTTTCAGGGGAGCACACGCAAGTCAACCCGTGACAGCCATCTTGGTTTGCTTGACTTTCTTTCCTTAACAATGGCTTGGGAGGCTGTATAAGCTTCTCAGCCAGAAACAGCTTGCTAGCACCGAACTTTTGGGCCAGACACTGAACCTCCTCTGAACCTGTTTTTTCCCTCTGCACATGAAGATAAATCTTACTCTGAGAAACTTGTTAGTAGAGAGCTACAAGAGGAACAGCCTTCATGTGTAATTAAACGAACTTGAAATTGAGCCTCTGCTTCATACCAGCTGTAGATGTTAGGAAGGTTATTTTTCCTGGGTTTCATTCTCCTCATCTCTACAACAGGAAGAAGGATGTTTGCCTTGCAGAAGCACATTGTGTAGAGTTTTAAATGGGCTCCATAAATATTAGTTATTAAGTCAGAATTTCTTTTCAAACGTTTTGTAAATGGTAAAGTATGGTAATGTTTACTCCTTCCTTCTTTGTTACTTCTGTGTAACAGCTCAAAATGTATGGGTATTCATTCCAGCATTACTCTAAGTTACTTTATTTTTCTTTAGAATATGGTGAGACTTTGAATCTACAGGATTGTAAACATAGTTTTTTTTTTTCTTATATAAAAAGACATCAAATACCAAAGCCTAATTTGTGTATAACAATACGGTGTCAGCTCTTCCCATCCTGAGTTCACAAGAAAAGTCAGCCCTGATGCCCTGCATCTACTGTATGTAATAACTTAATTTCTGGCCTGTGTATCTAGAATAGTACTAGCTTTGTACTGTTCTTGGGAGAAATGAAAAAAGAATCAAATTATATTCTGTATGGCATAATTATCTCATGGAACCCCAGCTGAGAAAAGCTGGCTAAATTTTCTGTTGTTTTTAATGACAATGGACAAAAGCTTCTCTCCTTAAAATCCTTGCTGGATCTCTGATTTTAATGTGCTTTTGTTGCTCACTGATTCTGATGGATAGCGGGAAGGCAGCTATTATTTCATTTCACACAGATGAAAGTTGGAGCATGGAGATGTCAGGAACTATCTCCAGAGCCTTCTGGAAATAAGATAATGACAAAGTGGGGAAGGCGATGCCCATTCAGTGCAGCCACTAGACTGCTTCTTTCAGATCAAGATTTCAAATTATAAAATGGATGCCATGTGTTTTATATAGATATTGATTCCACAGGGATCAGAAACGTCTAATGTCGTTTAAGATGAAATCGGTATTATATTATAGTGGCAGTAGTGTAATTTGAATAAGCATTTTTGGAATGAGTTATTGAGTTATTATTTAGGAATTATTATTATTTAGGAATGAGTTTATGAGTTATTATTACCTGGTTCACTAATATCCAGGAGACAGAAACTGCTATCATCATAGTTGTCAACTATTTTCCTTTAGGACATTTAAGGCTTATATGTACATTTTGGGAGAACTAACACAACTTTATTTCTCCTTTTTCTGTTGATGGTTTGAGGTTTACTGACCTGCAGGATAAACTCAGTTTGCCTTGAAGGACTACCACAAACTGGCTTTACATTTCTTAATTCCTTGTCATACCAAAGCTGTGATGTGTATACAATGGCCAATTTATTGGTTCCTGAAAATGCTTTGACCATATTAACCTCTAAATCTTATGCTTATTATTAAAATGCCTTTTACTCCTCTCCAATCAGGATTTTACATATTCTTCAAGGTCGTAGTCAAATACTACCAATTTCACAAAATCCTCCTTGACTACTGAGATCACATTTTCCTTCTCTAAACTTGTATGTGTATTTATTACTCAAACCACCTATTTGGTTCCTAACACATATTATCATGCTTAGAGGCATTGTTTTGTCTAATCTTCTTTATGTCTGACAAGGATTAGCAGGATGTGGGATATAGAGAGTTGACATTCAATAAATATTGGTTTATAGATTCTTTGGAATCATATCTTAACTCTGTGACTTTATCAGTAAATACATTTCTTCCAGCTATTACACGTAAGGAAAGAAAACATGTGCTCCTGAAACCATATTATTGTTTTGAGGATTTTGACTACCTCCACCTGTTTATATACATACTTTCAAAGATCCTAAGCATGGAGTAAGCTAGAAGAGTGGACAGTAATTACTTGTTAAGATTGTGAGTCTAGCGTTTTACCAAACCTACCCTGGAGTGGCCTAGTACTGTGCCCTACAAGAATAAACAGCTGTGTAGCTAACTGCGTTAACTCGACCACTGCCGCTATCATCACCATCTGCCTGTGAGCTGGAAAAGCTGCACACGGGTTTCCTGCATTTCTTGTTGTATCTTGCAAAATGAGCTGATCCAGTGTATATTTCACATATGTACTTTCACAGAAGTCATGAATATTTAATAAGGTTTTAACAAATCCTTGTCCTTGTGGATACTGTTGGGAGATGAGGACAATAAGCAATGACATAGCAAATAAATATATGATAGGTAAAGGCCATATGTGCTATAACATAGAGCAGCTTGGGAAAATGAGGCATGGAAAGGTAGTGATTTGACCAACGTGAATAGGAAAGTGAATGCTCAAGCCTATCTAGAACTCTGGTCCTGTTTGTCCCTGCACTTTTCTTTGGACTACACTGCTCCTGGAGCCAGGGGCTGTTTCTCTTTCTCCACATGGATTGCGTCTTCATGTGTCAGCCTTCTCCCTGGTATTTGAAACTGAAAGACTGTACCTGATCCCACGTACTGAAAGCCATGTCTTTAGATTTCCCCAGTGCTGTGGTCTGATCATTTACTCTTTCTATTTTCTGTCTGTTTCCAAGAGAATTTGGGCTCCACCCTAATTTGTCTTTAAGTCTGACTTATGATATTCTTAATGATAAATTTATTTTCTTTAAAGCAATGGAGTAGGGGTGAGTGGCTGGGATGGATGGGTAACTAGAGTATGACCTGAAAGTTTTCTAGGAAAACTAAGGTAAGCTAAACAAAACTAAGTTTCTATCTTAAATTATTTATTTATTTATTTTCATTGCTATGAGCTATGAATTCAATTTTATGCTATACCACAATTTACTTTCCCCTCTGGTATCAATGAGCATTTAGGTTAATGCTAGTTTGTGCCTCTTTTCTATAGTAACATTTATGTTAATGCTGGGTACATCACTAAGCAATGAAACTGCTGGAAGATAGGATAGGTATATATTTAACTTTATTAAATACAAAAAATACTATTTCCAAGGAGTTTTACCAATTTTTACTCAACATCAGCAGTATATGAGTGTTCCTTTGTCAAAATGTGGTATTGTTCAAATTCTGATTTTAAATACTCTGGTGAGTGTAGAGTGGTTTGTTGCGGTATTAATTTACATTTCGTCAATGACTAATACTGTTGAGCATCATTTTGGATATTTGGTGACCATTTGGATATTCTTTTTGTGAATTGCTTTTTCAAGACTTTTATCTTCACTCCCTCCCTCCAGAAGACAGACAATACAATCAAAAATTGATAAATAGTATTGGGCATATTGGATATCTGTTTTGTAGATTTCTCCCACTGTGTGGACTGCCCTTTCTTAATCATGTCTTTAGACGAGCAGACATTTTAAAGTTTAATTCCAACTTATCAGTCTTTATTGTTGTTACTTTGCCTTGTTTCAGCAATCTTTGCCTATCCCAAGGTTAAAAGATATTCTGTTCTATTTTTTGGTAATATTTATTGTTTATCTTCATGTTTAGGTTTCTAATCTATGTGGAACTGATTTTGTGTATGGTGTGAGGTAGGGGGTCAACATATGTTTTTATTCCTATAGATATCCACTTGACCCAGTGCTAGTTATTGAAAAAGATTATTCTTCCCCACTGTATTACAGGGACACTGTTGCTTATAAATCAACTGCCTGAATACAAGCTGATATGTTTCTAGAGTTATTATTCTGCTCCATTGGTCTGTTTGCCCTTGAGCCAATACTTCACTATCTTAAATGTTGTTGTGGCTTTATATTAAGTCTTGATAACTGGTAGTGTTACCTTCAATAGGTCGTCCTTCAATAATTGTTCTATAGGATTGTTTTGGCTGTTCTTGGTTCTTTGTACTTCCTTATAAATTTTAAAATCAGTTTTCTATTTCTCAAGAAAAAGCATGTTGAAAGTATATTGGGATTGCATTGAATTTATAGATCATTTCAGAAAATCTTTACAATACCAAGTCTTTTAAGCCATGAGCATATTATGATCACCCATTTATTCACATCATTTTTAATTAATTATTAATGCTACATAATTTTCTGTATAGAAATCTTATTGACTTTTACATTTATTTCTAGGTTTTTAAGATTTTTTTGGTGCTGTTGCAAATGGCACATTTTTAAAATGTTTATTTTCTAATCGTTTTTTTGTGAGTATATAATACAGCTGGCTTTTTGTATTGACCTTGTATTTAGCAGCCTTGCTAAATTTACGTACTGATTTTAATATTTACTATATCCTTATTTTTTCACCCATTCTAGTAGCTAGTCAAGTTGACTAGCTCCTATCCAAGAACAGATGCATCCAACATGTTGTCAGAAACTGGCCTGAAGAGTGGTCACTAGCTATTCAAAATGTCATTTCCTTAAAAGGCTTGTGAAATTTCCCTTTTTTTAGATTATTAACCTAACTCGAATTGTGGGGTTTATCCCTGGGAAGAAACTGCTTAAGGAAAACAGCATCCATGGAGATAAAATTATGCTAACTACTACCTGTCAGTACACTTGGTGAGATCAATTGAGATCTCAGACACATACGTCACTTCAATTATATCACCAGGAAGGAACGTCATGCTATGTGGTTTTAGCCAATGGTTAAAGACATTTTAGAACAATTTTATTGTCTCTGAGCTCAGTGGCAGAAAATATTTATAATTGGAAGAAGGGGCAAAGAGGCACAAATAGTTTCAAGGTACTGATTTTCCTAAATCACAGAACAATATGATACTTAAAATATCTGAAATCTAATGACAATGATTTTACTAGTTGCTGTCAAAAGAGGACAAAATCAATTCAGATGCTGCCATAAGAAGCCAAGTTGCCTACCTGTATTTAAAATATGATAAAGTCAGGATCCTTGGGTGGCTCAGCAGTTTAGCACCTGCCTCGGGCCCCAAGCGTGATCCTGGAGTCCCAGGATTGAGTCCCACATCAGACTCCCTGCATGGGACCTGCTTCTCCCTCTGCCTGTGTCTCTGCCTCTCTCTCTCTGTCTTTCTGTCTGTCTGTCTGTCTCTCTCTCTTTGTCTCTCATGAATAAATGAATAAAATCTTTTTAAAAATGTGATAAAGTATTGAAGAAAATAAACATTTTAAGAGAATCTTTATGTTATATTGGGCGAGATAAATATTTATTCCCTTAGTGCCATTAGTTTTTGCTGTATAACAAACCATCCCCAAACTTAGTGGATTCAACCCAGCATCCATTTATTTATCTCACAATGCTCTGTGTCAACATTTTGAACTGAGCTCAGCTAGGTGGCTCAGCTGTATGGGCCACACTCGGCTCATTTTTTCTGGTCTAGCTTGTGAGTCTCTGGTCAGCCGCCAGGTCCTCTGGGGAATGAATGACTGGTCTCAGATGGCTCAGGAGGTAGCTCATCTCTTTCCATGTCCACGTGGTCTCTCTTCCTCCACTAGGTTCACTTGGCCTTGATCAAACAGGGAACCTGATATCAGCAAGTGGAGGAGAGCACACAGGGCTGCTTCCTGAGGTTTTTTGGGCTTCTAGAGGCTCAGGATCAGAAGGCACACAATGTCCCTTCTGCCCTATTCTGTTGGTCAAAGCAAGTGGCACAGACAACCAGAGGAGGAACAGACTCCTTTTGAGAGGCAGAGTAAGGTGGCATTTTCTGATCACCAGCTACACTCCCCATATGAGAAACTATACTGCCCTATAGTGTATTTTTTTTTTTAAGATTTTATTTGTTTGACAGAGAGAGAGAGAGAGCAAGTGAGAGAGCACAAGCAGGGAGAGTGGCAGGCAGAGGGAGAGAGAGAAGCAGACTCCTCCCTAGCAGGGAGCCCAACATGGGGCTCGATCCCGGGACCCCGAGATCATGACCTGAGTTGAAGGCATACACTTAGCCAACTGAGCCACCCAGGTGCCCTGCTCTGTAAAGTATTTTAAAGACAGAGGTTAAATACTGGTTGTTTCAAGTTTAGGTAACTAATAAGAAAAAGTAAGGAATTAAATGACTGCGTGTGTCGGGGTGTTAAAAGCCTTCTTGATTTAATAATGGAGGAAATCCTGGAGTGAAGACTGAGGGATGAAATGTAAAAGATAGTTCAGACCAAAAAGCTAATTCGGGAAGCTAGCCAGCAATTGACTCACAGCAGGACCTAGCTTCTAAATCCTGAAATAAAGGAGTTTTGGATTATGGGGACGGCTGTGTTTTCTAATAGTCTGGATGCAGTGTACTATTGGGTATTAGTATCACTGCTAATATTACAAGGATTAAAAGGGTCAAACAAGACTTTGATGTACCAAACTTCAGAAACTTTTATTTAAGTGTGTGTAAAAAAGCCTTCCCGGAGTCACAGATTTAAAAGTGTGACTACAGAGATTCAGTGGGCCTACCATGTCTTTGTACATGAAAGCAGCTTTTTTTTTTTTTTCGAGATTTCAGGAATGCAAATGAGAACTAACATCAGGTACTTTACTTTTCAAGTAAAAAATCTAAAGTGTTAAAGAATTAGATTTCTCCGGTTTTCTAGGGCCTGTTGCTATCTAGGAACAGAGAACAGTGATCCAAAACATTGAAAAGCGACACATTATTTCTGGTTGTTTTAAACAGAATTGGGAAAGGGAGAGTGCCATAGGATCCTTGAAAAGTGAAACTGGGAGACTTTCATAAAGGGTCAAAAGACTTCACAATAGAGTACAATGGCAGTGTCCAAATAAGTAGAATGGAAGGCTCTGCAGAAGCTTGGAGCGGGGTGGGTGGTGATGGGAGAATTGCATTTTTAAAACCATTGGCACACAGCCACTGGAGTCTAAATATAAATCAGACCAGACCACGTCACTCCATAGCATAAAGCCCGCCAGTGTCTTCCCATTGCATTTCAAATGAAATCCAATCTCTGCAACGTGGCCTGCAGGTCCTGTGCAATCTGGACCCAGCTAGCTTCTCCAGCCTACGGCACATAGCTCCCTGTCCTGCTCACTGGGCCCCAGCCTCTGCCCTAGACAGTCTGTCCCTTAACCTGGAAAGCTCTTCTTTTTTTTCTATCGCCTTGCACCAGAATGTATCAGGGACCTTGTTGTCTCATGCATTGTTATGTCTCTCATACCTATCACTATGCCTGGTGTTCGGGAGGATTCATGGAGCAAAAGAATGAAGGAATTCATTTTGACAACAAAAACACAGTTGATGTGTAAAAGTTATTCTAGCTCAGGATACATGGTTTACAATTATAAAATGAAGACATTGTATGAACATCTCAAAACACAATGTCTGTTCTGCTCTCTGTGTTACATCATGTTGACATCAGCTGCCACATAGAGCCTTTAATATTTGGTTATTACAGCAAGTGTTTGACTCCAGAAGGGGTTTGGAGGACACATGAGTAAAAGCTCCCTTTCTTTATCCACTGCCACCTGAAACATACGTGAAAAAAGTCCAAATTGTGGAACATCTAAGACAGTGATTTGTGTGGCCTGGGAAATAATTATAGAACTTCTGTTTCTGTTTATTTTTTACCTCGTTTAGAAATGTCTAATTTTCTGTGTTTGACACTATATGTAGTTTATTAGTAATATAATAGGTATTTAAATACATGTTTTTCACATGCATTTTTAAACACGCACTGTATTTGTGTAGGGCTTGTGTGTACCATATTTATGTATGGGATGCACACACCAGTATAAGGTGATAAGTTTGCAAACAATGAAGATTTATGCTATGAATAGTTTTGACCCTAGTCACCACTCTATGCAAGAAAGTGAGCATATTTTCTAAAAGCTTAGCTTTGCAAAAGATTTTTACTAGGTGATGTGATAACACATCATGGTTAAATCTATGATTTAAAAAAACATTAAGAGAAACATAATAAAGAAAAGGGTCAGTCTATTAAGTGTGTGAAGGAAACGTCATTGGACATAGCCCAAAAGGCAAAAAAATTCCTAAAAAAAAATGGCATTTGAATTTGGGGCTTGATCCCCCAGCACATACCGACCATGTCCTCCATCTGTCTGTCGGCACCATCCCCCGTTTGCTCCATGTTAGTACCTGGCTGCTTTCCTACTTTGGAATATAAAAAGGTTCGAAAGGTTTCTGTGATGATATCTGAACATGGCAGAGAAGTTCGGTTGATGATGACATTTTCTTTCTAGTCACATGCGCCACTCATTTAAGAGTTTAGTTTAGTCAGTATCAGTATCTAGAAAGTTTGGTGGTGAGGAAGTTAGTACACCTAGTTTGCAAGTAGGCTTTAAATGACTTTAAACACTCTTTCTGATATTGGTCTTGTGTATTTTGTTTGAGGATTTTAAAGAAGTATAATAAAAATGGCAGTATTTTACAAAAGCCTTTTTCTGGAGGTCTTGAATAGATTTTCTAAAAGAGTGACTCTGGGAAAAATATTTTTTTTCATTGCTGACACATCTTGGTATGGGGAATGCATAGTGCTTTTATTGCTGCAGGAAATTTTTGTACTTTATTATCAAATCACTTCATAATGCCAGCTGCTTTGAAAAATAGCCATTGTGTGTCTTCATTTCTTCTTTCAACACAGCCATGTTGCCCTAAGCAACTTTATAGTAAAGAGCACTCGGGCTGATATCTTTCCACCTGGATAACTGTCCTGTATAACTCTGTGAATTCACCATCTAACACATCTTTACTTATTTCTAGTTAGTCCATATATATCCTTGCTAGAATTTAAATTAAAGAGAAAAACCCCATAAAAAAGAACTTGATGGCAATATTCAAAATAAGTATGTGATATAATTGTGTGTCTGCATGTTATTAACTCAGTTACTAACTTGTGAGAATTTAAAAAAATCTGCTTCTGGTTAATCATTTCTACTTCTAAACACACCTATAAACTCTTTAACTCTAAGATACTCAATTACACAATAATGGGTTATTGAGTTAAAGATTGACCTTATACAGAAATTTTGACTCATGGTATAAATTTTCATTTGTGAATTATTTATCCATCTCGGGCAATGACTTTCAAATACTTTTACCTGGTGAGATTCTTTCATCCTTCCTTCCTATACCTCACTTTTAAGGTTTTCTTCCTTCTTCATGGAAATCCTTGTACTGTCTCTCAGCCAATTAAGGGAGAGACTTTTTCTTCATGTTCCTCATTTTAGAACTTACCATGGCTTCATCTAAGCTAGGTGTCTCCATTAAAGTAAGTCAGAGATGATAGAAGCTTAATGAAATATAAATATGAGGGACTCCTAGGTGGCTCAGCGGTTGAGCATCTGCCTTTGGCCCAGGGCATGATCTGGGAGTCCCGTGATCGTGTCTCACATTGGGCTCCTACATGGAGCCTGCTTCTCTCTCTGCCTATGTGTCTCTCATGAATTAAAAAAAAAAAAAAAAAGAAAGAAAAGAAAAGAAAAAAAGAAATATAAATATGAGATATAAAATTGGTCTAGGTTGTAAACACTCGTCTGAGACTAACCTGATGTGTATTTTGAAATTATTAATTCCGTTATGTTCTTTTGCTTCATTCATTGCCTGCTAAAGGAGGGGGTTGAGCAAGTTGACCTATTTTTTTTTATGATTTTTGTCAAATTATGGTTCCATTCAAGGAGACACATAGATGTGAAGAAGGCTCTAATAATAAAGAAGAATGCAGTATTACTGAATATAATAAATAGGCAAGGTGAGAGAGGGTATCTGTGTATATTGGGTATCCGTGATTAATATTTGTCTTCTCTACCTTTCTTTAGGTTATATTTCTATTTGCTTTAATAACCGTATGTCTGGTTTCTCCACATAGAACCTAATTCAGAGATTTTTGGAGAGACACCAGCTTAAGTCATGAGGTCAATATTGGGAAAATGAAATGAATATTCCTTAATTCTACATTCCCCAGCCATCACGATGACCTCTCACCATTGTGCTTTCTATCTATTGCTGGCAGTGATTTGAAAGAACATTCCTTGGAACGGAGTATTTCCATCCTGGGACTGTTCCCTCAGAGAAGAGCTAAGCTCCCAGCATGAGAGATGGGAGCCACTTCTATTCACTGACAGACATCGATGCAACAATGTCTGCCCCATTTAACAGATTCATTCTTTTAATTGGTGACAATATTTATGTCGCCTAAGCCTGTGAACTGAACTTCCCATAAGGCAAGCCAATTTCAATTCTAGTTTAGGACAAAAAGGGAAATTTGGGAGTCATCCATAATGTTTGACTGCCATGCCCAGAAATTCAAATCTGTTTTGAGTTTATATACTAAAACTGCACTGAAAACACCTAAAATTGTTTGGGTTAGAAAACAATGTACTAGAAACAGGCCTTGAAAATTCCATTTTTTTTTTTTTTTTAATTAAAAGTTTTCCTCAACATTAGTGAACTGTCCTAAGACAGTGTTTCCCAACTTCAGCACTGTTGACATTTTGAGCCAGGTAATTCTTTTTTGGGACAGGGCCGATACTGTGCCTTGTAAGATATTTAGCAGCATCTAGCATCCCTATCCTCAACCCCTTAGATGTCACTAGCACTCTCCTTATGTTGTGACAACAAAAATATCTCTCTAGACATCACCAGATGTCCCTGGGGAGGCGGCAAAATCATTGTCAATTGAGGGCTACTGTCTAGGGCTTTGATTACTCCGAGGATGGAGTTACAGATCTACCACCTGTAAGCAAAATTGGTTTTCATTGAGCTCTAGTAAGGAAGGATTTAAAAACGTAATGTATAGGCCCTCATTTTGTCTTTAAAATCTTTTCAAGGAAAAAAAAAGTAATCAGTGCTAAAGGGAATAGTAATTTCCCCACCAATTTAAAAATTTACTTTTCCTAGTAAATTAACAAAATATATCATGTATTGCTAGATTTCTTTTCTACTATGTGTTGATGGAAATAAATAAAAATTCACATAATATATTTTTAAAACGAAGTCCATTTTATTTATTTTTATTTTTTTTTAATTTTTTAAAGATTTTATTTATTCATTCATGAGAGACACAGAGAGAGACAGAGAGGCAGAGACACAGGCAGAGGGAGAAGCAGGCTCCGCGCAGGGAGCCTGACCTGGGACTTGATCCTGGGTCTCCAGGATCATGCCCTGGGCTGAAGGCGGCGATAAACCTCTGAGCCACCGGGTGCCCAAACTAAGTCCATTTTAAACAACTAATATTTTGTGTGTGTGTGTGTGTGTGTGTGTGAAGGAAGTAACATTCTTTTTGATTTTAAGATAAATAAAATCCGGTATAGTGAGTTAGGAATGCTGATTTCACATCCATTTAAAAATGCCCGCAGTTTAAAATAATAGAGTCTCTTCCGTTTGGATAAGAAGTGGCTGGATTGAATATCTATCTTGTGAGACTGATCAGTTACTCACTTTTAATATGTGTTTTTGGAAGAATAGAACAAATAGCAGAGTCCCAATAGCATGTTGAATAGACTTGTACTGGAACTTTTTCATTGCCAGTTTCCATCAGCAGCATGTGAAACTAGATGGAGGTAATCACGTGCAATAATCATTTAAAGAAATTAGATGCTTTAGAGCTATCCTTTTCGAATCAGAATTATAGTTGTATTTTTAAAGGGAAAATAGCTAGGCCAGGACATAAGGTGGGTTTTTTCCTTCTTTATCTGTTTATTTCTTGTCATATTTCACTTTTACTTCTTGAAAGAGAAAAAAAACGATCAAAGTTAATATCATTTTGTCATTAATGAAAGTAACTAATATTCATGTCTGCCTCAAAATGTAAATTTTAACATCTTGTAGAGATGTTATCGATAGTAATTTGGAAAGTGAGTCATATTATATTGAGCTCAGATAATTTGCTTTTCTCTGTATATGTTAAAAGTAAACATGTAAAGAGCCTTTTATAGTATCCATATTGGTAGATATTATTTTAATCTTCAGATATTCTTATAATTCAGTTGATTTCTTTGAAGAATTACTGTATGCTTACTTAGAGTCATCTGGTATCTTCCTATTAAGTCATAGCCCGTGCCAAAAGTGAGATGATTGAGTTATTGCTTTGTATTTAAATGTGACATAAAGTCTCTTTATCCCCCCCAAATTTTTGCCATGTATTCATGCTTAGTCCAAAATACTGAAAAAAATTTTTTTTTCTATATGACATGCTATTATGTGAAAGAGCATAATTTTGAGAGGATTCAAGTTTTACTCATAAAAATAATTCTTCATGTCCTTCAGATTTGACTGTTTCATCCAGGCATGGATTGGATAAATAGTTAATTTATCAGTGTTTAATTTATCAGTGTTTTATTTAACTTAATAGCCTTTATCTACTATCCTTTTTCTCAGCTGTTTTTCCATGGTGGTTTTTGAGGCTTCCGACACTGCACGTATTTAAGAACTGGCATAGGGACACCTGGGTGGCTCAGTCTTGAGTGCCTGCCTTTGGCTCAGGTCCTGGGGTCCTGGGATCGAGTCCCACATTGGGCTTCCTGCATGGAGCCTGCTTCTCCCTCTGCCTAGGTCTCTGCCTCTCTCTCTGTGTCTCTCATGAATAAATAAACAAAATCTTAAAAAAAAATCTTAAAAAAAATTTGGCATAGTCCTCACTCATATTAATCAATTGAACATGACCATTTCATAATGACACCACAGATCACTTCCCATGGATGTGTATAAGTATGCTTGTCTTGCCTGTGTATGTGCCGTGGCACAAGTTTGCTGTTAGAAATTCCCATTTCTGTTGCATCCCAAGGAAGGACATTTCACTAGTGAGAAATAAAACTTTTTGTGCTATGATAGGAATCAAAAATGTTTCTTTTTAATAACAATATTTCCGTTTGGACCCTTTCCAGTTATATACTTGACCACTTACTGATCCTTCACATTCTGTGGAGTGGTTTTAAAAAAAGAGAGACACTTGCTTTTCGCCAGGGCATGGGACGGGGATGAGGAAGTGAGTGGCACAGAGGTTAAGTGGGTTTCCTCATATAACACAATGAATCTTTAAAATCCGATTATGAGAAAGCCAGGGCTGTGAGGACTAAGGGTTCCCAACTCACTGTTTCCATCTCCAACCCCCAAAGCCATGCCCTGTTTATATCTGTCCTGTTCCCTGCCATTGGACACATAACCAGAGTGTGTGCTGTCCAGAAGGGCAGCCACTCACCACATGTGGCTACTTAAATTAAATCTAAATACAATAAAATGTTTACTTCCCCCGTTTCACTATCTATGTTTGAAGTAGCCAATTACTAGTGCACATAGAGAACATTTCTATCCTGCAGAAAGTTTTATTGGATAGCGCTGGAGGAGTCTTGTCCTCGCTCACAATAAAATATTTAGGTGGCTATCTCCTAGTGGAAAGCCCTCATGAATAAATGAAATGTTGAAAATTTATTTTTGTTTTTTCTTGTCGTGTCCTTGTGTTGTAACTGCACTGAGGGCAGGGAGTTCACAGATGGCTCTCAGAATCCTCCGCCAGGTTGCTAGAAACTCCAGGCCCCTCCGCTCCTAGCGTCAGCCACCACAGCCCTACTTATGCCTGTTTTACAAATTGGAGTTTCCTGGTGGCACATCTTGTGCACAAATGGTTGTTTCTCTTAAATGATTGGAAACCTGCGCTAGTCGATGTAGAGAGACCCGGCTGGTTTGGGAAGTTGATAAAAAGAAGTCACATTTTGAGACTTCCTCCTTAGCCCACCATCCCCCCCACTGCATGGATACCTCGGTGGGTAAATGCTCAGTTAAGTATTACTGCATTATGATCATTTCTAAGATGTCTAGAATTGAGAGCAGGGTGTTGTTCAATAAGCCCAAAAGCAGTAACCTGATAAACAATGAGATAAACAATGATAACTAGTTTTCTAGGACAGCAGGATTTTTTTTTTTTTTTGTCTTGTGGAGATTTTTTTTTAAATGAAACATTCTTTCCCTTTCTCTCCCTCTTTTCAAAATGATTTGATTCTTTAACTTCCTTCTAGAGTGACCGATGTAACTTTTAAAAATTATTTCTAAACTCAGGAACTCATGGATTCTTACTTAGTAGGATGTGTTTCAGTTAATTGTAGCTAGTATTGCTCTTGCTGCCAGATTTTCCTACATTTAGCCTCATCACCTTGACTCCTTGTTTTTGGATATAACTAGTAGTTCCTGACAACCTCTCTGCTTCCTTGTACAAGACGTTGCACACTCATTTTGCATATTTCCTGCATAAAATCTGTAATCATTCATTTTGCTAAGGGACTCGGGGTCTTATTTTTAAAGAAAGAAAAGTTCCATTTTGTCTTTTTTTTTTTTCTGTTATGTTAACGTAATCTACAGAAACACTGCACACCACAATACAGAAAGCCGAAAAAAAAAATCCTTCAGATTCATAGTAGTTTGAATATGAATATACTTGTAACCAGAAAGGGTTACAACGTTAAATTGAAGAGTTGAGTTGATGGCAGCTTATGTGATCACTTGACACAGTGATTTGTGAAGGCTTTTAGGCAAGTGCGTTCGTTGTGATCCCATTTCAAATCATGTTCTGCACCCTGGCCCTCTGTACCGTTAGCTTTTGTAATCACACATGTACAGAAGTACAAAAGTGAATATTCGGCTAATTGAAAATAAACAAAATTATTGTTCCTTAAGATCTTTGTCCTGTAAGCAATAAGAAACCGGAGAGCTTTAAATAATTTTTTCACTTTATTTTAAACTTAGCTAGTTTTTCTCGCAGTTTTATCTGCATGTCCCAGTTAAGGAAAGACACAAAGGGCGAGGCGTATAAAAATCTGAGTTAGCCTCCGCTTGGGGCTATTGGACGCGCACATAATAATTAGTGATGTAAGGTAAACTATGGTACTTTGCATATCTCTGGACCCCTTTTCCTGCTCTTTTCATTGCAAAGTGCTTGGCAACCCTTTCTCTAGGCTAATGGACATGCCTGTAATACTCACTCATCCTCATTATTTTCGCTGTCAGTGTTTCCTTAAAAATCCATTTCCCGTGTTTGTTCTAAAATTTAAACTCCATGTTACTGATATGCAAGCCAGCATTTCCCCTCTGGCAATGTTTCTAAGTAATCAACAAGATATGAAGTGGAGATTAGCTGGAATGAACATCTAGCATAGGTCTTATCTTCACACCTCTCAGCTCCTCTTGTCATCCGGCACCAAGGACACAGGCCATTTGAGTATAAATATATATGTTCTTTAGCTGCACTCATTCCCAGACCCTATCATTGTTTTAAGTCCAGAGTAACATTTGTAGGTTCATTTGGAAGAATTTGGTCTTCTTAGGCCATCGCAGTCGGGTAGAGGAAAGAGCCAAATCACTTCTTCCCTGTGAGAACATTTCATACATCTACATCTCTGTGATCGCATCGAGTCATTATGTAGCAGTTGGCTCTGATACGCTTGCACAGACACAAATTGAGTCCGACAGGACTGATGTCTCCTAGACTTTCCTGTCATTTGAAATGCTGGCATGAGGATGGGAACAGTGGAAGGGGGAGGGGAGCAGAGCTGATTCCTTTAGCATGCTTCCTATGAAGTTTTGAGAATTTAGCATTTGAGAGCTGTGAACTGCTTGAGAAGTTATTTTCCAGATGAGATTGATAACAATAGCAGATTTGGAGCAGCTGGCTAGCTTTTGGTTTCAAGTAGATGTGTTTCAAAGTATAACTTGCTGCTTCATGCCACCCACAAACCTGTTAAAAATAAAAAGGGCTAGCGAGTGGATTGGTAATTACAATGATCCCCCACCCTTTCTTGTAGTTTTATCTTTCCAGCATTCAAACGACACATGCATAGTAATGAAAAAGATAAGATCTTTAAAAAAATTTTTATTCTCAGGCTCAAGCTCAGTTTCAAAAAATACAGACTAGAGTATCAGCATTACAATACTTTTTCAAGTACGAGTTATTTTAGTGGATTAGGTTATTTCTGGATATCTCTAGTATTTCCTGTCAAGGATTTTGTACGTGTTTCAAATATTCCAATATACAAGACTTAAAGGTATACTGTTTCATTTGGCAAAAATTCATTCTGATTGTCACACTCAGGTTCTCACAATAATAGAGGAAGCAACAGCATCCGATGCACTCGGGCTCTCTGTATTCAGAGCCTACTCTGTATGAGATGCTGTGCTAGATTTGCTGAAGGTTCCTATAGGAGCAAATATTTATCACTTGAAGAGTCATACTTCAAATTAGTGCTTGAAGCAAATCAGTCATCGCTTCCCTTCTTTTCAGTTCCCACCCAGACCACCATTGCTCTGTGGTCTGAGTTGCTTTTCACCAGGGACTCTTGCTCCGGCCTAATGGTGCCGCACTTAGGTGTCTGTTCATCTCAAAGCCAATTTTCTTATTCTTTTGCTCTGAAACACTAAGTAGCTTTATTCGTGGTGTGCTGACTTAGATCGGCATTCAGGGCTCACTATGATGTTTTCGTTTCTTCTTCTTCTTTTTCTTTTTTAGCCTGAACCATTTTCTTTTGCCTCATTTTCTTCTGGTTTCCTAATGAATTCATCACTGCAACCCAATGGTCTCAATGTGGTACCTGCACCAGCTGCATCAGCATCACTCAGGAGCTTGTTACACATGTAAATTCTTGGACCCCTTCACAGCCCCAGTGAACCACAAACTGGGAAGTGGTGCCCAGCTATCTGTTCCCTGCCCCCCACCCTCAGCTATCTGTTCTAACAAGCTTTCTAGGTGATTCTGATGCATAAATTTGGGAAGCCCTATTTCAGCCAAACCTGGAGACTCATCTTTTCCAAAGTTCCTTTCCCACTGCCCTGCCTTTGTATGGAATTTCTGGAATGCTTTTCCCTCTTGGTTAAATCCTGCCTCTACTCCCAGGCTCCCTTTGAGATACCGCTTTATCTATGATACCACTCCTGATCCTATCTTTTATGGCATTATTTGGTCTTCCCTTCCTGGCACTCATCACTTAGGAACTTATATTAGTCATCTGATGTATCTGTTTCATTTTTCCTACTAAACTGAAAAGTCATAGAGGATAGAGTCTAACTCATTTTTGTACTTCATGGCACCTTATAGTAAGTGCATTTGTACGCACGCAGTAGGCTCTCTAAAAATAGTTTGTGGCTTATCGATTTTACATAGAAGATTGAGAAAACTAAGCTACTGCCCAGGAGACATATAAAAATCCTGTTCAATCAAATAGGCTCGGGCTAACTATTGTTTTGACTTATTGAAGCCAAACTAGACTTGAACATTGATGTGCCTTCAGGGAAGAAGCCAAATGTGCTAGTGTAAAAAATTCTAACCTCTCCTATTTAGCTGGAGAAGTTGAATTAGCCCTGTCACTTCACCTCGTGCCAAGAAAGCAGCTTCTATTATTCTGTCAATAATAGACTTTTATCCAGCACGGTGGAGCTTCTCTTAAATCTTCCCCATAGCACGGCTGTGCTCTCTCCCACTGATGTATTCACATAGTGTTTCATAAGAAGTGACAGTTTCCTTCTCACACAGCACTGCCCAAAAGGTGGCAAGAGCGGAGCGTGGAATTCAAGGTGGTTCGCTTTAGCATAGGCCGACGACTGGAACGAGATGTGCGAGGGCTGCCCCATTTTGCAAACCAAGGCACTGGGACGCCTGGGTGGCTCAGCGGCAGAGCATCGGCCTTTGGCCCAGGGCGTGATCCTGGAGACCCGGGATCGAGTCCCGCATCGGGTGGGCTCCCTGCATAGATAGAGCCTGCTTCCCCCTCTGCCTGTGTCTCTGCCTCTCTCTGTGTCTCTCATGAATAAATAAATAAAACCTTTAAAGAAAAAAAAAAAACAAACAAAAAACCCCAAGGTACTGCCCTTCTACAAAAGCATCCCGGTTACGGTTTCTGGTGTCTTTACAAGGGATTGCGTCTCTTGCGGTGGTTGTGATGGAACAGGGGGAAAAGAGGAAGAGATCTAAGCTAAGCGTCTTTGTGTTTTCTCTCCTTTTCTCTTCCTCCGCCCTTCCAGGCTCTGAAAGTGTTCCAGCTGGGGTTTCAGACCGGACCGACTCGCTGCAGCTCCCGAGGCGGTGCCCGCAAGGTGCCAGCGCGCGCTGCTGCGCCGCGGCAGGATGGTGCCCGCAGGCCGGCCGCTGCTGCTGCTCGTCGCGCTCCTCCTCCGCGCCCAGGCCGAGAGTAAGCCGCCCTCCCTCCCCTGCGGGCCTGGGCCCCTGACCGGTGGCTTTGTTTGCAGCTGACCCCGGGCTCCGCGCCTCTGAATGCGTTGCCTTTGGAAGCAAATCCCGAGACACTGTGGGATCCTCCTTGGCTACCCGCCAGCCTCTGAAAGGGATTATTGACGTGACTTCCTTACCATTTCCTCTCTCTTAATGCCCCTTTTCTCGTGCATCTAACTGCTCCTACTGTTTTGCCCCCCCCCCTTTTTTGATAGTCTTACCAGCCCCGTGGCAAAGATACCATGAGACCAATGATACAACAACTCAAACCGGTTAACCAGTTAGTTGATGGTGCCAATAAGTAAAGACTGTTCAGACCCATTAGACTTTTATTTAGTTTTGTGGATATTTCTCTGTTTAGAAAAATGCACAGTGTCACATTGAGCCCAATTAAACTTCCAAGCCCCTTGTAGCTGTCATAGCAGCTGTTCTAATGTACTGTTTCCGACAGCTGTCGTCGAGTACAGTATTCAAACAAATCAAGCAGAACTGACAACTTTGTGGCTGGGTGAAGGGTGTAGAAGTGTGACGAGAATTCTGTGGAGTGCAGACACCAAAGTTTGGTTTATTGGACTCAATTTATGAAACTGAGATTGTGGTCAATTAGCTTGCCAATTAATGAGAAGATCATATCTTCTTCCTAATTAGGAAGTCATTAGGTCTACCTTGTTTACATATGTTCCTTTTCCCATCTGGCCTGTGGCCTTTTGGAAGAGATAGTCCTGGAAAAAACATGTGTCTCTGGTGTGGGCTCACCGACGTGTCTGGTTTCTCCAGACTGGTACAGCTCATGAGTGAGTTGGCCATTCTCTTTGGGAGTCCCCTGGTACTATGAAAATGTGGAACATCTGCAGTCATTAACTTTTCCCTCTGCTGACTGTTTCAGTGAGATTAAATTTGACTCATGTTGAGGATGTTTCGAAGACAAGGATCCTGTGTCGTGTTGGCCCCTACCTATTAATTGAATTTTGACAAAAATTTCTTCCATAGCAGCCAATTTCTTTCTTTAAAAAGGGGCTCTGTTTTTTAAAGAGAGTTTTCCAGGACTGAAAGGAATCACGTTAATAACAGGATACATATGGAACACGCATGTTTTAAGCACATTCTCTGGTTAATAATGTATATAGTCTCCTAATTAGCACTTGAGAGTATGGGTTTAAGGTGACGCCAAGGAATGTCTAGGACAATGCCAGCAAATAATTAACCTGGAAAAGATTCAAATGAAAGATGCTTTTGTTATTTTAAAGCCATTTGTGTCAAAATCTATTTTAAAGTTTTAATCTAAATTTAGTTTATTAAAGAAATCAGGCATATGGTTTTATTTTTCTGTTTTGGCTAGAATGAAAAAGTATGTTGTTTTACAATTGTTGATTTTTGGCAAAAGCATATCAGCACCCTGGGAATCCACTTTAATTTCAGATCACAGTTTTAGAGATCTCCTTAAAGTTACTAGATATAATTATCATATATCCACAAAGTTATCCTTCTGGATAGGTAGAAATGTCGTTCTACTTTTGTTTAAATCTCTGGCGGAATGTGGCAGACTGATGTCAAGTACTCTTAAAATTGTTTTAAAACAGTCTACACTACAGATGACCGTCACCTACTCCCCTCTGGCCTATGCCTCCCTTCTCCCTCCACCTGCCCCCTTCACCACACTTCCTCTAAAGCAACCTTACAAAAACGGAAAACAAAGGCCACATTAACAACTTTTAGTTAAATTAAGATGTTTACCAGGCTATATATTTGTATGACATCAGCTTTCAACCTCAAGATGTAACCTGAAAAACAGTCTATACTGTCTTGTTCTTCCCTTTGCAACTACAGAAGGGGGCAGACTTTGCCAGATTAATTTGTTTAGTTTTGCCTTTGTCTACTTAGCCTTGGTTTAGTATGTTTTCCCTTCAGCAGATCCCTTTGGCACTGTTGAATAGGATGTATAGCCTGAGAGTTTCTGATGGAAGAGGAGAAATTGGCCATATTTCTTAAGGTGCCGTATTTTGCAATAAGAAAGAACATCCCTTATCAATCTATTGGAGGATATTCATGGCACATGAAAACACGTGGTAGAGTTGGAGATAGGATTTTAGTAACTTAAGGATGTTCAAAGAATAATTGGTAAAAAAGGATCTAGATTATCACCTATCAAATTGTGCCACTATCTTTTCATAAAACACTGAAAAAGCCCAGACATCATAAGTAGCATTGAAGAAGAATTAGACTTTTCATCATCATATAAATATAGTATTTCTGAAGCTTTCACTACAGGGGTCACTGGTTTGTTACCCTCTGTTTTGATTAGCACATTTAGCCATATTCTTCCTTTTACATAATTGTGTTTTGCATGTATACAAGGTATCAGGAGTTCTATTACAAGATTTGATAGTAATTTGTCAGAGCCATTTGAGAACTATGAAATAATTTTTTAAAAATTGTCTTCCCATTTGAGAAAGAAGACGGTGTGGGGGTGGGGAATGCAAAGAAGCCACTCTAGCTTACCACGCTGATTTAATGTGTTCTGCTCACTGCCTTTTGAAATGATTAACTCCAAAGAGCCAAGGAGTCAGGATTATCATCTGCCATGTGGAAGTCACAGTAAAGTGCTAGGTGTGATGTTGCATTAAGTAGGAGAGCTCTTATGAGCCTTGGTTCAAACCCAGGTTGAAAAATTGTGATAATATCCCTTTAGCAGAAAATTATAGTCTTCGCCAGTGCCAATTTAAAATGGCCCACAGATCCCCATTATTATTTGAAAAGGCTAGATGTATGCATGGATCTTATTTCTTTTCATCCCTGTCTCTTGAGTGAAATCATTTGGCTTGTTGTTTCTTGAATGTGTGTACACACGGTAGAGCTGTGGTCTCAGTATAACTTCTGTTCAAGCACAAACAGTAGTACTTCTTCATGTCAAGCCAACCAGCTTTCTGGTTTAGGCAGTGGCCCGATTGGGGTTCATTCTGGTTTAGGCAGTGGTGCGACTGAGGTCAAAATCTGGTTTAAGCAGTGGTCTGATTGAGGTCAATTCTGTGATAACATGCATGCACATTAAAAGTAAATTTATATTAGTGACTTCCTGGGGTATTTTTCTTTTGGGTGAATTTTCACAAGAATTTCTGGTAGTTTTATTTCATGTGTAGCTTTAGTTTTTCTTTACTAGTCATTTTTTGTTTGTTTGTTTGTTTTACCTGGTTGTGGGCTACAGACCTGCTTTTAGCACCTTCTTTCATCAAATTTGTTTCACTCTAATGAAATCACTGACTGCTTACTGTTACATTCTAGACTCAAGTTTACACTTTGACAACGGTAATTTGACCTGAATGCTTATTGGATCTTCATTAGAAACTCAAATTTTGATAGTTTAATTCCTCGAATGGCTTAGTTCATCCATTTTCTGTTGATTTTTGCATTTTTCCATCTCAGATGATGAAAGCTCCCTCACTTTCCATCCCTATCGTAAGGAAGCTTCCTGTAGTCCCTATCTACTCACTATATTCCTGTCCTACATGAAAGCAATTAGTTTTTCTTCCTTTTGGTATTCTATTATTATTGGTGAAATTCCTTTATTTCTTTGGCTTTAGAGAATAGGCTGACACCTATGCTGTATGGTAACCACTCTTACCTTATATATTTCCCATTGGGCAGTATGGGATAATGGTTAAGAAAAAACCCAGACATCATAAATAGCACTGAAAAATTTTGTATTTTGCATTTATACAAGGTGTCAGGAGTTCTGTTTCAAAATTTAATAGTAGCTTGTCAGAGCCTAAAACTATATATATACGTGTGTGTGTGTGTATACATATACACACACACACACACGTATATTCATATATATATGAATATATACACACATATATACACACACATTTATATATCACAAACCACTTAAATGATCCTTTAAAAGATAAATTGCTTGGGGGATGAAAATGTTCTGAAATTAGATTGGAGTGATGGTACTAATTGAGTAAAAACATACGAAATGCCATTGGATTGTACACTTTAAGTCAGTGATCTATATGTTGTGTAGATTATATTTCAACAAAACTGCCTAAAGCAGGAAAAATAAACTGCTGCTTAACCTAGCAGTTTGGTTGGATTCCCTTGGGTGTTTGCAACCTGAAAGGCAGGTGTGCTGGTTTCTTCAGGCCGGTTCTGATCGACATGCTCCCTGAGGAGGGCAGGAAGAAATCTAGTTCATTTACCAAGCTCATCTGTGTCTTCCTTGTATTTCTCTTCTCTAAATTTACAGATGTGTGGCAAAATAAAAACCTTGCCTTTCCCTCCTCCTCCCCCACTTCTCAACTTAAAGTAGCTGAAGTAGCAACATCCAGCTGCCTGCAACAAGGAAAATATTCCAGCTATTTTACTACTGATCCTTAAGCCCCATTGTGGAGTATCTGTGGCTTTCTGAATTAATTGCTCTCAGCAGAGCTGCACCTACCTAGTAAGGTTCAGAATATGTCACAAAATCAACCACTGTGTACACATAAAAGCATTTTATTGATTATAGAGGGACTTGATTTTTAAAAATAATCCTAGGTATGACATGTTTCTTAACTCTGATCTCTGTCTGTGATGAGGCCCGTAGCTCAAAGGATGCAACAGTATCTGAAATATTGGTGAATTACTTCTTGTTATTGCGAATAGCCTGGTGGTAGTTGATTAATCCATTCTATGATTTCCTCTTTTTTTTTCCTTTTCTAGTCTCTTAATTTCTTTAATTTTCCTCATTTATTATTTCAAATATCCTTGATTTTTTTGGGAGCCCCACTCACTCTGCTGCCCATTTTGCTTTGCTTCACTTAATCTTAGAAAAGCCCCGACCAGCGTCCATTGTGAAATTAAGAATCAAAGACAAAAGCACTGGTGATTGGATGGAAACCATTTCTCTGACCTATAGTTTTGTCTTTTCTCTTTTCCTCAGTTCGCTTTAGCTTTGTTTATTTATTCACCAAAGTCTTATGTGTATGCATGTGCACAGAGGGCTTTGTACAAAATGGGGGAGATATAAAAATTTAAAGAATTTGGTTTCATATCAGTTTGTGATCTACCTTCAGAATTCATAGCTCACTTTTTAGAATTTTCTAGAGCAATATTTTCAGAATTTATGTCCAGGTGAGAAATAGTATAAGACCATGGTCTGAGGAGCTGAGGTACATGTTCAGGTCCTGCCTCTGCTACATAATTATTCTGACCATGAGCAGGCTACAAATATCTGTGTGCCCCTTGTCTGTAAAATGAAGCTTGAGAACAGCACACTTGATGTGGTTATCGTAAGGATTAAGTAAAGAACTGCATGCAAAGCATCTTGAATCATAGGATTAAATATTCACTAAATGTTGGTTGCTATTATACTTTTTCCTCTTTAGCGTGCATCATTTCCAAGTTAGAAGCATCTATGTTTAGATCTCTGTTGACATTTATTATCCCATTAACTTCATAATGTGAGCAGTATCTTTTAAATATGTAAATATGTATCTTTATATATATTAATGCTTCCAAAGGACATTGACTCATTGGCTCATTCATGTATTTAATAGCCTTTTTAATAAATGTTTATTGGACACATTTCTTGTGCCAAGTATTGACTTAACTACTGGAGATACAATAGTGAGATAATGATCCCTGCCCCAACGGGCTTATACTCTAGAGGGATAGACAAATATTCAACATTAATCTCAAAAGTTTACACTTTATGAATGTGTTAAATGTTATGAGGGAAGAAAATAGGGAGCTTAGTGCCTTGTCTGTTCAGAAGAGTAATGGAAATCTTTCCTGAAGGAGTGACATTGTTTTTAAATTTTGAAATAATTTTAGACTTAAAAGAAGCTGATAAATTGTACAGGAATTTCCCATGTATCCTTCACCCAGTTGTTCCCAAAGTAATATGTTATATAATGACAGTTATATCAGGAAATCAACACTGGCAGGATACTATTAACTAAAGTACAGAGTTGGCTTGTTTTATATTGGCTTATTTTTTAAAGATATATAGTTCTGTTAAATTTGAGCACATGCATAGCTCTGAGGAAATGATTTTTGAGTTTGTATCTGATAGGTGAATAGAAGCTAAGTAAACAATATCTGAAAGAGCTATTATGGTCCAAGAAAGAACGTGCTCGTGAGCCCCGAGACGGGGATAACCTAGTGTATTCTGGCACTGAAAGGATGGATGTGCCTGGATCCCAGACGGTGAGGAGAGAGAATTCAAATAAGGCTGGACAATAGGCAGAGACTGTCTAATGCAAGGCCTCATAGAACTTGTTCAAGATCTTGGTTTTTATTCTAAGAACAGCTGGGGGAGTGACAGGAAGAGATTTGCATTTAAAAAACATCCCTGTGGCTGCTGGGTGGCGAGATGCTTGGAGCTAGGCCACCGAGAATGGCTCTGAGATCTGTTGGGAGGCTGCTTAAGAAGCTATGGAAATGATGGGGTACCAGGGACAGCGTGATGGAGGTTAGGGAGGCAGGACAGCCTTGGCACTGAAAAAGTATTTTAGTTGACAATTGTGAAGATATCTTTCTCTAGAACTTGAACCATGAACAGATGATTATAATTTGTAGTGAAAGAGAAAACTAGGCTAGTAATGGATAAGTAATCCTTATTTTTATTCATTTATTTATTTATTTATTTATTTAAATTTTTATTTATTTATGATAGTCACAGAGAGAGAGAGAGAGAGAGAGGCAGAGACACAGGCAGAGGGAGAAGCAGGCTCCATGTACCGGGAGCCCGACGTGGGATTCGATCCCGGGTCTCCAGGATCATGCCCTGGGCCAAAGGCAGGCGCCAAACCGCTGCGCCACCCAGGGATCCCGTAATCCTTATTTTTAATATGGCGTGATGTATGTTTCCCAAAAATATATCACTGCTCACTTTATAATTTCCCTTTTTGATTGTATTTCAGGTAATTTTATTTAAACTTATCTTTATGTTAATATCTGTGAAAAAAAAAACAGTAGAACCAGATTCAGTTTAAAATTGTGAATGAGGTTCAATAACTTACTACAAAAATATTTCGTTAGTTTTGTTCTGTGGCAGAAGTTTTAAATTCAGTCTGTATTTTGTGATGGGTTTTGCAAAATCACAGCATAGTGTTATGACAATCATTTTATAGTGCAGTTATTAAATGTGACATTAAAATATACTAAGTACTTATATCCTCATTCTAAAAAACACACAAGATTTCACCTTTGAGCTAAAAGTACAGAATGTATGACAAACCTATTAAATTAAATACAGCCCAGCACTTTTCTTTCGTGGTTGCTTATTGTCAATTTTATTTATTTTCCCCTCATTCCTTATAAAGGGATTGTTATTTATCCCCAAAAAAGTCATTTATAGCTAAGCTATCGTGGCTTCAGGTTGTTACAAAGAAAACTCCTCTAAATATCTATATTTATCCTTCAAAGTAGATTTCAATCACAACACTTCATCTAGAATACCTCATTGAGTAAATGCCCACTATGGGGTGGGGGCAGGAAGACAAGGTTATGGACAAAAATGAATGAACAGTATGACTTTGGATGCTTCAAAGATAATAAAGCAAGGTGATGTGCATGACAGTAAGTGGGGGTGAGGGAGCAGGCAGGGTGTGCCCTTTCCTATCAAGGAAGGTGTTGCTGAGCTGAGTGATAGGAAGGGATCAGCCAGGAAAAAGTGGCATTCAGGGCATCCAGACAAAAAGAGCAGTGATTTGCAGATGAGCCAGTGTTTTTCAAAGGACAAAATAAGGTCCAGAAGACTAAACATAGAATGGGAAGAGATAGGTAGGAGAGGCAGGAGAGCTAGACTCTGTAGGCCTGTGAGCCTTGTAAGGAGCTTGGATTGCTAGGCAGAGAGGTAGGGAAATAAATATATTCTTGGAATATCTACATGTGAGACCTGAGCTGGGTACTATGATCCCTTACCAGAACAAAATAAATATATTTTTTGCAAATAATGCATTGCAGGGCTGGTACAATTTCTTGGTCAAGTTATAATCCTTGTCTAAATGGCGTAACTAAAATTTCCTTTGTACCAGCCAGTATAGATTTTGAACACTAAAGCTTTCAGCTAACAAAAGCACAAATGTCTGCTTTTGGCTCTTTATCCCCGGCCAGTTTTGCTTTTCTTTTAAAGCAGATGGTAGTTTTACATTGGGAAGCATGTAATTAAGTCTGCATGTCCCTTCATCGATATCCATAGCTGGAGAGGACTAAGGAGGGCACGTATGAAAAGCAGATCTGTAATTGGAGGGTGATCGTCAACATTGACTTGCAGGGAAGAAGGGAACTTTAATAGGTCTTTTCTCTGCATGCTTCCATTTAGTCAGGGTGATAGCAATCAACTCCTAAGTGATTCTTAGCTTGTATTTCCTCTACAGATGAAAGCATTTAAATAAAAGTTTTCCTGGTTAACCTCTTCCATTGGGGGAAAAAAGAAAAGAAAAAGATCTTTATTGCTCATGTGATTTAACATATTTCAACTTAGTTTTAAGTACAGCAGGGATATAAGGTAATAAATATAATAAGGATTATTAAACCATAACTTCAGTGTATTTACTGTAAAATATAGTACATGTTGTAAACAACGAGATTCGCCTTAAATTCTAGCCCTTCTGCTTGCCTGGAGCAGTTTTCTTAATTCTCCCGACCCTCTGGGAATGCTAAAGTACATTACCTGCTACAGGCGGATATTCAGGAAAGGTTTGTTTTCATCCTGTTGTAGATACTGTGATGCCTGACGTCTGCAGAAATCAGCTATCTAGGCTTTTCACTACTTGTGATGACTTTCAAGTCAAGGGATTAAGCTCAGATACTTTAAAGCAGCAACAAACAAAACACACAAATAGATAAAAACACCCACATCATAGATTTGTATGTTACCTGTGTGCTGGACTCTAAGTGAAGTCTCCCCGCTCAGTGTTTCTGCCATCAGTTTGCTGCTGGCACTATTGAAATTTAGGGCTAAGTAATCCTTTACTGTTGGGGACTGCCCTGAGTATTGTAGGATGTGTAGCCACATCCCTGGCTTCTAACCTTAGCACCCCAGGCTTCAGATGTGACAACCAAAATGTCTTTGGATGTTGCTCAATGTGTCCTGGGAGGCAAAATCACCTGTGGTCTAGAACCACTAGTAGCAAGCACATCAGCTCTGGAACAGAATGTGGGGCACAGGTTAAGAGAGGTAAATACTCCTCTTCTAACTTCTGTGGGGTTTGGAAAGAGGAAATTTTGTCAGACGTATGACAGACCTTTCGCATGTTCTCGAACTCAGCTATGCCAACTAGGAAAGATACAGTTCTGTTTTGTATCTGTTAATAACCAAAGTCAGATTGTCTGATCTCTTCATGTCTCAGTTTTGTGGTCTAGAACATCAGATGGTAACGGTACGGTTGCTGTGAGGAATAAATACTAAGCAATGTAAGGTGATTACAACTATGCCTTTAAACATAGGAGGCACTCAATAAATGTCAGCCAGTGTTGTTGTATTAACTGTGCATTTTATACTATATGAATTTATTTCTGTTCTGTTATTTTTATTTTAGCAATAAAAAGGAGTTTTATCTTCTAGCAATGATTGTGATAATACCTTTCCCCTGCATAATTACTTAAACACTTTTGGAGTGCCTGGGTGGGCTCACTCTCTGAAGCATCTGCCTTCCACTCAGGTCATTATCCCAGGGTCCTAGGATCGAGTCCTGCATCAGGCTCCCTGCTCAGTGGGGGGCCTGCTTCTCCCTCTGTCCTGTGCTTGTGCGGTCTCTCGTTCTCTCTCTTTCTCTCAAATAAATAATTAAATCTTTTTAAAAAAAATCTTAAAAAATAAACACTTTTTATCTTTAGTCTAATTTGTTCTTGAACACTCTAGGAGTAGGCAATCAGTATACCTTTTATTATAAACACTTCTCAGAGAAAATAAACCAAAGGTCAGAACAGGTGACCTACCTGGAGCAAAAAAGTGAATAGGTGATGGTGAAGGGCCTAGAACTCTGCTCTCTTGACTCCTTGTCTGGGCAAGGAGGCAGGTCAGTTCAAAGAGGGCAAGTTCAAGAATTCCAAATGCATGGCAGTCTGAGCCATGTGCAGAGGGCCCAAGTGATGCCACCAGAACAGCAGGCCCCGGAGCCCAGCTCTGCTGTGGGTGTCCAGAAACCCTGCTGATCATCCGAGTGAGGATTCACAGTCATGGAGGAAAGATTAGATCATATCCACAGTTTATGCACTACATGAGAATTGGAGAAGCATCAAATGGCTTTTAGAAAAGCTCCTGTGCCATTTCAATTTAACAAAGGAGAAAATACTATCAGTTTGGAAAATGTTGCATTCTGTGCAGCCAGTGTTTTATTATAAAATGATTTTTATTTTTCCTTAGACTTCCTTGCTATTCTTATCTGTCCATTTGATTCTAAATTGTCAGTGGTAAGGTCTGCTTTCAAGATTTTATCACTGTAATCATGATGTCATCATCCTCCTAGAGTGTGATAGACTGGGAATCAGGGCCAAGGAATTTCACAGCTCCTTTCAAGGTGTAGTCAGATTCCTCACCCCTGGAATGTGAGTTGGTACTTTGATGTGCTTTAACCAATAGAATGTTGCAAAATCGATGCAACTCCAGTACTGGATCTAACCCTCAGGTTCTGGGTGCTTCTACTTCCTCTCTGTGGCACCTTGAGTCATTATCGAATGATCCCCAGTTACCCTGCAGTTGCGACCCCACCCAGAGAGAGAAATGCCTAGACTATGCCCACATTGTAGCCCTCCCAGGTGAAGAGCCAGCTACGTGAGCGAAGCCATCTTCTCTCTCCAACCAGAGTCCAGCCTTCTCCTGGTGACTGCAAACCACGTGAATGATGTCAGGTGAGAGGAGGAGGAGGCCCACCCAGCTGAAGGCTGCATTGGCAGAACCTTGTGCAAAGAAATCTTTGCGTTAAAGCAAGTTTTGAGGTAGTTTAAAACACTCCAATAAATGACTGAAATACGTGGTGATTATTGTCGTCAAAATGAAGCACCGGTCAGCTTGGGGAGCAACCTTGGACCTGTGGTTGCTTTATTGCTTGACTGAGGTTCTGGGTAACAAGCACCTAAAGGTGGTGTTTTATAGGTAGATGAACACGTCGGTGTACATCAGTTGAAACCCTACCTAGTGCTACAACTCTGAAACCCTTATACGTTTTGCATGGTTTTTTTTTTTTTTTAAGATTTAGAGAGAAAACACATGTGAGTGGAGGAGGGGCGATGGGGGAGGGGGAGGGAGAGTGAGAGAGACAGGGGGGCGTTGAGAGAGAGAGAGAGAGAGAGAGAGAGAGTCTCAAGCAGACCCTCTGTTGAGCATAGAGCCCAATGTAGGGCTGGATCCCACGACCCTGAGATCATGATCTGAGCTGAAATCAAGAGTTGGACACTCAGCCTACTGAGCCCCACAGGCGCCCCAGCACATTTTGCATGCTTTCTGACCGGAGGTTGGCATGTGTTTTCTGTATCTTTGGGGGCTATATAGTCTGTTACAATATTCAACTCTGCCGTTACAGGAAGAAAACCACCACAGGCAATATATAAATGCGAGTGGGGTGCTTTAGTAAAAGTTTACTTAAAAACCCGAGCTGTGAGTCAGATTTGGTCTGAATTCATGGCTTGACAACCCTGCTTTTGACCTTACATTGACGTTCTCACCAGACAGTGGGAAAAGGGAGACTAGGCCACAGTGGAGGACCTTGTTTTAACCTGGTGAGATTGGGGAAGGAAAGGAGATGTGTTTGATTAGCCTCTTTTAGCACTTTGCTTTGTTAGTAATGTTTATTGGGAGCAGATTAATTAGAAGAAATAAGTTCAAGGAGCATATCTCTTGATAAACAGGGATGTTTAATAGTGCTTAACCTTTAGAATTTATGCGGCAAAAGCTTTGCATGTTACTGCACTTTATGTCTTTTGGGGGTGCTTCAGGTACTCGGCTGCTAGTGTCACTTCAAATTGCAAACTCCTGAAAAATGAATAATTTATCAGCTGTGGGATAGTTCTCATTGCACTGTGAGCCTGACATTTGGAGCTATGAACGCCTTAAATAGAGAGAAAAAAGTTCTGGAAAGCGTTCCATTTGATGGGAATGTTGTAACGGCTCTGTAAAGAAACAGGTTTGTAATCATGCGTATTGAAGCCTGATATTGGTTTCATAGAGACAAGCAAAAACAGAAACGTCATGGTGAATTTGGTCACATCATAGGTGCTTCTGGTAGAGATGTCCCGTGTACCATCTCAGTGCTTATAAATCAAAAGCAAAATAAAACTAACAAGAAAGTACCATTGATCCAGCAGCAATGTTCAGAACTAACACTTACGATGCAGTATGTCAGCACATTGCAAAGCCCTCATGGGGTGCGGTGAGGGGACAGTTTGCAATTGATTGCAACTGGAATTCCTGACTCGCAGGGGAGACTATGAGGAACCAACTGTTGCCAGTTGGTGCTGGCAATTAGGAGAAGGCACACGTTTCCTAAAATGTATGAAAGCATAACTCTATTCTTCTAAGGACAGAGGCTGTATAGAGTTGTATGCAGAAGTAGGACTAATTATATTAAACAAAAATCTTGGCTGAATATGAAGGAAGCTGACTAATGATTAAGTCTGTTCGACGATGGAGTGAAATCTCACGGGAAAGAAAGAGAGCCCCACTGCGTGAATCATTTGAAGTAAGCGGCAGAAACCATTGTGGAGAACTGCTGTTTCTGAAATAATCAGAACTACATCAGCAGAGGGATATAAAAAGATCATTTAGCAATTGCAAAACACATAATTCTTTTTGCATTTTAATTGTTCTGGTTTGGAGTGAGAGATGGAAACAGGAAGGGTATTATGATAATTATAATAAAACAATTGCCTGTATTCTGGGATCTATTTTCCCTGGAGAGTTTGCAGTGTAATAAATTGATCTGATGCCACTATTGGGCAGGGAATAGATTGGCTTCCTTCCCTTTGGGGCATTTACTCAGACCACTAGACTCCTGTCTGTAGCCTAAGAAAAGCTTTCACAGTTGCTCGTGATCACCAGCGTTCTGTTTAACTCAAGAAGCGCTTTGGATCTGCCTAGTTTTGCTACTGTTCTCCCCTCTTCCTCTCCGACTGCACATCTGAGCCATTCCAGATCTTACCTACTCTTCCAGTGCCATCTTGGCTGCTGTCTTCCTCCACCCTTATTTGGCGCCTACTGTGTCCCAACACCTGGAGAAAACGAGGGCAGAGCTAAGTCAGTGCCCTGAGGATTGCGGGGGAGGTAATGAGATAATGACACAGCAGGGCAGTGCGTGCACTGGTGGATGTGTGCCCATGCTGTTGCCACCAGCGGGTCGCTGCAGGAATTTGAAGGCGGTATTAATGGGTATGGTGGAGACAGAAAACATGCCGGGAAGCATTAAGATAGGGTTCAGGAGCTTGCACCCTGCCTGGTAGAGCAGTAGCTCTCAACCTGATAACTCTTGGCAATCACTTGGGGCTGAAACTATAGCAATCTAGGGCACACGCTGACCGATTAAATAAAAATATATGAAAGTAAGGACCAAGGGTAGGAAATCAGTTAAATATCCCTCAGTTCATTCTCAAGCAAAGTCCAGCATTACCAACCAATAAGGGAAGCCAGAGAAATTTTTTAACCTGAGAAGTTGATGTGGACCAGTTTGCATCTTAGTAGATCATTGACAGTTGGGGATGGGCTTGAGGGTGAGAGGCCAGTTAAGATATTGCTGAAAAATGAAACACAATCAGGTTCACAAGTATGTGATCTGAACTGTGGTTGCAGCTATAGGATAGGGAGGTGCCAGATACACAATTTATTCAAGACGATTAAAAACTTGCAGGATTTTGTGATGGTTTGAACTTGGAAAGTACTGGATAAGTCACAGAGGGAACAGCTAGAGAGAAGCGCCAGAGTCATGCACACTATTTTATGTATTTCTCTTCCACTCCTTCCTTCTTCTGCCAATACACCTAATGCGCTTTATTATGGTTTCTCTGTCTCTCCTGACAGTTATCATAGTTGCCATATATTCCTTTTAGTAGCTGTCTAAAATCCCCATTTCCCATACATAGGGTAAGTGTATTTCCTCATTTAGATACTGCCTCCTTGCCTCTGCCCCAATACTAGGCCACGCATAGAGCCAGGGGCAGCAAATTCAGGGTGCACGGTGACTAGTCACATAAAATTCATTATTGAAGCAGGCCAGTCCAACTCTTTGGGAAGTTTGTGCTGGATCTCACAGGGAAGCAAGCACCCAGCCTATTCTTGTGATTTGGGAAGCCATCCCCAGGGTTTTCTGATTTTCTTAGAGAAGCTTGAAATCCAGACTCATGTGTGAAATATCCCTAATTTTTGCATATTGGCTTGAATTAAAAAATTGTTAAGCAACAATAATAGTGAGGCCGAAGGAAAAACATATTTGGGATGGATCTGGTCCGGAACCACAGGTTTTTTTACTCTCTGTGTAGGGTCTCAGTAGAAATTTATAGAATTGAAATGAATAAAATTTCCCAGTACCAGCAGTTTCCAGACCTTTCTGTGGTTTAACAATAGCAGAGAATTTCACAAAGCACCAGCAGCAAACATTTGGGCTGATTCTGTTTGTGGAAAGTGAATTAGAGAATGGATTCCATTACCTGGTATCTCACACTAAAATATAAAGCAGAAGGACACATTTAAAGTCCTTTACCTGCCATTATATAGATACTTCCAGTGAATGTGAATTTGGGATGATGAATTATTCATTTAATTCCTTTCCTTTCCAGTTTTGTACATTCTAACAATGCCGGGTTTAAGGACCTGAGGCGGCCCCTCATAGCAGAGAGGCTCTGTCCCCTGCTTCTGCTGTAGTCCCACATCCTCCAGAGTCAAGGCTGCTTGGATGCTGGAGCTCCTTTTTCTCTCAGGGGCTGCTCCGGCTACCCAATGTGAAGCCTCAGAATGTTTAAGGCTAAAGAGCAATTGAACAGTTGTTCAGCCAGTGAATTAGCATTTCAAAGGCCAGTGCTCATAAGGGCACTGCCCGAGAGAGCAGCTGGGTGGAAATAGAGGACTTGCACTCATACTGTCAGGTTTGAGTAATACAGTATTTCTATGAAAATGACTTTCTAATTACATGAAGACTAAAGATTTGGTGCTAAAACTTTCTGGCTTATCTGTTTCGATGGCATTCTCTCTACAACGTAACTTGCACCCTTCAATACTAAACAGATCAAATGGAGCATGATTGTTGCCAAACCATGTGGGTGATACTAATCAGGACTATCGACTTTTATATTTCCTTCTGTGATACTGAGAAACCCTGAAGAGTCGCTGTGGTATAGAGTTGGTGGGATGGCTGCATTTTTGGGGCAGTGCATGCTCTGCTCTCCCTTTAGTCAGAAGGGATGTGGTGTGTTGGCAAGAATGTTGTCTTCCAAGTAAAAAGATCTGCATTCAAATTCTGTCTTTGCTAGTTATCAGATGGGTGGAGTTGGGTGAGTTTATTAACCCCTCTGAGTGTGTGTGTGTGTATATATATATATATATATATATATATATATATATATATAATATATATATTCGGTAAATATGTTTTCTGCACTGAATCCCTACCAGCATTTTGCTGGTTGCTGGGAATGGGATAGTGAAGAGGATTGAGACAGGTAGGGCCAATGCCCTGCGACAGCCTCCAGTCTAGCCTTGGATTTCTCCTCTGTAAAATGGGCCTAAGAATCGCATCCTGCATGTGTTTCCTAGGGATTCATTGTGATATTGTGTGTGAGGTGCCGAGCAATGGTTATGGGCTTGTGACTGTAGATGTAGCTGCTGGATTTACTTCTTCCTCTTTGCTGAATTGCCAATGCTTTCTAATCTGTTACCTTAAATTTACACAGAACTGTTTTCTTTGAGAGATATTTCTGCTCACACAGTCTAATTAACAGATGGTGCTCAGGTCCTCGATGTCTGAGTATCCTCCCTTTCTCCTTTATAAATGTTTTGCACACATGGTCCTTAAGCAGTTCATTCCAGAGATTATTCTTGTCTCTAGGCTTTGAGATTCATCAGCCACCAAACAGACCGACAACAACAAAATATTGCATCATAAAGATCACATTCTAGGGGGCTCAAAATTATGAAATAGAATAATAAATATAATACAGTAAACAATACAAATTATAAAGAATAAAGTACATTATGTGCTCAAAGGTAATGAGTGTTATGGGGTAAAATACCAGAGTAGGAGAATCAGAAGCAGGGAGAGGGAAATCCCATGTAATTTTAACTTGAGTGGTCAGAGGAGGCCTCATTGAGGAGGTTACATTTAAGCAGATTTGAAAGAGGTGGTAAACTTAATCACAGCGGGTGGGGGACAAGTATTCCAGGCAGAGAGGATAGCTGGTTCAAAGACAATGGGATGGAAGTTTGCCTGCATGTTCTAGGAATAGCAAGGGAATAAATAGGGCAAGGGGTTATGAGAGGAACCTGGCACAGAGCACCTCTAACAGGCAGATAATTCACCTCATTGGGAGGTCAGGTTCCCTGGAAGCCAATAGTGCCTTGAGATCGTAGGGAAGATTTAGGAGTTTACTAATGACTCTGCGGTGGTAGAACCTATAAACAAAAAAAAAAAAACCCAGGTTGCACCAAGGTCCTGAGGCCAGGGAAGCATGACTTGTGTCTAAAGAGGGCAGGATAAAAGGGGATGTAACAACAATAACAACAGCAAGGGCAAGCTACTAGAGGGAGAAGGTGAAGATGCCTATGTTTGGGTGTTAGCAGGGTTACTCTGGTTACGATATGGAAAATCTGTCATTGCTCTTTCTATAAAAATGTTTTTTAAAAATTTAATTTTTCTTTATTTGAGATAGCATGAGCAAAGTCGAGAGCACAAGCCGGGGACAGGGGGCAGAGAGAGAGGGAGAAAGCCTAACCTGAGGCTCAATCCCAGGATCCTGGGACCATGACCTGAGCCAAAAGCAGATACTTAACTGTCTGAACCACCCAGGTGTCCCTCTAACACTGCTCTCGATGGCAGTGATGATTAAGGCACAAAAATCCTCTCCTAAATGGATGGATTTCTATGCATACAAAACAAAATGAATGGAAAAGAAAAAAAACATTATGTAGACTATCTTTTTAGGTTCCTCGGATACACTCCTATTTCCTTGGGCTGTACAAGGAAATAGGGCCAAGCCTTCATTATCATAGCCAATAGTAAATTTCCCAGGATGCTCTGGCCTGCGGCATTCCCAACAATAGATGCAAAGTTTGCCCTGAATCACTGTGGACCTCACAGGGCAGGCCTCGGGAATTCTCCCCACGGTCCCTCAGGTCATGTGACATTGCTAAAGATTTTAGGTGGACGAGCTGGGGATTCAGTTCAAGAACAAACCAGCCTTCCAATCAGATGTTTGTATGCACCTGGAATTATGGCATTGGACTACCAGCTATGTAGGAGGAGTTGTGAGGTTTTCTAGTAAGTCTTTCATTTCTCATCATCTCAAATCCTGTTTTAGAAATAAAAAGCACACTACACGTAGGTTTCCAAGAATGCTTTCATTTATTCTGAGATTTTTGACAAACTAAAGAATCAGTAATATTTTTGCAGACTCAAATTTTATGAACATGAAAAGACCTGAAACAGTAGAATAAAGTACACAATGAGATGAGCACTGGATGTTATACTATAGGTTAGCAAATTGAATTTAAATTAAAAAAAAAAAAGTAAATTAAAAAAAAAAGTACACAGATCAACCCCTGATGAGCTAAGTTGATTGTTACCTGCTGAAGCAACAGCCTTTGACATTGGGTACATTTTCAACTCGTTTTGCCGTTGGCTTTGTTAATGTCCATGCTCTGGACCCAGCGGCAATCTCTGTCCACTTCCACACTTTCAAGAGGCCTTTCATTTAAACAACCTTTCATAATTTAAGAATACCCTATATTGTTTATTATTCAATGCATTCACACGGTTGATAAAGAAGAAATCCAAGTAAATATTACAGAGATTGCAAAAGTATAAACCTTTTTCCGGGTAATGACTTTTTTTTTCAGACCAAGAAAATGCTGTTCCCGTGGGCTATGTTTAGCCTTACAGTACCCAGTCAAAACACTATTTTCCAAAATTACTTAGGATAGTTCTTTCCCCCTCTCCTTCTGTCTAGTTATATGATACATTTGTAAGGCAGTTGGATGGATTTGTCACAGTCTGCATTCCCTGGCTTTCCACCCCCCACTTCCTGATTGATTTTTAGAAATTTATATACAGTAAAATCCATTATTTGTGGCATACAGTTGCATGGGTTTTGACAGATGCAGAGTTACATATCCTCCACTACAATTACATGGCAGTTCCTGCATCCTAGAAATTCCCTCACACTGCCCCAATGTGTAGCCTTTTTATTTGTTTTATTCCAGCTTTTTTTTATTTAGCAAAATGCATTTAAGATTCATCCATGTTGTTACATGAATCAATAGATTGTCGCTTGAGTAGTATTGCATTGTATATATACACAGTTTGTTTATCCATTTACCGGTTGAAGGACATCTGGGTTGTTTCAAATATTTAGTGATTATGAACAAAGCTGCTATAAACATTTACGGACTGGGAAAAAAATAAATTTTAATCAGTCTCTGGTGCAGTGGTTCTGGGGACTTTCAAAAATAACAAAAAACACAGATGTCTGGGCCCCACTCCCAACCAATTGAAACAGAATCTCTGTGCATGGGGCCTGGGCTAATGGTTTTTGTAAAAGCTCCCCAGGTGGTCCTCTTGTGCAATCTGGGTTGAGAATTAATGCTTAGAGACATGTGATCATTGTATTTTTGGTAAATCAGCTCTCTAGGGTTTTCTTTATTATTTTTACTTGGTGAGGTTTGGTAATTATATTTAGGTAATATAAGATTATGCTTCAAATTAGTTGTTTCTCTTAAGGATTTAATTTCATTTCAAGAGGAGAGTTACTGTATGCTAATTAAACCAAGGCCTTTTCAAAGGTTTAAGTAGTCATGATAGAAATATATTTATAATATGCCAATTATATCCCTCAGGAATATTTTAATAATTATATATTTGATTAAAGGGAGTACTTGTTAGTTATACAGTGTAATTATATGTTTAAATAAACTAGCACTAGAACTAAATGAGCTTCCTTAATTACCATGACAAGTATTTTATATTGCTGGTGAAATATATTATTATCTTATATATATTGGTAGTGAGTTCTTAGCTGTGGTTTGTAATGGTGTTTAACAACTATTTAATCAATTATGTTGAGTTACAGAGTGAAACAACGTTAATGTCATTATGAATTGGGCAACTTAGATTTTTTGCATTAAAATAAAGATGTTCACATGGTGCATAAATTACATAAGAACACACAGGATTTTTAAAATTTCCCTGAACCAACTAGAGATGTAATTTGAAAGCTGTGTGCTCTTTGGTGACTAAAATGATTACCAAAATGAATTTTTATAATTTTGTCTTAACCCTAATCCTAGTTTAATTCAGTGATGGAAAGATCCTGAAATAATTCTTTGATCACTAAGTGCTAGAAGGCCCTTCACAAGTTCCAAGAAATAAAGGCTTTTTAAATAAAAGATTTCTCCATATTTTTAGTAGACTATATTTACATGAATAATTGTTTATTCTGCTTTAATAACACATTTATGATGATAAATGGGACTTAATGTTGGTATCCTCTTGATTTAGCTCTTCTATTTTAAATTGCTAATGAACGTGAGCTTTTTACTATTTGCCCCAGGACATTGGAGAGAGCCAAGACTTTCAAAGATTTGCTTTCCTGCAATAGGCTATAAGGAAACTCATAGCCAGGGGCACATATTTTTCACTATTGCAAAGAAAGACTTTGTAGTATTAGTAATAGAAAGAGCTAACAAGTATTGGGTACTTAGCATATGCATGCAGCACGCTACTTGAGGATTATCTCATTTAATCACTGCAGCACTTCTGTGCTTTAGAAACCCTTATTATCCTGCCTGTAAAATAGGGTACATTGTAGTTTACAGAGGTTAAGTAACTTGTCCTTAGTTGTGTGCATACTAAGTGGTGAAACCATGATTCATGACTATGTAGTTTGACCTCAGAGACCGCATATTAATCCCTGTGCCACAGTCTATTAGCATCATTTGCCTCTATCTTTCCTGAATTTAAAGGAACGGTATCTTGTGTTCCCCTGGCACATTTTTACTTATGACTTTAGTCATATTATTTTGTTTTTTTGATTCCAGTATTTGCTCATAGAGACACACCCTCCCATTAGTATCTAGATGCTTTCTTCTGTGTTCTGAATATATTTGCATATTGCCTGACCTTTGGTAGTCCTCCAAGACGCTTGCCTGATTAAATCACAGACGTGAATTTCTTATAGGGCATCCATTATGTTGGGTTGAGATCACCTCTTCATTTCAGAGGTGTCTTCCTGAATCAGTTCTCTTGTTTGGTGCAGAGCTGGCTTAGTCTGTAAGGTATAAAATCTCAGCACCTTTCATCAATGGTTAAGTTTGAGCTTCCTCTGTAAGCATACAGCATTGATGCTGGCACCGTACAAGGAAACCCACAGTATGACTGAATTTTGTTCTGAGAGAAAATACACAATCAATGTAGGTAAACTGGGGGATGTGATGAACGGGACAGATTAAAACACTATGGTTTGTATTGCATATTTTTAAAACTTTTTGCTCATTTTTTGTTGTTTTGACCTTTTGCTCAGAGAAAGAATTATTTAAAATGATTCATTCCAGATGATAATAATTGATCATGCTTTAGTAGGGATCGTGATTAAACACGATAGTATGAGATCTTTCTCTCTGAAGAACATCCAATATAATTAAGGAATCAGACCTTAAAGACTTAAGTTCCAAAATGGGGTCAGAAGGTGGGTAAGAAGAACGTGAGAACTGTCATTACTCTTGTCTGTGTTGTTCCCTGTCCCCTCTTTCTGCTTGCTTCTTGTCTGTTCTGTGTTCTTATGAGATCTATGAATTTTTTAGGTTATCGTAAGTAATGTAAAGAACATTTTGCTGCAAGAACAATGCAATCAAGGAACACTGCTACTTTCCGATAGATTTTGAGAGGGTTTGTATTCCTACATACTTATTTTGAAGTGACTCAAATAATAGAAGCGGGGTGACTTAAAGGGACGCACATTCCTGCCTTTGGTGGATCACTTGCTTCAGAGAGACATAATCTCATTTAAAATCTGCAATTCTGCTGGAATGTTAACTATCTAGATAACACTTTCACAACCTTCTGTCACCAAAGAATCATCCAAGTGACCTTGTAGTTTTGCTTAAAGCACTGTAGGATCATATCCCCTTAATTTGTTCAATAACATACTGCAGCGACTAAGGAAAAGGGTGTGGTCCTTAAGGCCCCAAGCACAAAATAGAAAATTTGGATAAAGCTAATTGATTGTAGCTTGCAGTGTTCGTTATCTTAATTAGCCTAGGTAATTAAATCATTAATTGATTGAAGCTGATCCCTTGCTAACACACAGTAAAACTCAGTGCTTTTCTACTTGATCCCATAAGAACTGTCACTTCAGCTCTTCATGCACCTCTTCCTTTATGGCTTCCGTGCTGCGGAGAGGCATGGGCTTTGCTCTGCCCTTCCAGTGGGGACAGTGTCCCCGGAGGCTAACACCTATGGACATCGCTGCCGCCTGTGAGATGCACCTCAGTGCAATCAGGAAGCAGCCCCATCCGGGCCCTGGTTAATTAAGGCTGGGTGGTAAATCGTGCAGAAGCAATCCATTACGAAGGCAATCCTGCCTCTGGCAATTAACTTTCACTATTTGTTGTGTTTTGCTTGGTTATCTTTCTGAAACTGTGGATTTCCATCAAAGGCTTCTGACACCCATCCCTGCCTGGCATATGCCCGCACATCTTTAGTCTGTTGCACTAATGTTCCTGAGGTGAATGCTTTTTCTTCCTATTACTCCAGTTCAGAGCTGTGGGATAATCACTGTGTTTCCTAAATATGTGAAGTTGTTTTAAAACTTCAAAGCCTCCTGGGGGGAGGGGAGGAGGGAGAGGGAGGAAAGATGCCTCTCTGGAGAGTATGTAGGGAATTGACAAAACCGTGAACCCTTGTCTTGTCTTCAGGTGCTGAAATATGTGATGTTTTCACCAAGTGATTTCAAGTTCAGAAAAGCTGGCTTTTAAAATGAATCACTAATCCAATAATTACAATAACACTAAAGGCAGACTAAACAAAGGAAAAGGCAAGGCAGTAGGAAGTTGTTTTGCCTTGGAATATCCACGTTTCTAACCTCCCTGTCAGTCCTATCCTATGTAATTTCAGAAGAACTTCTATGGTAAGCTTGGTTTTATCGAGATCGTGCAAATCCTGTGAAGTTTCCTTTCTCTAATTTCTACCTTCTTCCCTCATGGTCCTCATGAGGAGAACTGTGGGAGTAATGAAATTCATAATTGGGTTCTTTTCTCTGCCTGGACTGAGTCTGGCCATTCCTTGGAAGAGTTCAAGTTGTGTGCTTCACTGGGGGATATGAGTGTTAGTAAGGCGGCAAAGGCGGGTTGAAATGAATGCCTGGCTTGGAATTTACACATAAGGGTATAATGCTGCCTGAACACTCCTAATCACAGTTAGTTAAGTTTTATTATTATTGACATAGTTTTCAGATAATTCTGCTCATGGAAAAATACAGCAAACAAATATAAATCATAGGTGCTATTACTGAAACAGATTTCTAGAGAATTGTGGTTACTGTGTCATCAGTAGTTTATTATGGCTGCAATTTTATCCAATAAACAATAAACATTGGTTATATGATTATAAAGATACTTTCTTTTTTTTTTTAAATTTTTATTTACTTATGATAGTCACAGAGAGAGAGAGAGAGAGGCAGAGACATAGGCAGAGGGAGAAGCAGGCTCCATGCACCGGGAGCCTGACGTGGGATTCGATCCCGGGTCTCCAGGATTGCGCCCTGGGCCAAAGGCAGGCGCCAAACCGCTGCGCCACCCAGGGATCCCAAAGATACTTTCTTTCTGGAAATACATATCCTTTCCTCAAAACTATTTTACATGAATGTGATAAATTACAATTCTGTATCGTTCATTTAACGTGTGCTTCATCGCTCTGTAACCTAGAAGGCAGATATATCTTGTGTATCCCTCTGTGCTGTTGCTTCTTATTTTATGTAGTAAAGAGACAAGGAAATGGTGCTTCAGACATGGAAAAGGATATTCCCTAAGGAATCATAAATAATTTAAAACTTAAAACTATTATTAGTTGATATGTTAACCTCTGGGAATTTCTTTCTTATAGGTACTCTTCTGTTTGTATTTGTTTTAAAGTTTAAACAGTACATTTGTTTTAAAATAATTTGGGGGGAAGTGATTATACCTATTAGGAAAATCAATATCTTCTTTACTTGCAGGAAGGACACAAATTTGACAATCTTGGGATGGAGAGAGGTCAGAGGCAGAGCCTTTTTTAAACTTATCATTGAAAAGTGAACAGTGTAATGAGATACATTGGTCGGGGCATGTTATAATCAATCTCACTTGGTTATGATGAATTTTGTATTGTTCTGACTTGAGAACAGTACAGGGAGAGAGGGAAGAAGGATTGAGAACCATTAACACACATTTAGTTTTATTATCTAAATTGCATTATATATGAGAGGCTCCTGAGGTACTTTTATATCCTGAATTTCCACATTCTGTTTGTATTATGCTTTACAGTATACAGAGGACGTCCACACACATTGCCTTGCTTAGCTTTTAATACATCCCCTGAGAGGGAACATTATGCCCACTTTAGAGCTCATTATGAGTTAGGACTCAAACCCAGTTTTTCCAATTCCAAAGCAGATTTTCTTTTTAATTTACTATGAGCCTACCATACTTCTTCCTTATGTGTAGGGAGAACTGCATGGGGCAGGAAGGAGGAGGGCGGCCAACCCTGAAGAGCCTAGTTGTCTTTGGCTGCTCTATGAAATATATATCAAGGGAAGTACAGTAGATCAAGATGAGAGAGGATGATGGCTTTTACTGTGATGGTAGCTGGAGAGAAGTGAGTGGCTTCCAGAAATATTCAGAAGGGTGAAATAAACAAGAGTAAGTAAATTATTTCATCAGATGTGGAGGGTGAGAGAAATGTCAAGGAAGACTCTCTGATTTCTGTTATGAGCACCTACTTGGATGGTTATTGTATTTATGGAGATAGGAAACACTAGGGGAAGGGTGGAGTTATTTCGGTTGAATGGAGAATCGTGAGTTTGGTTTGGGACATATTGAACGAACCTGTCTGATAAATAAGGTACTGCAGATGCTAAATGAACAACTGGATATGCAGATGCAGGGATGAGAAGTGAGCTGTAGGCTAATGATAATTTCCTGGGAGTCACTTGCGTATAAATGGTAAAAGAAGCATGGGGAGAGGCAAAATCATCTAAGGAGAGAATAAACAAAGACTGAACCTTTGGGAACCCCCTATTTATAGAGGATGAGTATAGGAGGAGAAGTTGGAAGGAGAAGGAGAAAGAGAAAGGAAACCATAGAATAAGAGGAAAATCTAGGAGGGTTGTTCCAGAAACCAAATGCATAGATGTTTGGAGGAAAGATGCTCTCAGATGCTATTGAAGGTTCTGAAAAGTGTCTGTGGAATTTGGTAACACAGGGGACACTGGTGACTCTTGAGAGCCTGGGGTGGGGGAAATGAGGTAATGAGGTGGTTTCATTGTAGAAGGACAGCACAGAGCATCCTGAATCAGGAAGTGCTCCTACCATTCATCCCCAGTTCACACAAGTCACAGCAGAATCTTTTTGAATTCATATTGTAAGTACTTGTCAACCAAAAAAGAAACCTTTAAGTTTCCAGGCTTCTAGACTTTATCATTCTTCTTCCCTTTTCAGCTGACCTGTTCACAGACAGATCATATATCCCCATCCTGCTTGTTTGGTCTGGGGAGGATGTCTAAATAGATTTTCAGAGTCACAGTTGGTATATGCCCCCAAATATGTCTTCATGGTCTGGTCTCTGACCAGCTCTCCTGCATTTTTTTGAAGAAACCTGTTACTGTCATTCCAATTATGCTGAATACTTAAAATTCTCTAAGTAATTGGAAATTATACTTATAAATATTAAAAAGTTCCTGATCAATTAGGTTGATTCACTGCTGCTGAATCTGCCTGAAATGTCCTCTCTCCTGCTTTTAGACTGAGCTAAATTTCTCTTATTATGCCTTCCCTTAAAGACTGAGGGAGAATCTCTTATATGCCTTTAATGTACAGATTTCTATAATAGAGCTTCCAGCTGTTCATATTTGTTTTTCTATTTATTTATCATCTGTCTGTCTATCTAGCCATCCCGGACTAAAACTTCCTGAAGACAGAGATACTATGTGTTTATTCTGACGGTCTATTGTCTATAAGGGGCAAATATTCCGCTGGCTCAACGTAGCAGGTAATCTGCAAATGTTTCATGAATAGATGAACCTCAACTAGGTTGACCAAATGAAACATAAGCAGAAAGACCTCTGAAAAGCCAGAGGAGATGGTACAACAAATAGGTATAGTACTTTATTCAAAGTAAAGGAATGTAGAATTTACCTAAGTAAATAGGCTCTAAAGCCTATTTTCTTTGACTTTCCATGCAATTTTATTTTTTATTTTTATTTTTTGCTTTTTATTTTATTAAGATTTTTTATTTTCTTAAGATTTTATTTATTTGAGATGAAGAAAGCACAAGAGAGAGCACAAGCACAAGTGTGGGGGCAGAGGGAGGAGGAGCAGAGGGGGAAGGGGCAAAGGAGGATGGGGTGGAGTGAGGAAGGGCAGAAGGGGAGGAAATGGAGAAGCAGGCTCCCCTCTGAGCATGGAGCCTGACCCCAGTCTTGATCCCAGGACCCTCAGATCATGACCTGAGCCAAAGGCAGACACTTAACCAACTGAGCCACCCAGGCGCCCCTTCAAAAACTATTGTAAAATGTTGATTTATATGGTAACCATGCTGTCCTATAGAAACTCCGACAAACCCTTGGCTGACAGACCCCAGAAAACAAAACAAGTGACTAATAGAGAAACTGAAGCTTAGTAGATAAAAACAAAAACTATGAAACAAACAGAATGAATTGAAAGGAGGCAAAATAAGGGAGAGAAGTCATATCGCTCTCTCTTTCCCCAAATGTGGCTTCTAGGACCTTCCATCAGAGTTAAAGCCAAGTGAATAAATGAATTCACTAAAACAGAGTGTAAATAAACCCTGACAATCAGTAAATGTTTTGGCCATATTTTATACTTTTCCAAAAGGCAGAAAGGCATTTAGGAAGAAAATCATTATTAAGTTTAAAATATTCAAATATATATACTTTATTGAGAATAACAGTTATTTTTGTTGTTGTTGTTGTTCGATTTGATATGGAATAACGTATTCCTAAGGATGGCAGTAATGGAGATCATAATGTAAAAACACAAGAACACTCAGCTTAAGATAATTTGGAGGTGGGAAATGCATTGTATGAAAATGAGGCATTCTGTTGTGAAAAAGAAAGAACAATATGTAGCAAACATTTGGGAAATCACTATGCATTAACATTGTAAATTTATTTTCTGTCAGTGTAATAATGGAGTTAAAATGTTACATGTGTTTTTTCATCTTTCCATGATTGGATACTTTATTCCCCCCTTAGGGCAACTAAGGATTCTTATTCTTTCTTTTTCCTAAATTACAGCACTAAGAAAAATTTTACCTTCTTTTTTTTTTTTTTAAGATTTTATTTATTTATTCATGAGAGACACAGAGAGAAGGCAGACACATAGGCAGAGGGAGAAGCAGGCTCTTCACAGGGAACCTGATATGGGACTGGATCCCGGGATTCTGGGATCACGACCTGAGCCAAGGCAGACGCTCAACAACTGAGCCACCCAGGTGTCCCTCTTAATAATTTTCTTTTTTTTTTTTTAATATTTTATTTATTCATGATAGACACAGGGGTGGTGGGGAGAGGCAGAGACACAGGCAGAGGGAGAAGCAGGCTCCATGCAGGGAACCTGACGAGGGACTCGATCCCATGACTCCAGGATCATACTCTGGGCCAAAGGCGGCACTAAACCGCTGAGCCACCCAGGGATCTCCCTCTTAATAATTTTCTAAAACATTGCTGTTATTCCAATTTTATAGATTAGGAAAGTGAAGGTCAAGGAAGGTCAATGACTTACTGAATGTTGTGGCTAGTTAGTGAGAGACTGGGCTCTTTGTCCCTCATCATCTCTTTTATTTTATTTATTTATTTATTTATATTTATTTATTTATTTATTTATTTATTTATTTATAAAGATTTTATTTATTTATTTATTCATGAGAGACACACAGAGAGAGCCAGAAACATAGATGGAAGGAGAAGCAGGCTCCATGCAGGGAGCTCCATGCAGGACCTGATCCTGGGACTCCAGGATCACGGCCTGAGCCAAAGGCAGATGCTCAACCACTGAGCCACCCAGGTGCCCCCCAAATTTTACTTTCTTTAAAAATCCTCAACTTTTATATTTCTCCTTTTTAATTTAAATTAATTGTTGGTGGGCAAAAAGGCAATGGTATTTAAAGGACAGACACATCTCAAATAAACACAGTGTTGTAGCAACTCAAACACTGGCTGAAGGTTATTAGAAAGTGATTTGTCTTATTTGATTCAATTTCATTTTTTTTTTTCTTTTTTGGTGTTTGTTCACTGTTTAGTGATGTTAAAATCAAGAGATTTTTCTAATTACTCCTAGTGAAATGGGGTTTTCCGCCTTCTGTGAACTAGATTCAGTTCTATTTCTGTTTTTACAAATGAATGAAAACACTGGCTATCGCAGAATATCTGTAATGCAGTGTATTATTTTTCTCACTCTTCAGAAATAATCAAAGCACACCATCATACATGGTTGCTATTAACAGCTGACCGCCAGCCTGCTGCGGAGCCATGTAATTGAATAACACTATTTGTAGAGGGAAATGTTCAATAGAAGAAGTGAATTTAAGTGCATGACGATAAAGCAGTTGCTTGGTGATTGTGTAAGTTCTGAAATGGAGAAACTGCCTTTGGTTTCTCGTGGCTGACTATTTTCTTTCCTAAGTGGAATTTGAGAGTTTGCCACAATATAGTAAATAATAATTTAGATGCATTTTTACTGATGGCAGCAGTAATGAAAGAAATATTATAGTATGGAGGTAAAATTATAGTTTAAGATACATGCCCACAGAATGTCACATGGACTCATAAAAAAAGTGAGTGGAATTTGGAAAGCAGAAACTATTTGAAATGGCACTTTAGATAATAAGGATTTTTTTTTTTAATTGGCTACTGGGCATTATATTGCTATTCAGAAATTACTGATCTATTTTTTCTTGCATACCCCACATTGAAGGAACTCAGCCATTATATATTTTGGAACCGGTTCCTAACATCTTTGATATTTGAAAAAGGTGCACCATCCGTAACATAAAGAACAGGAAGCATGTCATTGGTGACTTTTTTTAAATGGTTATATTAATTAGGGTTTACGAAGTGGCCATTTTTAGTTTCTGTGCCCATCACAACAGATGATTCTCTCTGTGCTTTCTGTAAAGATTAATGTAAAATTACTTCTTAATTGTGCAGAATATTACCACAGACTGTAGAGGTGTTGCTGCCATTGCATCGGGCTTCATTTTCAATCAAGGTTGTACTGAAGCAACATGATGGATAACATTTCAGAAAAGAATAATTTCTTGCAACTCAGTTATCTAGTACATTAAACATTCACACCGGTATATGAAATTGTATTTGCGAGACTCACTGGCTCAACCACGGAGAATCACAAATCAGAAACACTTGGTTTTAATTTCCATAAATTTTCATAAGATTATTTTCAAATATTGCCCAATGGAATCAGTTTATTTTCCCATTTTCTTTTAAAATAACGCTACTAAATATGCTCAGAATGATCCATTGTACTGGTATTTGATTCTGATTGTTACAGGATATGGAAAAAGCTATGTCCTGTGAGTGCTTATATTGAAAAAGAAAAAGAAAAAGAAAAAGAATGTTTAATTGAGAAGAACATTGACCATCTAAGATTCATTCAGGAGTTGATCTTTTATTTTTTATTTTATTTTACTTTTAATTATGTGCAATGTCTGGTTAGAATTTCTTTGTCTACCTCTTTTTTCTGTCGGGGATATGTTGAAAGACCCTGCAAAAGCCAGGAACTTGATTTAATAACTTGCCAGAGCAACTGTTTAGCATCTGTCCTCAAGGCAAAGAGTTGAACTGATAGGTTTCCTACAGAAAATGAGGAATCATTATACAGTTCATCTGAATTTCATTACTTGTTAGAAATTCACTTAAAGGATCATAAATTCTGTGGTTTTTTTTTTTCATTATTTAGAAGTTAGGAATAAAAGGTGTGCATTGTGTGATAACAAAAATTCTGATAAAGTATTAGAAATTCCTACTTTAATCAAAGGAAAAAGACTTCACAGCTTTAAGTGGATGCTGTTTCCTCATGAAGGATTTGCCCAGTGGCTGGAGTGTGCTCCCAATATTACCAGTGCTAATACTTGTTTTCAGTTTGGGGCTTATTGGCACTACAGGATTTTTGTTAGTGTTTTGAGTTTGTAATCTCCTATTTGACGATTACTTGTGAGTAAAGGGAGACTTTCCACTTAGGCATAAATTCTCCTCACATCAATGCCATGTTTTACCACTTTAACTTTTCTTTGGATTCTTAATGTATGACTAAATGACTTTCCCTAAGGCAGATAAAAAAGAAACCAATAATGTAAGGAAGTCCTAAGCATACTATTAAGATTAGTGACCTGTAAGTTAAAGGGTAGGCTCCGTAATTTTGAGAGATATGTATATTTACAAGCTATCCCATAATTGGATTCTTTTGTCTATGTTTTTATAACAAAAAAGCCAGATCATAGGGTGATTTCTCTCTTTCTCTTACCCCTATCATGACATCCAACCCAAATGTAGGTGCCAGGATTCCTCGATGTAGAATTAACATTCATGAACTGAATATTTTTATATCTTGGTGACAGCATGTGTGCTGTAGTGACAGTTGACCTCTAAACTATATCTTGCAATGACAAACATTTATTTAATCTTCAGGTTGCAGAAAAAAAAAAAAAAAACTTCAGGTTGCAGGTGGCAGCAGTGGGTCAGCCATCTTGAATCTATGTTTGTCCTCTCATTTTGGGACTCAAACTCAAGGGTTTACCTTATTTGGCATGTGCCATTCTTAACGGTAACAAGTAAAAACATGTGACTGGGTTGAACCACTCTGTCACACTTAAATCTCTGCTTAGATATGGTGTATATTGTGTCATATTCTATTGGTCAATGCAAGTCACACAAACCTATGACAGGGAGGTATGCTCTGCATCTCAAGGAGGCAGCATGAGTCACATGCTCATAAGCAGGGAAATATAATCTTCTTATAGGGAAGAGAGCAAAATTTGGAAATAATTTCCCATGGAGGTGTAGTAAATTTGATAGCAATCTTTGTAACTCTGTTTTTGGTACTTGTGAATTGTGGTTTCTCTTTTCCTATGCTGAGCATTCAGACTTCCAGAGTCAGTTTCAGTTTCCTTCAGGGATTTCATAGGTTACCACCTCTGTCACTATGAGCAAGGTTGCTGTAATTATTAAGCACTGAGAAGGTATTTGCAGACCACATTAAAAACAGGATAAAGCAATGAAAATAAAGGGTAGGATTACTTGGCACTTTCCAACCTAAACAGATCGGTACCAAGATACCTAGTTTCTTGTGGAAAGTCTGGTTCTTTTATTTTCCTGACTATTTCTGCATGCCCTCCCTGGGGACAGTTTTCAGGCTGTTTCAACATGAGGTCACAGGTTTAGAATCCCCTCAGGATGCAGTTGAACATATGCTCATGGTAGCATTCCTATGCTCAATAACAGAAAGAACCCCTTTTGTGTTTTTTCTGGGGCACGAAATAAAGCTTAATAAAGTAGAAGCATAGATAAAACCTTCAACAGAAAACAGCTGAGGGGTATTGAGATCCAGCTATTCATTGATAAATGTACATCATCTTTATACTAGTTCTGTGAACATATGAGATGTACTTCTTTTTAAAGATACATTCATTTATTTTAGAGAGAGAGAGCGAGAGAGAGCATGAGCGGAAGGGGTAGGGGAAAGGGAGAGAGAATCTCCAGCAGATTCTGTGCTGAGCACAGAATCTGATGCTGGGCTCGATCTTATGACCTTGAGATCATAACCTGAGTTGAAACCAAGAGTCAAACACTTGAGCAACTGCACCACCCAGGCACCCCAAGATGTACTGCTTATATTTAAACAATTAGAGTGATCCTTTCTCAAAAACTTAAACCAAGCCTATAGCTACAATTTCCACCTCTTCCCCACCATTCTTCCTCTCATTCCTTGGTCCCTAACTTTTACCTACATTTCCAAGAATTCACACATAACAGTTACTCAGATTTGAGTGAAGCACTGAGTAACACATCTGACACACAGTAGAGGTTCTGTATATAGTAGCTATTATAAATTCTACTACTACAATTTTTACAATAGTAAAATGGTCAGCTTTGACCTTCATTTCTTCTGTGTGAAATATATTTTAAACTACTTGCCTTAATTTGAAAATTATGTGAAAATTATGTAAAAAATTATGTAAAAGCCTTACATTTATATACAATTTTAGATAATAAAATTTCACAAATTTTATTGAGTATTTACTATAATTATATAATTATAATTTATATAATTCACTCATAGCAAAGACCACAGAATATGGTGATATTATCCATGTGATACTATCAGGGATAGTGATAATATGTCATGTATAGTAATTCATGACCTCAGAAGTCTATAATCAGCCATGTTCACTTGATAATTGAATAGTTTATGTGCTTTGTGGTAATAGATGAAATGGGTGAAAAATTAAAGGATGAAAATAATACACATTTACCAATAAGTTCTGATAGAAAGTAGTAAGATGCTGTTCTGGTTATTTACTCTTCTCATCAATAACGTATCCATGAAATTGTGTGCCTCTCCAACACAGACACAGACACACACACACACACACACACACACATACACACATTTTTTAAAAACCCAAAAGCAATAATAGATTCACAATCTGGAAACCTTACTCAGTAAGGAGTGATTTAATTTATAGTTTAGGAACCTCATGATCCATGCCATTGGGCTGCAACATTTCTCTGTTAATAAGCTGATTATGGTACATGAAGGATCCTTGAAAGCTCCCTCCCCTTTTTCTTTTTCCAAAGTATAATCAGTAGTTAAGAATGAGACCTGTTCTTTCAGTTTAAACCAACTCTTTTATTTAGTTTTGACCCTAATTCCATAGTTATGGCTTTCTTGGGTACTATCTCTAAATTTTGTCAGAAAGCCAAACAAATATCAGAAAACAGGGCTATGTTTATTTTGTGGAGCAAAATATAATTCTGCTAGGCCAGAAGGTGTTATTGTTGTCTTGATGCTTCTAAGAGCATTTTGTAACCAGTTTGATTTTAAGAAGAAAGAGAAAACAAACAAAATGAAGAAATAGTTATTGGGAAGTCCAAGGGAGCATTTCTTTTTCAGCACACCTCTGGTTGTAACAGCAATATTTGATGAAAATTCTGGCCAGGGTACTTAAAAAAAAAGAACAATTTTGCAGTTCTCAGAACCTTCTGTAGCAGAAGCAATTTGTCTAGATTCATAGAGTCATTAAAGGCTCCGTAACTTGGAATAAAGTAAAAACTCTGTCTTTGGTTCACAAGGCCCTGGGCGATCTAGCTCCTGTGTTCCTGTCTGTATCCATCTTGTATCAGACCCTCATTTGCTGTCTGCATCCGGATTGTCTCAACACCTGCGTACATGGTCCTCCCTTCTCTTGGAACTCTCTTTCTGTTTAACCTATTTCACCCTTCCTCACAAGTTCCTTTTCTGCAAGGCTTTCTTTGACCATCCTAAATAGGTCTATCTTCTACTTCATCGCTATGTTTATCTCATTCATAACACTTCACATTTTGATTGCTTGGTTGTTGCTTCTCTCTCCCACACCTAATTGTAGGGCTGTGTCTCTTTTTTTCTGTACACCTAGTACCTAATATAATACTTGATGCAAATAAGTGCTCAATGAGCATTTGTTAATTAAGTGAATCGATGAATAAATTAGTGCAAAGGAGATGAATTGTATTTCCAATAATATCCCCCCCTTCTCTGTAAGATGAGGGAAAAGGATCTTTCAGGCTCCCCAAAGGACCAAACCTCTTAGTTCCCCATCTAGTGTCTCTGTGTCTCTACTGGTTTATGAGGCTACCTTGAGAACCTCATGTGAGGGTCAGCTCTGGTCCACAGTCCAGCTGAGGTCTGCTGACTCTGGAGATGCCTCTGGTGACCTGATTCCTTGAATGTCTATCGGATTGTACTTTGACTTTCTTAGGTCAGATACGGTACTAGAGTTTTTAAGGGATCAGATACAAAACCCATATGTAGTAACGAGAGAGTGGGCATTTGATATGATCAAATTTTGGTTTGGAGCAGGTGGCTGAGTAAAAAATCAAAGAGGTTAATGTGAGAATAGAGAGATAGTAAATGAGCAGATGTGTACCATTTTCATTTTTGGATATGATCATTTCTAACTTAAGAATACCGGGTATTCAAAATCAAAAATCTTCAAGTGAAGGCTCTCATAAGTAGCAAACATCCCTAGCAAAGTCACACTATTATTTAATTTATCAGAGATCAGTTTGTCAATATCAAGGATCATCTACCTTAGAATTTTATGATTTTATACAATTCAGCTATAGTAAACTGGATTTATAGGTGAGAAAATAGAATAAGATGCATATTGCATCAGCCAGTTACCTGCAATCATTTACACAAATGACTTACCAACCAGAATGGTTTTTCCTATTACAAATGGATACTTGATAGTGCCTGTGTGTATAAACAGACTGTGTGGAAGGCATTATTGGTTGCCTGAATAGTAGATGCTTACTTCTTGCTTGCTAATCACAGAACCCAGATTTTATTTATATTTCCTTCTGAATGGCTGTTGTGTGCCCTGGGTGGCTAAGTCCTAAGCAGTGAATATTATTAATCCAAAAAATGTAGTCTCTTTCCCTGTTAACTGATGCACTTGAGTAGAGGCATATGAATGACTTCTGGCCAATAAAAATTGAGAGAAAAATCTACTGGGGAATTTTTGTAAAGGCTTTATTCATCACAAGAGAGGGATACGAGACAGGAATGTTCCCAGAGTGTTTCCTCTATATATGGTGTTTGGAACCGCTGTGTTCCAGTGCGTCTTGGGACCATGAGAGGAGTCGATCTAACAGGACAGGCCAGCCCAGTGAAAAGGGCAGAGGACAGAAGCGGATGGGAGGATACTGAGCACTTGGTGCCATCCTTGAATGCAGGATAAACCACCCTGACTTTGGTCTTATGTGAGAGAAAAATGTTCTTACTATTTAAACCATTTTTGGTAAGGGATTCTTCTACTTCCAGCTTAAAATATTTGAACAGATACAAGTACTTTGGGTCAGCTAAAGATGATGTACGAAAGGTTACAGTCCTAAACCACTAGGCTCTGTGGTGGGAAAGACGTCAACAAAAATAACAAAAGCTAGGTATTTTGAGATTTAAGCAGCTATGAAGGCTAAACAGAGAAAAATGAGCTAGTCTATAGACTGCCAATATCCACAAATAATGGATATTTAGTATACACAGCTTAAAAAGAAATCAAGATTTAAATTTATGAACTTATGCTTTATTTTCTGAATTTATTTACAAATGTCTAAGCATAAGCCAATGGTTTTCCTTGGCTCATGCATAAAACAAGTGTTTTTTTTTTTTTTTTTTTTAATCCTGAAGAAAATGTATTGTTCTTTGCTGTTTTTATCTTTTGCCACTGGGTATGTTGAGATCCTACCTAAAAATATTTTTCTTGTTAATTCAACTTTTCCAGGAAAAATACTAACTCCCCAAACATTTATATTTCAGTGGGACTGACTTCAAATCAAATTTTCCATCAGCCTTTTGCTCTAGAAGTTACTGTTAGTGTGAATGTTATCGGTATGAGTTTGCTTTGGGGTTAGAGGCTTCTGTAAATTGGGTAGCTCTGTAGGTTTTGCTTTCTTTTGCTAAAGAGCAAAAAAAATTACAACTTTTTCATGTCTCTCCCATGGCTATTTTCTATTCAGGTTTCACATTTCTTCTTGAGTCAATCTCTGTAATTTATATCTTTTCCAGAAAATTATTTATTTCATCTGGATTTAAACATCCATTTCCTATGTGTTGCATGTATATTCACTTATTTTAAGTAAATTCCATTACTGTCATTGTTAGATCATCTTTTCATGTCTAGGTAAAATATCCAGAGATTTGCATAATTATTTAAAATAAGACTTAAAACAGGTGCAAACCCTAGAATATTAATGAAAGTCTTTTCTTTAGAATAGTGTACTGAGAATTGTGCCTAGAAAGATGTGATCCTGCATGCTTTTTAAAAAGATAAATTATTTATTTTTACATTATTCAAACATTTACATGCTGTCTAAGCTTTCTACCTCTATGCCTAAACATCTAGTGTTTAGATGGGGTCTTATTAACAGGTGCTATATATGGAGAAAACCCCAGACACAGACATTGAAGAAACACAAGTTGTTTGTTTGGTTTGTGGATATGTTGTTTCTTCTCCTCCTCCTCCTCCTCCTCCTCCTCCTCCTCCTCCTCCTCCTCCTCCTCCTCCTCCTCCTCCTCCTCCTTCTTCTTCTTCTTCTTCTTCTTCTTCTTCTTCTTCTTCTTCTTCTTCTTCTTTTTACTTTATTTTGCTTTTACTATGGAACTTCTCAGAACAACCAATATACAAATATATCCCAAGCAGCCCCATAGCTCTGCTCTGTAGAAACAACTCACTTAACTCAATTAACATGCTACATTTCCTCATAACTACAGAGCATTTTCTTTGACTTCTATTGCTTATATTGAATATGGACAACTGATTGATGTGTGCCCCTTGCGGAATATGAACTCCTTGAGGAGGATTAACTACCTTTATGTCTTCAGTCCTGGCCACATGCTTATGAGTAAGAGTGTGGGAAATAAAATGGCATAGTAAATGTTTCACTTAAGTACCTCCATGCCTATGTTCTGCTATGTGCTACCCAACCCAGGTTCTGTGTTCTCTCTCATATCCCCATGTGTTCTGATTGAGAAGGGTAATCATGCAGGAAAAGGGTATGTTTTTTATGAGAGGAGAGTGAATGATCCTGTGGGAGCGTATCTGTCAGCTCCACAAAGATATGGAAGACCTTCTCGTCAACTGAGTAAGGTTTTGGGAAGAAGGATTTTCCCAGCTGCTTGAGAGGGATGGGTGGGAGATGTGGTGGTGAACTGGGAGGCGATGCAAAACATGAGCAAGTTTCTCAAAAACTCCACGAGCATAATAACACATAGGCCAAATCCTCATAGACTTACCACGGACAGTTTTGACTAGTTTTGTGTTACCTCAGAGTTGCATAATGTACAATACTTATTTTGTTGATCTTTCGAGTCCGGATTTGAATCACACTGTTGCTAAAGCTAGTGTGGGTGAATGAACAGGATCTGTAGCTGAGCAGTAAACATAGTTGACTTTCAAACATTTGCATGTTAATTTTGCTTTATTCTTTGTCTTTTTGAATAAGTTTACATAAAGGCTTGAGACCTATTAAAAACTCTCTGTTTTGAAAGACATTATCAACAAGAGAGATACCTTTGAGCTGCAGAAACAAGTTAATTTGTGGTATATCTCTGTGACTAGAAAAGAAGTGTCTTAGGTGGAATATGGTTGAGGGGAAGACCTGAAACCTATAAAAATGTTTATATATTTATGAATTTGGGAAATTTCAAAAGTCTGATGGAGAATATTTTGTGGATGTCTAGAGGCCAATGAGCCATATATTTACATAGCACTTTACAATTTAAAATGTATGTCACATCCCTTATTTACTTGACCCTCACCACAACTTTTTGAGATAGGGCAAATATCAAATTGCCACATGTTTGAAAGGCTAAGCTTATGGGTAAAATTAGCTTTTTGTGCTAGATATTGCTAGTGCTCACTACTGTCTTCTTGTATTTATAAGTACATCACTCAACCAAATTTGCCAGCTTCTCCAGCACTTAAATGGGACCATGATTAGTGGAGTATTATTGAGAATGATGCAGAAGTGAGTTGTGTTACCTCTAAGCTCATTTAAGAGTGGTTCTACATGCTCTCTCTGTCCCCTGGTCTGTTGGCTGAAGATAGAAGAGTTAGTGGAAGATTCTGGGGAGTAGAGGATGATAGAGGTACTAGATGGAAGAAACTGAGTTTCCTGAATATGTTTGCGTGGAACAAAGCCTCCCTACAAATCACATTAGACTGTGACATGAATGAAAAATAGATATTATTATGTCAAGCTATGGAGATTGTGGGTTGTCTATTGTGGTGGATTAATCCACTTTTGACTCCTCTGTCCCATGTATTTCTGTTACTTTTATTCCCCATCTGTGTGAGTGAACATCTCGTATCTTATTTATAAATGAATGCAAAGCCATTTGAGAATCTGAAGAAGGTGTGTGGTATGATTAAAGAGATAAAATACAGGACTACTTAAACACCATTAAGGTGGAGTCTGAGTCTTTCAAAGGAAAAACAGTCAAATAATCTAAGAGGTAGTTGCCTCAGTTCTGAGCCCACTGGATGTGCAAAAGAATGGAAGAAGTAGGAGTATGAAGGAAAAAACAACATGATTATAAGTTGAGTGGCACTGTTTCAAGACTTTTCATTTTTGAAACATAAGTCGATATGTTCTTGGCCTGAGATAGGGCTAATAGGAAGGAATAAAGTTGCATGAAGCTGCTTTTGGTGGAAAGTTAGTATTAGATTTTAGGACTGTTTGATCACATCACTATAAAAATGTGAAAGGGAGTCATGATCAAGTTATTTTAAGTCAGCTGGCAAATACGGAGTAAAAATTGGCCAAGTAGAGTCTGGTTACTATTTTACAACTTCAAGATGGTTAAGAATGTTGTTTGTACTGAAAGTATAGTGAGCGAAACACCTTAAAATTTGGTAGAATTCTTTTCTGATGAAGATGCCAAAAGACTTATGAAATTCCAAAATTGGTAGACATTCTGACCAACTAGGAAAAGTTGTCTCATTCCTTTCTTCTTTGTGTGTTGCTGCTGCTTTTCTCTCCCTCCCTTGTTCAAGGCAGATACTAGTAATCCATCATAGAGTTTTCTCCTGTTGTTTCTAGAGGAACCAGTCCTTCTACACATGGTCCTCCAGATACTCCCCTCTCTCCTCCTGGGAGGCAGGAGAGTAGAGTGAGGAGAGGGAAAATAGTAAGAGATACCCTTGTACAAACTACTTCTTTAATCTGAGTATTATTTCGTGTCCTTCTTTTCTATCCTGAGTCCTCCTCAAATCACAAGAGACAATACATATTTTAGAGCTATGGCCATGGGGAGTTATTGAAGTTTAAGGCCATGAGAAATAATTATATCAAATGCCATTTAACGTTTCTCTTAAAATCTTTTTTCCCCACTCATTTCTAAATGGTTTTGCACTCTAGGCTCCTAATTAAGGGAGGGTTAGTAATTTTCTGCCAGTACCTAAAGATTTACCTTTTTAAGATTTGGTAATGCCTCCCTTCATGTGGGAAGAGAAAGGAGGACACATTGCAGTCAAATTTATTGCCCTACTTATTGTCAAGTCTGCTAAATATTGGAAGAGAAGATTAAAAGTGTCAGCTACAAAGGAAGCCTCAGTACTTGAATACTCAAAGTACGTTGGCTTATTCTGATTATTGAAAGTAAATAACAGATTCTCTAATCTTCAAACTGATGTAAAAAGAAATTTTACCCAAATCAAAATTTTGCCTGTTAATTGCTCACAAAATGTGCCCATGTACCAGACATTTTCTCAGACCTATTGTGAAATTGATATTTTTCTTCCTTTTTTCTCCAGCTTTTGCTTTTTTCTCTGATCTCGATCCCTTCTTTACTAAATCTTCTTTTTAATTTTCACATCACTTTTGGGCATTTTGTTCCGGTTTATGAGAAATATGCAGTGTGTCCTCTTGAATAAGTTAGCCCCATTGATGGGTTGCTGAGTTTATTTTTAGCTATAAATATTTTAAAGAGGAAATTTATGCTAAGTCATGTATGTAAGATAACTCCATACTATTATTTTGTTGCAGGAAGACTTAGGATTCCTAGGATAATTATTTTATTTATTTATTTTTTTAATTTAAATTCAGTTTGCCAACATATAGTATAACACCTAGTGCTCATCTCATCACATGCCCTCCTAGTGCCTGTCACCCAGTTCCTCCATCCCCCCCCGCCCCCCCCCCCGCCTCCCCTTCTGCAACCCTTTATTTGTTTCCCAGAGTTAGGAGTCTCTCATGGTTTGTCTTCCTCTCTAATTTTTCCCACTCAGCTTCCCCCCTTCCCCTATGGTCCCTTTCACTATTTCTTATATTCCACCTATGATGATTGTCTTTCTCTGACTGACTTATTTCACTCAGCATAATAACCTCCAGTTCCATCCATGTCAATGAAAATGGTAGATATTCATCTTTTCTGATGACTGAGTAATATCCCAGGAGAGGAATTTTAAAAATTCTATCCAAATATATATTCCCTTTTCACTCAATGTTTATAGAAAGAATAATACTGTAAAACAGAATGGACCAAACAGGATATCCCATCTTCTGATTCTCCATGGATTACTCCAGTAAGTCTTTGGGTTACAAGGAGTGAAATTACCTTCTCAGTGTTTACTTATTCATACCTTACTTTTATGTGTATCTTAAAATACACATAAATGTGTTTTCACACACAAAGAAAAACTTGTGAGGATGATTCTCAGAGTCACTTAAACCTGACTTAGACATCTCCATTGTTTAAGAAGAATGTAATTTAAAAAATTATTGAATCTATCCTGGTTCTAATCAATAATTTTCAAGAGCCTCTTCTTGGTCCATGTTTCTGTTTCTCAGGGCCTGAAATCAAATTTGGAAGATTCCTCAAATATATTCACACACACGAGGATATAAATATGAGCACATATGTTTAGAATAGGAAAGATGTAGAACTACAAGGTACTTCAGAAATTATTTGAAAAGACCCATACATATTATGGATGAGAAAATTGTAATATAGTTCGATGAAGATTTGTTTTGTGCATTTTTCTTAGCCTCATTCAATTGTAAATGATATTCTGTAGGAAAAATGTATCAATTGTAAAGGTCATCATGGCCCAGGACTTAATAGTAACAGCAGCATCTCCACCAATGATCACAGCTTGGATTTATCCAGGGCCTATGGATATTTGATGCTATTCTCAAAGTTACAGACACTTAACCAATTGAAATCCCATAATGAGTTTATGATGTAGAGTGTAATGTCCATAGAAACTCCCTCCTGAGTGAGAAAATACAACTGTGGCTTAGGAAGTAAGTGGTGGAACCAGAACATGAACTGTGAAATTTAGAGGCTGTGCTCTTTATCCCCTTTGCTATGACTGGATTCTCTTAGTGACCACAGAATTACATAGCCTGCAGGAAGGACTAGACACAGACCTGAATCCAGGACATTTGTCATCTCTCTCTGACAGTATCTTCAATACCTGTGCACACAGATTCTGGATACTTTATTTTTGGTGCCTGTCAATGAGATCTTTCTGCTCATTTAATAATAAAATAAAATAAAATAAAATAAAATAAAATAAAATAACTATATCCAGTTGTAAGTATCTCTCCTTCTACAAACTATTTTTCTTTTTATATAGTAAAGTCACTATCTTGTTCATAATGTGTTTTTATCTAGATACCATCTTAAAATTATTTTCTTTTTCAGCACATAACTAAATAACCCAGCAGTCTTATCATTTGATCTTATTATTTAAGGAGAGAATAAGGGGTTATGATGAGTACAAAGGATAAGAAGGTAATACAGAAAGATAAAAATATATTTATACCCTGCTTACGAAGACTTTCTACATTGTGCATGTTATATATTTACTGGTCAGGGCCAAGTAAATGGAATACGATGTCTATTTATGCAAATAAAATCCTTGTTTTCAATCCAAAGAATTCTCACATTCTCATTATATAGTGAACATTTTATTGCAAAAAGGAATAATTTTCCTGGCATCTGGAATTTTAGAAGACTGTAAAAATTACATAGCTCAAGCACCTATTTTTCTGATCTTTTGAGAGTTTGCACAATATGAACAATCAAACAGCAAAGATTTGAACACAGCCCTTTCAATTATTTATGAAACAACTTCACCATCTACAAAGTGGAGAAACTGATGTGGATAGCATTCTCAGGGGATACATCTAGTGTACGAAATGTAAAACTTAATATGAGAAGAGGAGAATAGCTGGAAGAGATTAGGCTCTCCCATTTTACCCAAGACCTCTTGTTTTATTTACTTCAGAATTTAATATTTGCCTTTTCCCCATTGCACATATTTGCTTTGGATAGCAATATTGTACCCTAAAATGTCAGTTTTCTTGCTTGACATTAAAAAATTAGACTGAGGCTCGCAGAGCCCACACTTCCGTTGACCTTGGCTGTAACTGCAGTCACAGTAAACATCGTTGTTTGTTGATGTTGGCACTTCAGGTGGAGTGTATCAAGTGCGAGGAGCCTCATGGACCATGTGGTTCACATCACATACCTGAAACATATGGTTTGTATTGTCCCCACTGAACTTTCCTTAAAGGGCATTCATCTTGGTTTTCTTTTGAAAATGCCATAGTTTTACTTTTGAATCAATTAGAAGACATTTTTTCATCCCTCATAATTTTCTGGCAGAGTTTTGAGACCGGCCATGACAAATTTTAATATAAGAAGTTGGGAAAACTTGAAAGAAAACACTTTAAAACCAAATGCAGGATACATTTTTTTCCCCCTACTTTCTGCCAGGCATTCCCGATATTCCCTTAAATGGATAAAATCTAAGGATTAATTTGATTCCACAAACAATATATATGGAATATTTTTTGAGTAGAGTCCAGCACTTGCTGCCGTAGAAATGTGTCCAGTGTGTTTCTTGTTCTTTGGGATGGCATTGAAGGTCTTCCAGGAGAGCTTTAATTGACTTTTCTTTCAATTAAGATAGTGAAAAACTAAGCTTATACAAGCTCTTCTCTCCCAGAGGAAATGCTATGTCTTATACATTAGCTTCATAGAGAAATTTAAATTTTTTTAAAGTTTGGTTTGTTTGATCTACTTGCTTTTCTGCCTTGAGAGTATATCAGATCCTGATAGCTAGCTTTCAACATTTAACCTCTGCCTTAGAGAGCTACTTTTAATGCATCAAAACTTATCTTGGTGTTCTTTTTACTGTGTGGTTTCAATAAATCACAGATGATATTTTACCTTTTCCTGATTTTGGTAGTAGTTATTATTTCCATTAGGATAGGCACTCACTGGTACTGGGTTCCTGGGCCTCTTAGTCAAAATAACTCTGATCCAGATCCTAGTTTTGCCAGTTACAACTCTGTGAATGTGGGCAATGCTTTAGCTTCCTTGGCTCTCCTTTTACTCATCTCTGAAATGGGGCTCTTATCTATTTTATGAAATTGTTGTAAAGATCAAGGAGGATAACACATATACAATAGACATACAATATATGTCATCATGTCTGAAATATAGTAGGTGTTTATTAACATACAGAGATTTCTTTTGGTGAGAATTAGAATGTGTATTAATTCTTCATGAGATTGTTCTGTGTCTTGGACCCAAACCTGGAGAATTTTCACCCTCTACTTATATACACAAATGTAGCATATAGATTTGTATATATGTATTGTACACAGACTCAGACTCCAGCTAGTTGTGTTGAATTTGGAATTCTTCTCTGAGTAATCTTAGGCTCAACCAAGATTGCCTCAGAATTAATGGGCCACTGAATAATAATCTTCCTAACACAGAAACAACATGATATCTTAGAATATTAGGGAAGCAGGCAATTCTCTTTTTTTGATTAAGGATGAAATTGGCTCATATTATGCACTGTACATTGAACTTGATTAAGAAGTTCAAGAATTGTAGATATTTTGATAGTGTTTGCATGCCTTCAAAGGACCATTTGTCTCCCTTAGGAGAGTCCCTTAACATTCAAATGAGGACACTTGTTTTTGAACATCTTTCCATGAACCAGACTGGACAGATGTTTCTTAAAATGAGGTGCTGAAAACAACTGAAACTAGAATTTAAAAGAAAATGGTCTAATCTAGCTCAGGTTTTTTATTTTTAAAGTCAGAGACCAAAACCGTGGCATAATAAAGGAGAACATGGTGTTCACTTGACATTTTTTATAAACAAAGACCATCTTATGTTAAAGTACTGTTTTGGGGAAGACTTCAGTTTGAAAATGAAGATGTGATTGGAATTATTTCATTTATATTGGCCTGTTCCTCTCCTATGGCCGTATTATCGCTTGATGTTTTGAGTACCTCCAATTCTATACGCAGGTTTGCCCTGCTTTCTGAAGGTAGAGTTCTGTGAAACCTTTCATAAGACAAAATGGTGTAGAGCAAACAATTATCATTAATTTACATGGAAATTTTTTTAGCATTCCCAGACCCCAAAAATAACCTCTTTTAAGCTTTTCTGATACCTTAGGACACATCTTGCTAACGGATGCACAAAATAAATTGAGATAAGGCATAGATGCTCACAGACACAGTTCAAAGCTTCCAGTGCTTTGATGCTGAGATGCTGAGTGTAGTTCCTGAGGAAAGAGTTTGGCAGGGCCACTCTTGGGTTGCCTGCTGCCTTCATAAAGGCTCACTGCCAAACAAATGCCAAACAACATTTTTTTTTTCTTTCTTTCTTTCTTTCTTTCTTTCTTTCTTTCTTTCTTTCTTTCTTTCTTTCTTTCCTTTCTTTCTTTCTTTCTTTTTCTTTCTTTCTTTCTTTTTCTTTCTTTCTTCTTTCTTTCTTTCTTTCTTTCTTTCTTTCTTTCTTTCTTTCTCTTTCTTTCTTTCTTCTTTCTTTTTTCTTTTTTTTTGTAAACGTGAAATTTTTCTTTGAATTTCTTTCAGTTAGTGAAAATAGGTACTAATGTAGGTCTTTCATAAAAGCCAAGTGGTGGAATGCAAACCTAGTTAGAAAAGGGGAAAGGGGATACCTATACTTCTTTTTGTCCTTAGCCTTGTACAATATTTGTACAAATTCACCATTCTGTCAGGTTAAACACAGGTCATTTATGGTAAAAATCAACCCAATCAGTTGATCAACACCATATTAAACCAAAATACTGGCTGGTTTCCAAATTATTCCTCATGTGTTTATTGACTTGATATAAACATATCACATTCAGTCTGTTATACATGTAGAGTTTGCTCACAGGAATTCTTCTGGAACCCCAACAAATGCAAACATTGTGGCTGTATTTTAAATTCCTGGCTGTCAGTTTTGTTCATGGAACCTTCAAAAGTTATTTTCCCTTAAACTTCAACATTAGTGAAGGAAGACTATTGGACCATTGGGCCTTCCATCTCCACTCTTAACTCCAAGTATAATGTACCTTTTATTCCCCCACTTTCTACATTTATGCACTTCTTTGTAGAGGCCTTTTTATTTTCTTTAAAAGATGATTCCTTTCATCTTTTGCCTTTGTTTTCATTCACTGCCAAAGAAAAGCTTTCTCTTGAAGGCTCCAGAATATAAGGATGGCTTTTTATAAACTCAATCCATTGGAATATAAATGTAATGCTTTTGCCCTTGAAAATATCAGGACAGAGGGTGTTCTAACATCTAGCTCCTGATACAAACACAGCCCAGTCCTGGAAGAGTATCTTTACAGGTGTAGAAATTTACTCAAAACAACCGCAGACGGGGAAGCTGATCACTTTTTTCTGTCCCTGGGATCATGAAGTTTGTGAATATTGTCTGAGTACATGCATATTAATCATATGCCCACAGAGAGCAGTAAATTCTTTGAATGAAAACATTCATTGTGAAATAAATGAATGTAATTATAATTCATAGGAGCACTTTTGTCAAAGTGCAATTTGTAACTCTTAAAATCAAAACACAGCAGGCACCCTTAATAATGTTCAAAATAAGTCTCTTATCTGAAAGTTTTCTATTAATCGACTTTAACTTAAATCCTAATTCTTATATTATTTGCTTTACCATATCTAGAAATAACTATAATTTAGCATTAGTTTGCAAATGATATGATTCAGTGTCTTTGACCGAGGTTAATTGAAAAGGGAGGAATGAGTGAGATTAGTTTTCTGAGTGCAGTACAACAGCTGGGACCTTCTTCATGATTTCTACCACAGTGTGGATTTCTAGGGTGAGGCAATGAAGGAAAGAGGATCATGCACTTTACAACCAGAAGAACCTGAGTTCCAGTATTGGTATTGGTTCCACCTTCCATCCGTATGACAACAAACAAGTTATTAGCTTCTCTGAGCCCTGAAGTCCTCATCTATAATATAAAATGACTTGCAAAATGCTTGTGAGGAGAAGTAGTAATATACAAAGTACAGTCCTTGGCATGTAATACATGTATTTGTCCAAAGAACTGTGTTTGCTGACAGCACAGCAAGGGAGAATGTTTCTGTTACTATAGGTGTTTGACAAATTACACAAAACTCGGTGGCTTAAATAAAGACATCTGTTATGTTCACAGATTCTGTAGGTCAGGAATGCAGACAGGGCACCTTGAAAATGACTTTTCTCCTCCACAGTGTTTTGGAGCAAGAATATTTTTTTTTTTCTAGCAAGAATATTTTAAAGGAGGTAGATGGAATCATCTGAAGGCTTACTTAATCACATATCCACCAGTTGATGTTGGGAAGCCTCAAACATCTAGGGGCTGGTCCAGTTAGGTCTCCTCAGATATTTCTTGCTCTATCTGTGTGTGGTCTCTCCATGAGTGCCTTATAGCATGACAGGTTCAGAGTAGTTGGAACTCTCACATCTTGTCTCAGGACTCCTAAAGCATATGTTCTGTGAGAGGGGACTGGGGGTAGGGTGGATGGAGGGAGGAGGATGCTGGTAGAACCTGTATTCTTTTATGACCTAGACTCAGAAGTCACACAGCATCATTTCCAGCATCTCCTGTTGGCCAGTGAAACCCCAGCCCCCTACCCAGATTAATGGCAAGAAGGCTTATGGGGTTAGATATGTACATCTTTGGAAAGTACAGTCTGCCACAAGGAGATAATGTTTGAATCAAGAAGAATTTTATTTTTTATTTTTTATTTTTTCTTCTTCCTCCTCCACTTGCTCCTTTTTTCTTTTTCTTTCTCTTTTTCTTTGTCTTTGTCTTTGCCTTTCCTTTCCTTTCCTTTCCTTTCCTTTCCTTTCCTTTCCTTTCCTTTCCTTTCCTGTGGAGATATGGTCAGAGAGACATATTGGAGCCAGATATGAAGGCTCCTTCATGCTAGGTTGAAAAAAAAGTGAGCTGTTTTACAGGCTGTGGAAGGCTACTAGAATTCCCTTTTCTCTGTGCATGTGTGTGTTTATATGTATACATATACATACATGTGTGCATGCATCTATATCTGTATTTATATTTATATCTTCATCTGCAATTCTTTTTTTTTTTTTGTTTTTGAGACAGGACTGATTCCATGAAAGATATAATCATCTATGTTATGAAGTACCATTTCTCAAAGAAGCTGACCTGATAGGATTTCAGATTTCCAGTTTTTTAAAATTGAGTGTTCAGAATTAATAGTCAGGTGTTCAGAATTGAGAGTCAAATCCTGAAAGCAAGGTCAGATTTGAACAAACTTGAAAAGAATCCCATGGGAGAGACATTGTAACATATACAGAAAATGCAGCCTCATATGGGGCACCCAAAGGTAGTCTAATTTCTTGAAAAGGGACCCCCTATTCTTCCAAGCTTGCAGCTCACTCTTCATAGTCTACTCATAAAAAATTAAAATGTGAAAACCATGGAGACTTGTTAAAGCGATGATTTGGAAATGCTACTGTTGAAATTAGAGTGAAAATCCCTATTTCTGGAATCCAGGTTTATGACCTTCAAAAAATTTTTTTAAAGCCTGGGAGTCATAGTCTAGAATGCTGAAAAGAAACAAATACTAAGGCCAAAACAGCGACAGCAAAAACTCCCTTCTTACAGAAAGCAAGCAACAACTTAGCAAACCTCAAAATCATCGTTAAGAGGCCCCAGAAGAGTAGAGGTGAAGAATATCTGTTCCCTGCTCTCATACCTCCTGATTTAGTATTACCCGATCTCTGATATTTAATGAGAACATACTCTTGTGGACGTATCCCATTTTCCTCTCCTTGAGTTTCCTCAAATACGTTGCTCTGCCTGATGTCTTAATAAGGGAAGAGCTCTACAAATCAGCTGCTGTGACCAGGATAACATCTTGGTTTAACTATTGCCAATGAAATCTCCATAGGTGTCCGTGAAAGGGAGAGAAAAGTGTTAATTATTTAAAGCTCAAGTTCTAGCTTCCTCCATGGGAGCTCCTGTGAGGTTTTGTTTGTCATGCTAAGAATGTGGATCCCTGCAGGATTCAGAGTCCCCTTGAAGGGGCTTAATAAATAAATTTATATTCTTGCTTAGACTTCTTTAGTATTGAAACATAGTTGTTGTTTGCCTAATACATAATGCATTTTTATAGTGTTTAGATGAACCACATGCATTCTACACATTGTTGTGGGCCAGCGTGTACTAAATAACAAAGTGGCCTTATTGCTGTTTTGCTGCCCCTTGAATATGATACATACATGTAATACTCATAAATGCATGATATGAAGTAGTGGTATTTTTATATTTTAGGAGGATTTGTTTTTTAAGATTCTCATGGGTTTCGTGGGAAATGTTATCAGAGCATTTTGGAGGTTACTGTGCATTATCTTGTTCTACATTGGCAGTTGTCCAGCACATTCAATAGCCCAAACACTGGTTGGGGTCCCAAGAATATAATAATTAAAACACATAGCAGTATGTTTTTTGAAGGTTGAGTGCAGGGTAATCACGGAATATTGCTATGCTTGCTTTTTTATACTCAATATTTTGCTAAAGGCAACAATGACAAAGGAAAAATGAATTTATATGCTAGGATGGGGATTTTAAAGTCATCTTTAGAAGATTGTTTTTAAGGGGTCTGTCTTTAATGGAGAGTTTTAATAATACTAACTTAGCTATGGCTCACACAACATGCTTGCAGGCTAGGAGACTTGTGCCACCATTTCTTTTTGCTGCCAGTCTGGTCTTTGTTGGAGAAGCTTTCCCTGCACAGTCTGTGTAAGTGTGTGTGGTGGGGTGTGGGTTGATGAATACAGCTTTTAAAGATACAGTGCTTTCCTCAGTGAAAAGGTTAAAACTGGAAATAACAGGATCTTAAAGTTAGCAGCTTTTTGGTCAGACCATTGACCAAAACTAATCTATCCCAAATTATATATAACCCACCGCATCTATCTTCTCTTTTTGTTCCCTAGTTACAATTCTTTCCAATTCCTTTTTTAAATATTTATATTTACAAGCATATTCCTTGAGAAAGAAATATGTAAATGTGTTTGGTGTGGTTCAAGGTACTTTGATTAACCAAAAATTAATTCCTAACATCTATGAGAGTTCATCTACACTCAGTATGTGGGTCTTTGGATGATGGGGTAGGAAAACTGAGGAAATGTTGGCATGAGGAGTGACTGAGAATAATGTAACCTTGATAGAGATCTACAGCCTGAACATGAAGGGCACGTGAGGGTGACAGCAAAGTTAGGAGATGAGTGGAAGGAGAGGAGAGAATGCCAAAGTGACTCTTTCACAGTTTTGAACCTTAGAAACAGAGAACATATGTTTCTCCCCTTTCCCTTTTCCATCCTCCGTGGTCCTATTCCTTCTTTCATAACATGGCTTCCTCTTCCAGGGCTCCCAAACTCAGGTTAGTGCTATGGCACCTATAACCCAACTGCATGATGGGTTTATGAGATTTTGATGAGCCAGCCTGGGAACATGTAATATTGTTTCTATGAAAATTTAGTTCTAAATGTCAAACAACGTATTTGCAAATAGGTGCATATCACAGTTTATTCTGGGAATGGAAAGATATCGATATGGAAATACATATGTATATATATATAATATCTCTAGCTAGATAGCAAAAATCTAGATATATGTATATATGTATGTAACATCACTGTATAATACGTAGAGTTATATACAATGCCACATATGTGTGAGTATATATATAGTCCACATAGAGATATATTCATAGGTAGATATATAAATATAATTAATTATGGGTATTTAAATAGGTATAGATAGGTATATAAATATAAGAAATGTTGGGACGCCTGGGTGGCTCAGTGGTTGAGCGTCTGTCTTTGGCTCAGGGCGTGATCCTAGAGTCCCGGGATCAAGTCCAACATCGGGCTCCCCGCATGAAGCCTGCTTCTCCCTCTGCCTCTCTCTCTGTGTCTCTCATGAATAAATAAACAGTTTTTAAAAAATATATAAGAAATGTAAGAAATATAAAATTGCAATTGAATTTAATAGTTCTGACATTATGCTTTTGCTAGACTCTGAATCTCAAGATTCCCCATAGATGGAAAGGTGGACAGCCATTTATGATATTGGGAAGAAAGGATCAATAGGGGAGAAGACATACCAGCTGCTGAATGAGAAAGGATGTCCTAGGAGTTGTACTTCTTTCTTCTTTGAGGAATAAAAGATGGGGAGAGATGTAATTAAAGTTATAGAAGATTATGTTTCCTAAGGTGTATTTTAATTAGCTTTTGAGGAGAAACAGGTGGTATAATTGAAAACTGTGGATTCTTTTCAACATGGTTTTCCAATGTTCGCTCTTTATGCTTCTTATAGTTTTTATAGCAATTTCTTTCTCATTTTTTCCTTTCTGTCTTCTTTGATTAATTAAATTGATTTTATAACATAGAAGTTATTATTCTAACTGATATATTTCCAATCAGGTAATAAAAATAACAGGGCCATATTATTTAATATGTAAAATAAGATTTATAAGAAATATTTCAATAATATATTTAATCTCCTTGTACTGGGTTATATTAAGTATTTGAAGAAGGTTAATTTACTTCCTGGCTAATTGATTATTTTTTCTCTAATAGATAGGCAGCATAAAATATAAGATATTGGCAATTAGAATTAGTAATTCATAAATTTGAGAACTTTTTATTAAATTGAATCCTCTAAAGTGCACCTATTATGCTATATTTATTCAGCACTCGTAGCCTATCCAGAAATGAAGCTGTAGTAACTGTAGTGGAGGAAGAGTCAGCAGGCGGGAAGAGCCCGAGGAGAGCAGAGCCTTCTTTGGCCATGATGTCAGTCATGGCAAATATCTCATTGGAAAGAATCTCATACCACTATTTAGATTTTCGTCTCTGAATGTCAGTATTGGTTGTACATATTTATTTCCTAAACCACATGTTTTTTCCAGCAATAAAATTGGTGAGTCCTTTAAAAGAAAACGTATTTAGCACTTTTAAAGCAGCACTGACCCAGGAATTGAAGGCATTCTGTGCTCTCTGACAGTACTCTGTATTTAAAATTATGGCCTCATATATACTCTGTAATGTTGGTAGGAAGCCTCTCTTGAAATCATTCTCTCAGATAGCAAAGTTGATCATGATAGCCAAAAAGGTACCATCATGGCTCACTTTTTTTTCTCACAATTAGGGAAAGTGCAGGGATTTTGAAACAGTTTTAGAAATAGAATTTGGAGAACAAATTTAAGCATCTAAATTTCTAGGTCAGAAATCAATCAATTGTTGAAATTGTTTTCTGCTAATAAAGATGGAATCGTTTGTTGCAAGTTGTTGGTGCCAAGGATTACTGCTCCTGTGCTACTGTCTTCCAGTTTTTACGTACTAATTTCCATCTTAACCCCATATATACCTCTAGCAAGGTCATCAGTTTAACTCAGAAATCCCTGAGATGGTATTTCTGATATGCACTGTGACTGAAGTCACTCTATATTGTAGGGACAGTGTATGTATTTGTGTACCTCATTTTATTCTTTACCTAAGCATTTTATTATAGCTTGTTTAAATTACCTTTGCTACTACTAGCTTTCACTTTAACCCATGCCTTAAAGAACTGGCTCCGAATCATGCCATCAATTTTATTTATTAGAGTGAGTATAAATGTGGTGTGTGTTTTTATGTATCGAGGCTCATGTGTATATAGTTTTACACATACAGAAATCTGTTCTGCCAAGCTACTAGAAAATACTTAATGCCTTTCAGAACTCTGTGTATGGGAAAGGACTTTCTGGAATTGCAATTGATAATAGTACTCCTGTCCTCTGGAATCTTACCCTATTGAAAGGAAACGTGGATCAAAATACCACATCAGCTTCATGATTAAAAATACTGATTGGAAATGTCAATAAGGTTTTCTTTCCTTCATCTTCCTTGAACTTGAACCCTGGAAACTTCCTAAGAGAAACATGGAAGAAGACTTGGTTATGGAGGGTGGGGTGCAAGGAAGAAGGAAAGAGAGAGGAATGGGAGAGAGAGAAAAGATATGAACTGATGTATGAGGAGGTAAATAAGGGAGTATGGCTTCTTTCATATCATGCCAAAAAAGGTGTCTCTTCTTTGTTTTTAATTTTTGCTTCGATTAAAAGAATAAACCACATAACATAAAAATACATAAGTTTGATGGAGTAGATATTAACTTCTGGGAGACTTTGGTTTTGAAAAGGTCAAGTATTTGACATTAACTTGAGTCAGAACAATTAATTAAGGACTGCTGGGTCATAACGACAGTCAAGGTGGTGTTGAGCATGGGTGTGAGTTGAAGACTCATGCTATGTATTCCTTACTCTACCTGTCCTACAAAAGAAGCTATTTTCTAGAAGTTTAATGCTTTCAAAACTTTACACAAATATAACTACAATTTAAAATTCTGATTTAAATTGTTGCCTTGTTTTATTTTCACACTTCACTGCTGGGATTCTAAGTTGTCACACAATGAGGCTGTCAGCAGAGACAGCAAGGGAGAGACACAAGTGGCCTGCAGGCCTGTACCCACAAAGAGTGTGGAGCCCAGCAGAGGCTCAGATACAAAAGACACCAAAACCTCCAACTGATCAAAATAACTGCCTCCTCCTTCCTTTGCCTCTGAATCATCAGTCCCTAAGCTAAATAAATGTGTTGTTCACTTCCCAAATGCTGTCCCCACTGCTTCTGGTTCCAGGGTCTGTTAATAATTTAGCGAGTGTTACAATATGTCACAGGGAAGTCAGACATTTTGGAATAAAAGTTGTAACTGACATCCCACTTTAGGTCTTGCCATTTTTGGAGAACAGTCTGGCTACCACATTTTGATTGCTGGGACTTCCAGTTAAGAAATTCTGAGATGGAACTTTGAACATCAGTTCTGTGCTGTAAATCTTTATTTTTGTATTAAAACTAAGATTTTTTATGGTTATGCTAGATACATAAGCCATTTAAAAATGTCATTTGACCTGATTCTGGAGTCCTGGGATCGAGTCCCATGTCGGGCTCCCTGCATGGAGCCTGCTTCTCCCTCTGCCTGTGTCTCTGCCTCTCTCTCTCTCTTTCTCTATGTCTCTCATGCATAAATAAATTTTTAAAAAATCTTAAAATTTTTTTAAAAAATAAAAGTGCCATTTTATCATGTCTCCATCCACTATGGCCCTTTGAGATAGAATGGAACTTCTGATTTCCCCAATATACATAGTGTTCATTTGTTTCATTCATTCAAATATTCTTGTACACAAACATATTTTGGGTGCCTGCTCTGTGGCAAGCACTCAATAATTTCTTGAACAAAAAATAAATAAAAATTATGTCAATGTCTGATAATAAATTTTAATGGGGGTGATAGAGAAAGAAGCCAACAAATACAATGCAAGGATCAGCTTCATAAGGTAGGTTCAGGGAATTGTGGGAAGAGACTAGAGATAAAGAAAAACCTCTCAGACTTCAGGGATTCTGAAACTGCTTTAGAGAGGATTTGATGATGGAAAGACTTCAAAGGTGAGCTTGAGGGACTGTGAGCATGGAGATTGGCATGCTGGACAGCATGCCTATCACATACACGGTAGAAGGGGGAATGTCACTTGTCAGAAACCTGGGGGTAGAATGGGTTTATGGGAGGAGCAGTGGGCAAAAGTGGATGGATAACCAGGGCTCAAGTCCTGAAGCCTATCTGTTATGCTCCGAGGATTGGAGTTTATCCCGAAGCTTGGGTGTCAGGAAGAGGCACAGGGGCATGGCACTCTATATCATACATGGAAGTAGCAATCAGACATGTGTTTTAGAAATGAAATACTCTGGCTTCACTGTGTGGGATGGATTACAATAGGAGTGCTAAAGTAGATGTGTTTCAAAAGCTTCTATAACTGTCCAGAGTCATGAAAAAGAGGGGCTGACCCCGGATGGGGATGGTAGGGATGGAGAGGAGGTGATGGATGAAAAACGTCTGTTCTTGAGGGGCTGAAGGTGACTTGAGGTGATGTGAGGATATTCGTGGAGTTACAGGGCTCATCGCTTCTCAGATGGGAAGTGGAGGTAATGAGCACAGTAGAGGGAACTAGGATTACTTTTTTTTTTTTTTGTCAAATAGCTGGAAAAGGAGGGTGACATAAAGAAATGCAGATACACGCAAATATGGAGGGGTACAGTTGCAGTTTTTCTGTGAGAAAATACTGACTTTGAAGCACATTCATTGATTAATGAATCTGTATTACTGGGTAACATCTATTCAGCATTCACTCTGTGTAGGGCATGTGCTAAAATCTTTATATTTAAACTTTACAATGATTCCATGAAATAGTTCACTTGCCATCACCCTTTGCACCTCCGGAAACTGAGGCTTCTAGATGGTAACATGCTCAAGTTCACACAGATAAATGAGGGATTGGGCACTGGGATTCGTCAGTTGCAGAGCCCAGGCACCTGAGCACGACCTCATAAGGCTTCTGATGAGACTCAGATGTCCAGGATATGAATTCAGTGCTATTTGTGTTAGGGCCTAAAATAAAGAAAGCTCATTTATATGTGTTTACTGACCATAGGAGAGAAAACTTAAAAAAAAGAAAGAAAAAAAAAGAGCACGTTAGTTATTTTGGTTGTAATTTACAAGGCTTTCAACTGCATTAGAGATTAAATGCTTCTTGACAGTATCCAAATTTATAATAATTTTCAGAAGCAGGGGGACCTTGGCTAGTTTAGTGAAGGAAGCAAAGAAATCTTGGAAAATAGTGAAGTATAGCTCATTTTGAAATGTACTGTGACCTTGTGAAATGAGAACCTTTTTTTCATCTCTGAATGTACCGTAATCATAATGTAGCCCAGGGGAGCCAAACATTTTATATGTTTTAACAAGCTAAGTGATTTTATAAAAGTGCTGTTAGAAGGATTTATTTTAATTGAACGTTAAGACATACTAGTCTTAAATCATAGCTAGTTCCTTGCTTAGAGCTCTATTCCAGGTTAGCTTTCATAAGTAAAGAAGCAGAACTTTTTTTTTTTTTCATCAAAATAATCCTCAGTATTGGAATTCTATTTGTTTTTGCTTGTCTTAACTTTAGGCTTCTTAAATGCTTAAACTGCGCATTCAAAATATTTTAGGGAGTGTGGGTATCTGTATGGGGTTTAATGTGATTCTCATTTCATACTTATCACACTTTCTACTCTGTGTTATTCCAGCAGTGTGACATACTGAAAGGATTGGTTTTACCTTATCACGATGGGTCTCTACCAGATGGTGATGGGGACTGTTTCCCAGGGAATATTTGGCAAAGTTTGGAGACATTTTTGGTTATCATAAATGAGAGTTGAGGGGAGTGGGCTACTGGCATCTAGTGGGTAGGGTCTAGGAAATGCTGCTACTTACCCTACAATGCACAGGACAGCCCTCTACTATAAAAAAACTGTGCACCCCAAAATGTCAATGATGCCAACATTGATCAAACCAGGGTTAGTTCAGTAGTTATACTAATTGAGCATATGCAAATGTAGATATTTTCCTTAGCAGATAAGTAAAAACTACTGATGCTGCTTGACATTCAGGGGGAAATAATAGGTGTGGTAGTTAAAGAAAAATAGAGGGATAAATTAAAACACAGGGAAAAAATAAATGAGATCCATGAAGGAGAATTAAAAATGGAATAGAAGGAAAAGGCAAAACGATCTTAATAACCATTCCTCTATTGTGCATCATCTAGATTAGAGGGAGTGTGAATAAGTGGCAGTTGTGATGTCCACATATTCCTTTGTATTAAGAAAAGTATATGTTGTTACTGCAGTTATTATTAATAATTTATAGAGCATGAAAAATGTGTTAAGTGCAGTGCAGAATACAGAGTCAGTCACCACCCAGAGGGTTTCGAGCTTATAATTAGACAGATGGAGCAGACTCAAGCTCAGGATGGGGAAAACAGGTGACAAGGCAAAGAAGATGTCACAACTGCTCCAAACTTTATTTCATGTGATTTTTACTTGCCTTTCAGTTAAACTTTAATTTAAAAGGAAAAAAAAAATGATAGCAGCCAGTGAGTACCATAGCAAAAAAGGCTTTGAGAAATGATTTGATACTACCAAAGAACAAATCTCAAAAATACCAGCTAATATGAATTAGCTTGAAATATTTTTCATAAAGTATATACAGAAATCTTATTAGGAAGCAAATATCAAATTATTTTTTAATGTGTAAGTTTACACTTTTTATTTTTTTAATTTATTTTTTATTTTTTTTTTTTTACACTTTTGATAAATTCATTTTGATATTGGAAATAGATGGGAGGTTTGATTTTTTCCATACGAATTTTCCAGTTACATATATTTGTTATATTTGTTGTTTTTAGTTGGCAGAATTAGAACAGAAAGATTAAAATATTTTATGTCTGTGAAACACACACACACACACACACACAACCAAGATTAAAATGTTGGAAAATGAAGATATGTTACATTTTCTTGCTAACTATGGATATCATATTTGAGTCTTTAATTAAAAATTCCATAATCAGTTTGCATTTTAATGTGTTTATCTGAAAGAGATACTATTTTGGGGATAGAGTCTGACCTCCTTGGCTATGAAATGGTGCTTTCCAAAGAGTATACTATAATTGATGTCTTATCCAACAGAAAGTAATTATTCAGTTTCTAAGTTTGCATACTTTTCAATTTCTAAAGAAGCAAATAACAAATTAATGAGTAAGTGCAAGGAGGCAGAGCCAAATTTGTATTACAAGACACCCCAGAATGTCACTCTCAATATGGGGGAGTCTCCACTGCACCCCAATAAAGCATGAAAGAATCACAACTAGACAAAGTTGGAGAGCTGAAATGAAAATTGTAGTCAATATGCTTTACAAATATGTTTAGTGTCAATTCTTTGGGTGGAAATTAATGACAAACTCGGATAACTTTTTCTCCTTTAATTTGACTTTGGTAGCAAATGATGAAAACCATTTGCATAAACTACTTAAGTGTCATTCTATTTAATTCGAGAGTTTCTGCACGAGTAAAATTATTTTCAAGTCTCAGCAAAGAAATGAACATGATGAGAAGATCTAGCAGCAACTTAAAAAGTTTATAGCAAAGGCTTCTTTAAGACTGACTAGATTATCATGAACATGGACCTTCAACAGGCAAGGAGATGGTACAATATACATAGCTTATTTAACACAAGTTTGAGGAGAATAGCATTAAATGATAATTCAGTTTAGGTGGAAATTTGTGACACTTTGTCCCCATGAATGCTTATGAACTTGTTAGATGGTTGGTTTCTCTGCATAATTCTTTGAATATTGGTTTGATTAATGCATATTCACCTGTGTCACTCAAGCATATCTGAAATTGTCCAAGAATGTTCTCAAAGGATTTGGGATAGATTGTGCTAGGAACTGTTAAAAGATAAACTAGGACATATTAAAAAATTCAAGAGTTTATTTGAGCAAAAATTGATTTGAATTGGGCAGCACCAAAGTAGAAGTGGTTGGGAGTGCTCCATCAACAGGGACCAGGAGAAAGACTTACGTGGGAGAAAGTGTTGGAAGCAGAGAGGAAATCACTTAAGCGTTGGATGGCTCTTTGTGATTGGCTGTGCTCAGAGTTTTCATTCCATAACCTTGACAAATTTACAGGCTTAGATTTTGATTTGCCTGTGTGTAGCCCACCCCAGCATCAAAGCCCCATCAGTCTAATGGCCTCCTTGTTTGACTAACAGTATCAAATTGAGTGCTTGGTAGATAAATTCTTTCACATGAACCACAAAAATGATGTGTGGAGTGTTTTATGAAAGTTGTTGTAAGCTGCCAGCTTTTGAATGAAGCAGTCTCTTCAAGCAGTAGGTGTATAGAAAAATAATCTTTGGAGATTGTTCTTTAGGTATATGCCCCTTTAAATTCAATGTAACAATTTAGATGACTGCAAATGAACACAATTCCAAATTCAATTTAGGTATTTCTCTAATTCCTATACACAAAATATTTGGCCACGTACTGCTTTAAAAAATTAGGCTTCAGAACATATTGCTCTAATTTTCCCAGCTCCATTTTCTAAACTGTTTTGATGGTTAACATGTTCTATAACTTAGGGAAATGATTGTTCACTTTGATGCTTTTAATTTAAACAACGTGCGTTTGTGACTACTATTGCCCTTCACCTTCTCAGAAACACCTTTTCAAGGCTTGCTCATTTACATGCCCTCTTTTAACTTTAGTAGCTCTTCTAACTCATTTTGTGAATATCAGTTAAGTGATGTTACCTTGTATATTTTTAAATTAAATTAGAAGTACTGTATCATTTTTCTATATAATTCAGTAGCTTCGATTTATAATGATCCATTTAGAATGTATTTATTTTCAGCTTGTCCTTATTTTATTTTTTGATTGTTCTTTTCAATATGATACCCTTCAAATAGTTTTGTATAAATAGAGCTGAAGCATGAGAGGGTGTGGGCATTGCCACCACGCCGAACACAGGAGACCCCCTCCAGTATGCTGTGCTTGTCTTCACACTTCCAAGAAATTTGTGCCTCAGTTTCTCGCTACCCACTCCCCTTCAATCTGTCTTTCTCCAGAGAAACTGAGCTGATGTTGTGCTCTCAATTCTACCAGTGATCCTCCAACTGCTAAAAGCGTGGCTTTTTCTTAGGTCTTGTTCTCTGTAAGCTCTCTACTCCCCTGCATCTCACGCACTGACTGCTTATCTCACCCCTAATGTGGGTTCTGCAGTGTCCTTTGGCCTCTGACCTATTGTATTCCCAGTGCCATGGTGCTGGATCTCTCTTTATTTGATGCCTTCTCTTTCTGACCAAATATCCAGAGGGCATCTTGTCATTTGCAAAAATTTAAATAAAGGTAACAAGTTAACCCCAAGACTTATAAATTGCTTTCTAATTAGTAGGCCAAATATTCTCTCAATTTTTCTCTTGAAACTACATTAATGATGCATGAGGGTGTGGTATGTAAAAGGTCGAACTTAATATGGGAAAAAAATAATACTGTAGTTTTATATAAAACCAATCCTCAATTCTTTTTACTTTTGCATATAATGATGCCAAAATAACATTGTTGCGGATAATGTGTGTACAAGACAAAAGATTTGGGATCCCTGGGTGGCGCAGCGGTTTGGCGCCTGCCTTTGGCCCAGGGCACTATCCTGGAGACCCGGGATCGAATCCCACGTCGGTCGGGCTCCCGGTGCATGGAGCCTGCTTCTCCCTCTGCCTGTGTCTCTGCCTCTCTCTCTCTCTCTCTCTCTCTCTCTCTCTCTGTGTCTCTCTGTGTGACTATCATAAATAAATAAAAATTAAAAAAAAAAAGACAAAAGATTTGTGGTTTGAGTAGACAGCAAGAATCAGAATTCTTCCTATTATAGCAGTTACAGAAGGTAGAGGTCATAGGAGACCAGGACAGTTTGCTTTGTTGAATCCAGTGGGGGTAGCATTCATTCCCAGGGAGGCTCCTTTGGCCTGCTCGATGTCTTCAGAGAACAATGCAGAGGATATTCCGTATATGGAAACTACTGAGATTTAGAAGTAATAGAATTTAATGTGCTGTACAATTTTGTCTTTTTTCATAGGCGAGTCATCTAGAAATTTGCAAATCTATTGGCTAAGGGGATGCGTGTATTTTTCCTTCCACCTGTCTTAGAACACAAATTTATAAGTATTTTTGCAGGAGGCAGTTTCTGTGAAAGGAAGACATTTGTCTTCAATTTTATTGCTAAAATTTTATGAAACAGTGACAACTGTAAGGTTTTGTGATAGGAAGCCACATTAACTCCATTAAGATTATAGCCTTCACTTTTTAAATTTGTATTTTTCCCTCTCTCACATAACATTTGTATGGCTTATCCCTGGAAAAACAACAGAAACGGAAAGAATAAATGAGGAAATTTTTCCCTCTTCCTTCCGAACCAACCATTAAATTTCATCCTGCATTGAATGTTGACCTAACACTTAAAATATTTGAAGTGAATCATGATCAGCCTTTGAGTTGTGGGTTCTTGTTCTAGTGTGTTTAGCGATTTGCCCAATATCGAAATTTTCTACAAGGAGGGGAGGAAGAATATGTCATTTTAAAACACTGGATTTTCAACGAGGCCTTCAGTGTAAAAACACGGACAAAAATAGCATATTCTATTACAACAAAACACTGTAAAAGCTAGTAGTTTTAAATATAAAGTGTAATTAATTTAGGAAGAAAAAAAAAGCAGTTTTAAAATGCCCAAATGATTTTGCAGTAATAATTAGGGGGAAATAATCGTTCAGTTCTTTAGCTAACGTACTTTACTTTAATGGAACACTTTGAATTAACAAACACATCCATACTTTTTGTCTGTGTGACAGTAATAACCACAGTGTATCTTATCAGATAATTAACTTCCACAAACATAATAACAAGTCTATGGAGCAGCAATGGCACTGTTATAATAAAGTATTTCTTTGGATGTTGAAATCTTAAAAGGAGAGCAACTACTTAAATTTAAGTAGCTTCCTTCTTGCAAAGGGGCTGTCACTTTTGTTACAATGTGTAATGCAGACGACATTTCTGTGAGGAGCAATCAAAGGAGGGGAGGAAGAATACAAAAATAGACAATAGGAAAAAGCAAGGAAACAGATTTAAAAATAGGCGCGCACAGCCCTGCCGGAAGGTAGCATCGCAGCACCCTGTTGGCTGGGTAGGGCGAGCATCTAGCAGGACCTCTATTGCTCTTTAATGAGGAGAAGTGACTTAGCAGGTCGGCCTTCCTGTCTAACTCAGGTAAGCTCTTTTCTCTCAGTAGCTCTCAGAAGATCAGTTCATGAAAAACAGAAGCTTGTCTTTTCTCTTTTGAAATAGTTTTCTTAAAAGCAAACTGCAGATTACACACGTGCGTTGGGACAGCCTGTAGCTGTAGCTCAGCGACCAGAGGCGCCCGCTCTGTGGGAAGGAGGGGCTGCGCCCAGTAGGTGTCCGAGCCCGGGCAGGATTGCACCCTGCTCCCTGTTGGTGGGGACGCAGCAGCAGCTAGCTGAATGTTTGTTTCTGTTCTTGATAGTGTCTGAGACATGTCGAACAAACACAAATCTACCATCAATTTAAAATTGCTTTGGAAAAAAAAAAATTAAAGAACATAAATAAATAAAATTGCTTTGGAATTAACTGAAATTAAAAGGAAAAGAGGGAAAGAAAAATCCAAATTCAGTTTTTTGAGGGTAAGCAAACAACACACACACACACACATGCACATATTTCTGCTTTACTTTAACTACTGTAATCTGACAAAATTTAGGCCTATTCTTTTTTTTTTTTTTTTAATTTAGGCCTATTCTGATAGAATTTAGTGTTTTGAAAAGAAAGCATGAAGTATTTTGTATTCTTTCTAATCATTCAGGGTGTGCACTTGGCAAAAATTTTGCAGACTGTGCCTATTGAATTATGCCTTCAGTGTTCCATGAATGTTAGAAGTTGTGCAGTTAATTTTCCCCTCATTAAGCTGAAATGCACCTTTTGGTGATATAACCATGGGGTGCAAGAAATTTAATTTAAAATTAGGTGAAAACCTGTGAAAAAATAGAAACATTTATATTTATATCTGAATATGAGTAGAGAAATACTTTAAAGCAGCTCTGTACAGGAATAGTGTACTGTGGGATACATACCACATGAGTCATGATTTTATTTCAGTAAATGTGCATTTAGGAGGACTGTGTGCTGTTAACACCAGAGCTATCCTGAGGTTTATGACCTGGGGAGTTTTGCTCACCAGGAGCATCCAGATTTACTGGCAGATACAGCTTTAGTGCTGATTGACTGATCCTGTACATATGAGGGGCAAGTACCAGATAGAGGTGTGTGTTCCCTGCTCTTGGAGAGCTCTTGGAGATCAGAGACAATTCCTACCTCCTGTTTGTGCTCAGAGTGCTTAGCACAGTACTCGCCTTCAACAAAGAAAAGGTGGGCAACATTGATGCAGCTATATTCTCTACCAGAAAATACTCTCTTCACTTGCAAGCATCTTGAAATTGGATAGTTGGTAATCTGATTTAGAAGAACTGGTATATTTACACTATGGTAACTAGTAACAGGAAGGCATCTCATATGTGGCCATTTTGTTTTAAGGATTATTAAGTCAGAAACTTCAAATGTGGATATAAATTTCAGAATAGATTTATTTAATAATGGTTGCAAGTAATTTAAGCTCTCCCAAGTTTCTAGAGAAAGTTTGGAATGGGTTGAGATGCAGACTGGTTTTGTGCAATGTTCTCATGTTCAATCTCCAAAGAGTATTAGAATAAAAATTAAGATTCTTGCCATGTAGAAGAGATAATGAAGATACTGGAGAAAATATCATTTGGCTATGGTGTCTGGAAACAGTTGTAGGTAGTGTAAAAAATCAGAGTGACTCTCATAGGAAGAAGCCACTTGAATCTTAGGGCAATGCAGGGGCACTGGGGCGGCTTAGTCAGTTAAGTGTCTGACTCTTGATTTCAGCTCAGGTCATGATCTCAGGGTCCTGAGATTGAGCCCTGTTTTGGGCTCCATGCATAGCATGGGATTTTTCTTCCTTTCCCTGTGTCCCTCCTTGCTTGCACTCTTTCTCTGTCAGAGAGAGACAGAGAGAGAGAGAGAGAAAGAGAGAGGAGGAGGAGGAGGAGGAGGAGGAGGAAAAAAATCATAGAGCAATGCAGTGATTTTAAAAATCTGACACCCTAAACATTTATTATTCTTTTTTACACTTTGAAGATTTCATTGGAGATGTTCATAATATGTTTAGTTAATATTGTTTTATTTCATTTAAGCACATATATTACCATCATAAAATCTCTATTATAGCTGCACTTGCACAAGTAAAAGTAGAACAGAAATTTATATTAATGGCACCCAGTGATAATACTATTTTCCTAGTTTGTAGAAAAATTAACTAATTTGGACTTTGTATGTATATTTATATATTTAACTAATTATATATTTAGAATTTTGTTAATATTAGGTTTTGCCCTATGAGTCTTTAAGAAAACAACAACAACAACAATTTTGGCAAGCAGAGCTAACAAGAAAATTAGTCTTGCTGCTTGGGATGAAAGAGTAGGAGGTGGAAACCTAATGAAGGATGAGGATAGAGGACAGACAAAAGCAAGACAATGAAAGTTTTCTCTTTTTCCTAAGCTAGGTCAGAGCCCCAAAGAGTTGTCTACAATTATAGGTAGCAGTTGTAGAGGACCGAAAGACTAGAGTGGTGCTGTCTCCATCTTGTCCCACCCAGACCAGACCATGGACATGCTAACTACAGACCAGCTGACTCTGAAGGATGGGAAAGGCTGGTGCTTGGATGGGGTTAGGAGGAGTTATGCCATCTGTAGTACATCTGGGGCATGGCCGAGCCTCTTGATGCTGTGGAATCATTTGGAGCCCACACAGAGGCCCCACACAAGTTTCCTTCTAGACTAATTACAAATGGTCTCCTGTGCAGTTCAGTTTCAGGTCTTGTGATCACAAGACTGGTACTCTTCTGCAGGGCTTCTCTAGTCTTCTCTAACTTGGAGTTGGATTCTGTTCTTTTGTTGGCACAGTAGTGACCTCTCATCCCCACATCCCAATAACACATATAGAGCTGATTTTGGTTTTCCTCTTGGGAAGAGTTTCCCACTTCATCAGTACAATTGGTTACATTTACACAATCATGACTAGTTGTATTAATTGTGTAATATATATATATATATATTCCTCGTAAATTATGGTTCTACTTTAATAGACCCATATCATAGACCAAGTTCATAACTAATTGTCACATATTCAGTTTAATGTACAAAATACTGTGAAAATTTAGAGTCAACAAGGGCAAATTGTTCATTGTTACTTTTCTACAACTGCATGGGTCATAAGTACTTCTTAAGTGCTGGTGGTTGGAGAGGCAAAACATAAACACTGAAATAACCGTGAGAGTATGGAATCAACATTTCTATCATGCTTTTCTCAACACATGGCAGAGTAATAATGGGATATAATTATTACTGGTATTGCCATTTTTTGCTCTCTGCTTCTGTTTTATTTTGTTAGATCATATTAAAAATATTTCAAAGGTAGAGACAAAGAGTGGGGGAAAATTACTGCCATTCTTATTTTTCTTTATTTAACATGTGATAGTTTATTTTCTCCTGCTTTTGTTAAACTTTAAAGTGAATTTTTATTTGTAATCATTTTGTATCCTAACATTTCTATTGTTCCTAAACTTTAAATTTTCCCTTAAGTATGCAAAGTTATGTTCCAATAATTCAATAGGTTGGGAATGATACAGCCTTTATCCTAGATGTGGGAATGCCTATAATATAAAAAAGATCTCCTGTTGTGACCAGTAATGATAAATAAGAGACTGATTTTGAATATCTGTGTCCCTTTCAATGTAATTTAGAGCAGTGAATCAAATTCTTGCACTGAACTGAGAACTGACCATGATGAAAAGATTTCTCCTTTAAAAATTTCTCTGAAGATTGCATTGCAGTGTGAATCTCCTTAGTGTCCTCAAATGCTTTCCTACTAGTGTGATATTGTGACTCATAATAAGAAATAAATATTTGGTCTTTGTCCCCATTTCTGGCACAGAGCACCTGAAACCCTTGGAATTTCTTAAGAGTTGAGGGCAACTAAAATGTCTTTTGTTATGTTAACAAGGCAACTTGTGGACTCACCTAAACTTAGAGGCTGGTTGCCCACTGAGCCAACCTTGTGATTAGCGGGTGGGAACTTCAGACCCACCTCCCTGACTTCCTGGAGGAGACAGGGGTTGGAGGTTGAATCAGTTGCTAGTGACAGTGACCAGTGATTTAATCACTCATGCTTCTGTGATGAAACCTCCATAAAATCCCAAAAGGGACAGGGCTCAGAAAGCTTCCAGGTTGGTAAATACCCAGGGGGGTCCTAGGAGAGTGGTGGGATCAGAGAGGGCAGAGAGAGAGGGATCAGAGAGAGCATTCTGTGCACTTTTGCCATAACCTGCACTCTCCATCTCTTCCATCTGACAGTTCATGAGCTATATCCAATAATAATAATAATAATAATAATAATGATAATAATAATAACCCTGTAATCTAATGAGTAAGTGGATCTCCTGAGTCCTGTGAACAGCTTTTGCAAATTAATCCAACTCAAGGAGGAAGTCTTGGGAACCTCTGGTTTATAGATGGCTGATTGGAAGCACAGGTGACAAGCTGGGTTAAGACTGGCATCTGAATTAAGGGGTAACGGAATTGTCTTGTGAACCTGAGCCCTTAACCTGTAGAATCTGACACTGTCTCTGAGTAGCTGTGTTAGAATTGAGTTGAAGTCTTTGGCATCTTGCTGGTGTCCCAAGAATTGCTTGGTGGTGTGTGGGGAAGCCCTCTTTCACACACATTGGAATCGAGCCCAGGAACCCAAAATAGCTAGGTAGATCTTTCCATCAGAGCATTTTTGTCTCCTCCTTGTAGGGGCCTGGCTTAGTATAAAAAGCAGGGAATTCAAAGACAGAATATGTACTTGAGATGCCATCCAGTTGCAAAAGTGATGACTTTAAGAACAAGCCTGTAACATCAGCTGTAAAAAGGAAATCGTGTAACATCCTTCATAGCCAGAGTGAGTGCATGTGTTAGAGTGTATTAGTTAATTATAAAATATGGTGGGATTCTGTGACCTCAGAGATGCTTCATGAAGGTTGGTTTTCACAGTCCTTTTGCTCACTGCAGCTACAGTCCAGGACAGCTGTGAGAGTTGGGAAAGATCTTCTAAGATAATGCAAAGTGTTAGATTTAAGAAAGTGAGGAATAAGTTGGAAGCCAAGAGTGTTTATATATAAAATCCTACCCCTTATGGGTGTGTTTTTTAACTGATGATCATGACACAATGTAGGGCTTAGCAAGACCAAATACAGGCTATGTGAGGTCATTGCTGATGAAGGAACAGGCCAAGTTAAGTTTGTGGTCTCAGAGGTGGAATCATGGCTGATAGCCAGGGTTAAAACCAGAAGTTCCCTGAGAGGCTGGAAGTCAGCTGGGAGAGAATTTCAGAGACATTGCTGAAAATGGGAGCCAGGGATCAGTGACCAAGGAAGCAGATCTGTAATAGGAGACAGGAATGTGAGAAACAGCTTTTTATGGAGTTCCTCTAGTTCAGATGGGGGTTATCTTTTTTATTGTATCACATCCAGCCTTTCACCACCAGCGGTCTTCCTCCTCAAGAGCAAGGCTTTGAACTGAGCCAGAGACTGTCAAACACCAGAGGTGTGAACAGTTGTCATTAAATGTGATAAAAAACTGAAAAGTTGACCTAGACCCACATTATTGTAGTGAAAATTCAAACTGATGATTTTAAACTATAAATGCATCTTGGCATTTCCTGTCTAAGGAAGTGCATGCTACAAATATCCCATTCATTAGGGAATGGTTGACTATGTTGCACATTTGAGTACAAAAGGAACATGGGATGTCTCCACCATTTTAGATGACATTGCTATTTTGAACATTTTTGTTCTTATAGTAGGTAGTTATATTATCCTTCTATCTGGTTTCCTTCTATATCCATTCTCCTCTGGTGAATGATTCCTTTGCTCTGCTATCAGAATAGTCTTCCTAAAACTCAAATGTGATCATTGCAGGGAAATAATTTTAATAATCCTTGAGAAGACCAGCATTAATTATGTCATATAATAACTTTGGTAGAAAATTTTCAAATATGAAGTTTTTTGCTCTTAGTTAACTCTCCTTAAATGAAATTACTGTAAACAACCCTATATTTGCTTTATGAGTTTTGCTTCCTTCACTACTTACTTCAACTTACTTACTTATTCTCTGTATTTTCTTGGTCCCAAGACTCCATGGATAGGAATCTTTGATGTTTATTTTTTTAATTTTTTAAAAAGATTTTATTTATTCATGAGAGAGAGAGAGACAGAGAGAGAGAGAGGCAGAGACACAGGCAGAGGGAGAAGCAGGCTCCATGCAGGGAGCCTGATGTAGGACTTGATCCTGGGGTTCCAGGATCACGTCCTGAGCTAAAGACAGATGCTCAACCGCTGAGCCACCCAGAAGTCCCTGGAATCTTCGATGTTTAAAATATAAGTAACTTGCTTCTTCAGAACATTGTGTACAATATGTTAGAAATGATAGAAATCTTGGGAAACATATCCCTTGATGGAGAGTATTGGAAACCTTTCCTCTTGACTGGTTTTGCTTGCTTTATTATTTAAAAATGCTGATTGTCATGGTGATAGCAAGAGGATGGAATTTAGAATAGTCTTGATGGGATATTGTAATATTTTGGCTCATAAAATATATGTGGAAGTTTTCCGGTCTTAAATCAATTTTGAGTTGGAACATTTCATGACTTCTCTGGCATGGTAGCCACCATCTGGCCAACATAATAAACTAAGAATCTTACAGGCAAAATGTCTCATCATTTTCCGGAAGAAATTCATCTTTTGAATCTCTCTAGAACCTCAGAGGGCCATGGATACCAAAAATGGGAGATAGATTTATGCCTGTCCTGTCCCTCCTTATTCAAAAGTAATCTGCTTCAAGGGATGGTACAATTCCTTTCATCTCTGCCTGTCTTGACCTCCCTCTGCTTATTCTCTCTTAGGAGTTTTACTGTTTGCAATAGCTCTACATCCACAGAGTGATTGGTTTCTTATTGGTGATTTATATTTTAGATGATTGAGGTAGAATATCTGATCAATTGCTTTGAATAAGATGGCTATTTTCTGGACAAAAAAAAGCCATTACTTGGAAATGACTGGATCATGTCATATCTAATTACATCCCTTGCAGACTTTGTGGGCAGGTGAACAATGAGAGTGCATCTCTACATTGTCCTTCTTAGCCCTTCTTCTTTTATAGCATGCTATGTCGTGCTCCAGCCATTCAGGTAGACTATACATTTTCCTTAAAAATCATGCATTTCGACTCTTCATTGCCTTTCCTTTGAGTGCAACTGCCCTCCCATTTTCCTTATCATTTTATCCTATTTAAATCTATTTTAACTTATTAATTATATCAAATTTAAGAATTTAGGTTTCAACAAATAGGGATGGACAAAAATATATATAAAGTATAGGAGACAGCAAGACTAAAAAGTGTTGAAATTCAATATTTCTTTCTTAGAATTCATCAGAGAGTATTAACACTCATTTCTAGTATAATTTATTTCTTTATTATTTGTCATGCTGAATTAGTTTTAAAACTAGAGAGACTACAACATATTTTTATTTATGGGAATCTAGCTTAAAGAGACACCATTTTAGTTCAAGAAAAATCTTTCTTTTTTTTTTAAGTTGTCAGTTATTTCTCAAAAAAAGCCAGTCATTATTCTCATTATGGTGACATTTCTCAAATGGAAATTTGTGGAATAGTGGATATTAGTAAACATATGCTTGAAGGATTTGTCGTGATAGAATAGTCTTATGATGGCAAATAAAATTGGAGCCTACTGTGTGTGAGCCACTTGTGATGGTACAAAGTAAGTTCAGTTATGTGTACCATTGGGAATCTCACATGATTTCATATGGCTTAGTCTTGCTGAACGGGCAGATACATTGTTGGCATTTATTAAAGAGCCTTTATTTCTCAGGAGGCAATTGAGAAACTCCAAACCTGAACAGTGCTCTCTTCTTTTTATATGAACCATCTCACCTTTACTAGACTTAAATGTGTTAAAAAAAAATGTACCCTTTACATTATTGATTAAACAAAGGAGGTCTAGGAGACTGACAAACAGACTCAACATATTATTTTAATAGAATGCAGTCCTTTGCTAGAATCTTTCAGTATGTCAAGTTTGATTTACTTTGTCATTAGGTCAGTAAAGTCACAAGATAGGAGGTCTCTTTCCTGAGATTTGTCTTCCTACATAAAGTCAGTCAAATCTCTTGTACAATAGTAAAGTAAAATTTTACTTTTTGGATGAAAAGTAATTATGATGATGACTGGTTGTTTCAAAGGATAAAGCAGAAATTAATCTGATGAACATTTTATTTGTAGTTGCAGCTTCCTCACATTTCATATGACTGTAGTGAAGGTTGAATGTGCATGAAGCTCTTGTTTTATTCACAGACATAGTGACTTAATAACTGTAAATTCCATATTTCCTTTTCCCCTAATTTTTTTTATGATTCATTATTAAAAGGTTAATGTACATGATGGTATAGTAATTTTGATAACTCTTACTTAAGTGGAGGCCTTTTGTATGGCAATCCCAGGCATCTTGAACATATCTCCAGAACTGAATACAAGTGACAAGAACTGAGTATATTTAAAATAGTGAAATTCAAAAGTATGCAAAAAACCTGGAATAATTTTTTCTAGCTCTCTCAAACGACTTTAAATCACCAAAACAATGAAACTTGAGATTTAAAAATAATTAGATAGCAAAGTATGCATAATTTGCAGTATGCCTAGGGCAAAAGAGAACACAGTTTTTTTTTGTAAAAACTCTAGAACCAACTTTTAAAAGAAAGAGTATATAAGAACAATGGTAAAAATCAGTATAATATAGTTATAAATAAAAAAATCTAAAATTCATTATCTACTCAGTATTAAATAAGACGTAGTTTTGACAGAAAGCTTCTAAGGATTCATAATCATCTGCATCTGAAAAAATGTCTGGCCAAGTCACTGTACCTTCTCATGAATTTCACTGGCTTTGGAGTTCATTTTGCTACATATTTACAAAATAAGTGTGGTTCCTGGTGCCCAGTGGTGGACTGAGCACAGAACCACTGGGCCCAGAGTCTTTGAGCAGCAGGTAAATCCTGGCCTAGGGGAAGCTCAGCCCTAAGACCTGTCCTGGTCTAGCAGTCATAATAAAATCCCCAGATATTCCCTGAAAATCACATCAGCTTTTTGGTTAACCATCTTCCTTAATTAATCTTTTGTAAAAGGTAGCTCCTAAGATACAGAATGGTCTCGTCTTGCTTTTTGTCTTTTCCCTCTTATTTCAGTTGCCTCTTGAAATTGCTGAAAGATGAGGATAAAGGCAAGACTTCCTAAGGATGAAGGAGGTGAAAGGCCTGCCGAGAAAATAATCAGTTCTTGAATAATTAGAACTGATATTATTAAGAATTGGCAATAAAACTGGATTTTGGAACATAGTTAGCATTTTAGTTAATTGTCTAAATCCATTGCAATTTTATTTATTTCTTTTGGTCATTTTGGTGTCAAACAGGAGCAAGGCAGGGCTGGATGTTCAAAGCTCCTTGAAGGATATAGGCTCCATTGGTAGCAATAGAGACCACCTCATCCTCTGTTATGAGGCCTATTTCCATCCAGATACAAAAAGGGTGAATTTCTGACTTGTCATCACTCCTCTTCTTCACACGTGCTTTTATCCTTTTGCTAAAGAAAATTGCAAAAGTAATTGCAGGGAAAAATTCACATCATTTTATGAAACTTGGAAGAAATATATGAGAGAATCTAGACCACACAGAAAATGTTGAAATCATTTTTTAAAATAGACCTGTATTGACTACTGATACTAATAGAAAAATGTCTTTCATGATAGTGAACTTATTAAGAACTACTCATGGAGGCTCTTGGTACATTGTTTCTGGGAAAAATCATCTTAATGGGAAAGGTCAGAGCAATTTAATAAGACAAGGTATGAGTGCTATTGAGAAGACTCGTACTAGTTCTCACATAGCACCTGAGGATTTGCCAAATATTGGACATTTATTGCAACTAACAGCAAGGATTAAAAAAAAAATCCTAAATTAGATTCCTTTATGCGTATAAACTTCCATAATAGTAAGCATAGGAAAAAAATCAGTCTGTACAGAGATTTAATTCCTACAATCTCTACTATGACACATATTACTTGCAGGTTTTCACTTATGTGGTAACTAGGCAATATGCCAGGGTACAAAATAAGTTGAAAAAAAATCACCTCAACATTTATATTTTATGCATTAGTCTCTTTATTCAGATATGTAGAGGAGAGATTAAAAGAATAAAATATGTTTTCCATACATAATTAATTAAAAACACAAACAATATTTTGCTGCTAAGAATTTGGCCAAGGGGAACTGAATCTGTTAAATTTAGAAAAACTTTAAGAATTTATTATAAAGTGTTACAGGAGAGTGACAAACACTATTATAAGAAATAATTTGAAATAGAATCTGTAAATAGATATGATCATGGAAATAAATCAATTCACTATAATAGACTATGAATGAGAAACTACTCGGTGTGTGTGTGTGTGTGTGTGTGTGTGTGTGTGTGTGTGGCGGGTGTTTAATTACCATGTACTAATTTCTACAGGGTATGTAAAGCTTAGTAATAAGTGTGCCCTTGCTTCTGTAGTATATAGTTTTGGAGGAAAAAGGAGATAAGAGCACAGAATATAATATTGTGTAAATCATTTTCAAGACCATGATCAAGGGTGATCTGGAGTTTGGATGCTCTAAGCTTATACAAGTTGGTGGGCTCTCTTGCAGAAAAATAATTTAAAATTATAAATATACTATTAGAGTCAACACTTAGTAGTTATTCAGAATAAGAAAATAAATCATAATTGTAATTCTTTTAAAATTTGTTCTGTATTTTTAAATTTTTAAAAATAATTTTTAATTTTCGTTAAACACCATAAAGCTCTAGAAGTATGTACAATATATTTATTAGCCCCCTGCCATACCTCTAAATTTTATTTCAGGTATATTTTTTCATTGAGTTTTCATATGGCAATTTTACAATATTTTCTATATGAAAATAGAAAAATAGTTCAAAAACAGAAAAAATTTCTTCCTTATAGCAATGTTGAAAGAGGCTTATTTTTCTGTTGACAGTTCAGAAACTGCTCATCAGCTTTATGACTTTTTGCTGGTAACATGATAATTTCTGTGACATCTAGCTAAAAGAGGCCAGGCATCCCAGTTTTCTTGCACAGTTACTGATCATAATATTCCTTGAATTTATGGCAAGCATCAACCAGTTTGTCACTGGTGTCCTCACAGAAGAAGCTAGATGAGTTGGTAGAGTGAGCCATAGAAGTAGAGCTAGAAATCATTCCTAAAGCAGATCAACAGTAGTAATTGAACTATAAACCACATTAATGTATTCTACTAAATCCAGGCTAAATTTATCCTTCTTTAACTTCCTTAACTGGCTCTCCAAAACTGCCTGTAGTCCTTTAACACTAGTCTGCAGGAAGGGAAGTATGAATAATGAATGTTAAAGTGACTGGGAGTGAAACCTCTTACCATTGCAAATTTTAGGAAACATTTGACTCTGCCAGTGTTAGGTGGTGATACATGGGGCCTATGCATTTGAAGTGCCCTGAAGCTAAAGTTTCATTAAGGTCAAGGCAACTGCACTTTTAGCCCTGAGGGAAGGTATGCAAAGTCTTAGAAACCGTGCTTTATAGGCATCAGAAAAGATCTCATCCAGGAGAGGGCATTTGGGATGGTCTTAAAAGAGGACTAGGCTTTCAAGATGCAGGTATTTGGTGAAATTATTTGAGAGGAATGAAATAGTGTTAATACACATAAAGTTGTAAAATCTTGGTATGCTTAAAGATATCTGTTGGATATAATAGGGACACAGATCACCAGCCCTTATTTTGACATTCTGATTCAGATCTGGACTAGGACATGGAATATGGATTTAACAAGCAACAAAAAGTGATGTTGTTGTAGGTGGCTCTGTATGGTATTTTCAAATAAAATGTGATGAAATTATGTTTTCAGAAAGTCTTTGAGTCTGACATGTTTGTGAGTAGCAAAAATTGAGGTCGTGTCAGGTAAATCAGAGACCTAACATACAGGGTCTTATCTACTACATTTAATTAATTCTCTCAGCAGAGCATCCTGCCCTGTATTAGGTAGACAATAGTAGTGAACCATTGTAGATTCTTGAGCAGGAATGTAGCCTGATTGCAACTGCATTTTCATCGAACAGCACTCTCAGTGAAATGGATTTGTTGAGTTTGGGAAGACCAGAAGTAAGGAGTCTATTTTAATAAACCTAGTCAAGAGATAAAGAAGTCCTGTCAAAGATGTGGTAATATAAAAGCAATGGGTGAAAGAGATATAAAAAAAAAAATGCAAGAGTATCATGCAATGTAAAAGTGTCATGTTCCGAGGATCAAAAGAAATGTAAAAATTCTGAAAAAGTTCATGTATATGGCATTTCCAGGGTCATGTGGTAGTGGCCAAAATATATCTGCTCATTCACAAATGACTTTTTCAAAGCTTTTTAATTCCCTTTATGCTTTTATGTGTGCACTTTCATATTTATATTTTTGTTGCTTAAAATTTTAAGTGTAGAAGTTCAGTATATAAAGCAGTGAGATAAAGGACACTATTTCTGGAAAGTACTTTTTATAATTTGGGAGGTGAATGGTCACTGTATACTTAAAAGCAAATTGTGTTATTGAATGCTTTGCGATTACACCCTAAATTCTGGCTGCAAAGGGCACATTAACCTTTCTGCCATTAAAGTATGTATTCTATTCACAATTATAAAATACATTTTCCCATAGAGGCAGGGCAAGAGAGTGGAGATTGTGAATTGTTTTGGTCCTTTAGGAAAAACACCCTGTGTGAAATTACTTTATATATAAAATGTTCCATGTATTTTTGCATAATCAGAGAGTTGAGTGCTTTCTCAGCTAGTCTGGATTTATGACTTTGTGATAAATGTGTTCTCATTTTTACTTTCTTTTAAACTATTATTTATTTTCACCATCATTGTTAATTATTAACATAATTCCAATTACATATCCTACTTAGGTTTAGGAGTCTTACATAAATTCATATTGCCTTGTATGTTAATATATGAAGTCATTTTGCTTAAAAATAAACAAAACACAAACACCACAAAAATTTGCCAAAAAGACATACAAGGGGAAGAAAATCAAATAGAGAACAAAAAGAAAAAAAAAATAGTGGAAGAAAGAGAGAGAGTGCACACGAGCGAGCTAATGATATCACGTATTAGGATCAACTTGAGTTGTCAGTACAGACCAGGCAAGTTAATGGTCTTGAATAAGATTTCCTTCATCACAGTTAAAATCCAGGGATAGATTTGCCTACATAGGGTGACAATTACCATGTTCGTGTATTAAATTTATTTTTATCAGCAGTGTTTGATAAAAGGAATATATTCTGTGTGTATACACACACACATACATATATATACATATATATATACACACACACACACAAACACACACATACATATATACGCATATATATGTATATTTATATATAAACACACATATATATTTCCACTGGCTTATATTCATAGAGCATAACAAAAAAATCCTTAATAAAAGTATAAATTAGGTGCATAATTGGTATTTATTTTTTACTACATTATGGCCTTAGCCAAAATATGTCCTTATATGAAAGTTGTATAGTTAGTTGAATCTCACGCAATCACTGATACTTCAGTAAACTTTAATGGAAGCACAATTCTTAGAGTTTTAATATTAGAGGAATGCCTGCTACAGGTCATTCTTCTTGTCTCACAGTCTCACAGGGGAGACAGGAGCAGTGTGAAATGTGCAGCAATGGTAATACTTATAAAGGAACAGAGAGGTACAGAATGGGGAGTAATCGAGCAAGTAATTGGCACGGCCTAAGCTAGGGTGACCAACTATCCTGGTTGGCTGGAGGCTGTTGGGATGCCTAGGATGTGATATGTTTTTTGTCCCTAAACCTTAGAACATCTTCTCAGGGGACAGTTGGCCCTGTTTTCCTTTCACAACTGGAGCGAGAGGGCATTACTGGCATCTAGTAAAAGAGGCCAGAGATGCTGCTGTAGGATGTTTATCCTAAAATACATAGGCCAATTCCATGGAAGAAGAATCTGACTCAGAATATCAGTTGTGAGAGACTCTGGTCCAAAGGGGAAGGAGTTTGAGAGAGAGAGAGAAAGATGCTGATTGTGTATAGACAGGGAGCAATGGATACTCAAGATGATGAGAGGGAATCAAAAAACAAGAGAAGCTATTGGTGTGGAACAGGATAAACTGAAGGGAGGTTCTTATACGGCAGAGAGGATGTGGCTCCATTGAATTCATGCCAGATGGCATTATTTTCCCTGTTGAAGTAGGAGCAAGAGCATCAATCTCTTGGAGGTGAGAGGTCTGCGTAAGACAGGCTTCTGGAGAGTGGTGCAGGGTGGATGGATGATTGATGGATGATGCAGGGTCCTGTTGAGTCTAAAAGCATGAATTTACAGTGGCACTAGCCCACACAGTGCTGGGATTTACCAGGCAAGGTTCAACCCTTTGACATGAGAAGGGAGCAAGGTGTGCTCTTGAACTGACTGGGGATCTTAAGGCAAATGTCCAGTGTGGGAAAGACTTCCGGGAACACCAGGACTTCTGGTGGGAGCAGTGTGACTGTTAGAACTCAGCTCGGTGGTACAGCAGGGCGGTGCCTTCATATTGACCCTTTGCAAAATAATGACCATGTTCCCAAATGCTTATCATTTAGTTCAGTTTCGAGCATAAGTGTTGCGACTGCTTTGCTTTGTAGATTCTGAACACTGGTTTTATCTTTCTCTGTTTCTTTTGCCTCAGAAAAACACTGATAACCCCAAAGGATATTTATTTAGTGAATTGTAGTAACTGATGCATATTTAACTATTAATTGCAGACCATCCCTTTAGCTTCCTCTTTTGTCTTTTCCCTCTGAAACTCCAGCCCCGAAAAAAGATCTAGTTCATGGTATTTTTTAGATCTACCTCAAAAAAGAGCTTTGACTCTCACTGGGTTTCCAAAGACTTCAGGTAGTAAAATTTGACAAAGGTGATGCAAAGAGCTTTAAGGCACTATTTCCTTTGATTAAATTAGTGACTATGATTAATTAGATGATGATTCAGGGAAAGAAGTAGCATGCATCAACTTTTAGCATCCCAGACACTTTATCTTTTCATTTGGTACTTAATCAAGGTTTATCCCAGGATAATCTAGAAGCCCTTTTTCTAATTCTGAAAGATTAACTTTATCCAGATTCTCACATATGTGGCCGGCATTTATTCACAAATGCTCCTGTTACACAAATACAAGGGAACCATTTTCTTCCTTTTTATAACAATTTGTGATTATTACCAAAAATACTGTGGGGCATGTATCTAAAAATGTGCTCAGGTTTTACAGCAATATTTTAGAATGGTGCAAAGAAGGCCAGTATTATTGTGTAATTGGAATCGTTAATAATTAATACAGTATTTTTCGCATCTAAAGCTATGTCCAGCCTTGCAGGAGGTCCCAAAATGGTGTCATTTTATTGTAGTCAGCAAAGATAATGGTGTAACCCTGCTGGATGAAAGGGTGGCTACAGCATGCTTGGGTCTGGCAAGAGGCTCTGCGTATCTGCAAATGTGTTCTGAGGATAGCAGGGGGTTGGGCCCGTCAGCTGTCAGCCACAGCTTCTGTTTTGCTCTGAACAATAGCCATGTTGCCAGGGCAGTAATTAATGGCTGATTTTCCTTCTAAAATAAGTGTCCTAATAATTTGTCACAAAACTAACTTAGATTGCTGTGATGTTACTTGCAACACTTAAATTAGGAAAAAAAAAAAAAGAAAGAAAGAAAGCCATAGTAAGTAATGCTCCAATTTATTTCTTTACACAGTCTATATTGGTAAATAGTATAATTAAAACCTCGTTTGCAGGTTTTTCAAAAAGATTATTTTTCTGTGGGAATATCTTTTGTTTTCTTTCTTACTACCCTGAGTTGTAAATTAGAGAATGGGGGAAAAGTTAGTTGGCAAATAAAGGTCCTCACTGTCTATGCTGTTTTGGAATCCCTCCCATATTCCTGGGGCTCAGATAATGTGTTTCTCTAGAAAAGCATGCATAATCTGCACCGAAATGAGCTGGTACCAGGGTCTGCACTGCCCAGGGATACAAATTAGGGACTTGATATTTGAAAACTAATCTGACTGAAAAAGCGTTTCCAGACTATTTGAGTAGTGTTACCTCGTGTCTCTAGGTTCAGATGTCAACAAAATTCTCTTACCAAGAGGGGTGAGATGGGTATTTGTGTAGATAAATAGGATGCTGTTAGAGAAAATGGGAACAAAATCACTGGCCAGAGCATAACAGATTTCAATGACAGGAAAAAACAAAAACAAAAACAAAAAAAAACAAAAAAAAGCGAGACCCAAAAAAACCAAAAGGCCCTTCCCCCTCCTCTTGTTGGCTTTATAAATCTGTATGTGTTTCAGCTCACAGGCGGCAAGAATGAGACATTTCCTCCTCAGATTTAACATGCTGTCATGGAAATGCTGATAGGGTTATTTTACAGAGACAGAGCTAAAAAAATAGAAAGAGCAAGAATTAGATTACAGCATTATACTCTGTTCTATCTAGGGCTCATTTTATTAAAGTTCTTTAAAGGTTTATTTTCATCTACAAACCAAGGAATTGTACCCTGTCCTCTTTGTGCCAAGATCCAATTAATGTCAACTTGAGTTTTTGTGTGGACATAGCCAGTCTATGTCCCTGGGTGATCGCCTATTATTATCATAGCTTGCTTGTACATGACTTCACAGCTCTAGCATAAACCAGTTGTCATGCTTTCCATCTTTTGTACCCCTAAATAGTTCACTGAGTAGAATTTGAGAATGGGTGGGTAACGGGCTACTCTTTGAGAATGCATAGATCAATCACTCTTTAGCAAGATTAAATTCAATGGAATACTCTCCTCAACTTGTGTCGTATGAATGCAGATTCTTTCTCTTGACTCTAAAAAAGAATTTGATTTTATTTTAGAAAGGATGGATTTAATATGTAAAATAAAAACCATTCTTTTGCTTGCTACATGTGTTCAGTTGGAAGGATACCAGAAAATGAGTATTTTTAATATCCTACAAAATGTTATTGGTTCTAATAGTTACCTAATATTGAATGAGAATATTTGGAATCCTGCAAATCACTGCCAAATACCTCTTTGGCTTTGTGTCTACAGAGAAGTGAATTTAAAAAAAAAATCTAAATTTTGTGGAAAATATCTGCAAGGACAAAGACTCATACATAAAATATCCATATGACCAAAGTAATTATGCCTTTTTAAAAGGCATTGAATGCCTTCAGTATGCTAGATATTACACAGAATGAAGCTATGACATAAGCCTTAGAAACTCAGTGTATTATGATCTCTAGCAAGTATTGGTCTAACTGTGGTTGAGTGTCTGCCTTTGGCTCAAGACATGATCACAGAGTCCTGGGATCGAGTCTCACATTGGGCTCCCTGCTGGGAGCCTGCTTCTCCCTCTGTCTGTGTCTCTGCCTCTCTCTCTCTCTGTCTCTCATGAATAAATAAAGAAAACCTTTTTTAAAAAAAGAAGATAATATTGATTATAGACTTTCTTTAGGAAATGCTATCCTACTTATTTTAAAACTATATTCTATAATTAATATGTCATGTGTAATAAATACCCTGGCATTTTATTTTTCCAATATTCTCTTTTAGGTCATTTTTGTAACATATCAAAACAGTATATGTCAGGAGATGCTCTTTTGTCTCCATGAGGTTTTCCTATGATAATGATTCTAAATTTCTCTAAGAAATACATTTGAATATCATTTTGTCATCTGTTTTACTACTTACTGAAGGCACATATACCCCTTCCATGTTAGACCTACTTGGGGATATTTTAGTCATTTTTATTTTCCAAAGTACCTTGCAAATTTACCAGTGTGAAAATGATAAATGAAAACTTGCGGTCCCTTTATTCCAGGAAGATGGATCTATCTTATAAGAAATGACCCAGGCTTTTGCCAGTTATAGTAACACCTCACTTGGTTGGAAGGCAGAACTTATGAATAGTACCTCATATTGGCTCAAAGCACTGATAGTGATATCAGCAGATCTTTTCTTTGTGGCATTGACTTGCTACTGGTGTCTAAAATGAAGCCAGCACAGCATACCATTCTAGTTCCTCTGAAGCAATAATAAACCATAATTTATGTAATTGATATATTGGAAATTTCTTAGAGGGGAAGTAATAGCGAACATGTTCTGTATTTTGGTAATGTAAAATTGGGGGAAAATCGGGGGGAAATGCCAAAGGTGGTATTGTTTTATCTTTTATTTTTTCTTTCTTTGCCACTTCAATTACATCTATGCTCATGTTCCTTTTCAAATAAGCCAATTACATTTCCTGTGTGATCCAATTTGCAGGTACATGATAAGCAGCAGGTTAGAATGAAGAATAAATGGTTACTTTTAATGATGATCAGCACATCTGATGTGATAAATTATGATTAATGAGTAAATTAGCAGTGAATGATGTAAATGAATCTGCTTTGAAAACTAATTCTATAAAAAGATGCTAAAGGGTCGGTGCAGTTTCTTTCTTTCTTTCTTCTTCTTCTTATTTCTTTTTTTTTTTTTTTTTGTCAAAAACAGTGTCTGTTTAAAGAGCCTTGTGAGTATATTACCATTTAGAGGAAATATGAAAAAAGCCAATAAATATTGTGTCATTTGCCTACATCTTTACTGAATGAGACTGGGAGATTGCATGACTTTTCATCTGTTTCAGCATAAAGGCCTTTATCACTCTATTGAACGAAAACGGATATGCGGTCTGTGTATTTTGAATGCATAAGTAGCTAGTAAGCAAACCAGGAGGCTTAAAGTGGAAAATGAGTAAATATCTAGATGGTGCTGCTGATAACATGTTTTCGTTAAGAATGCATGACTCTGGCATAGAGAATGGTAGGAATGGCTTTACAGATTGTATCTAAGAGTGATTCAAGACCACTGGCTGCCTTTCTGAAATTTATATCACTAAACCAGTGGTTACTGTGAGCATCTTACACCAAAACAGATGGCCAGTCTTACTAAGCATGTCAATAGTTCAGAGAGGTTTTATGGTCCAGACACAGTGAATGTAGGGGATTGTTTGTTTTGGTCATAATATCCCATGGCTATATGTTACAAAAAAAAGTTACAGTGGTGAGGCCATACGACTTTTACTGCTGTCAAACAAGTGTTTATGACCAGGTATTAATATATCTTGACATAGGACACACTAGAAATTTATTTAACTGTTAAACGGAGTTCATATATAATCTCATCTCTACAAGATTTTTTTTAAAAAACAACTTTTTAAAAAGAATAAAATGAACTTCAGTGCCTTGACATTTTTAAATTGAAAATTATTTTTTTCTATAATGTTTAAATACTATTCTCAGTAGTTATGTTTTGTAAATTTTTTTTCTTCATCCTTTTCCTCTTTCTTCACTGGTCTATAAATGTTCACCACTGAGTATTTACCTTATACTCTGTTGTCCTAAGCAGAAATGTAAAAGGCAGGGTTAGGGAAGTATTTGAAGATGATTCTTTTTTAAGGGGGTAGATTTTCTGGTTTTCTCCTCAAAACCAGTCACTCTCTGACCTTCACCTTTTCTCTCTCCTGTTTAGCTCAAAGGGATAAAAATTTGGCCAATGATAAAGTGAGAATTTTGAGCTTTTTCAGTAGTCTAGGTAATTGGATACTCTGAATATATTTTTTCCCATTTATGTACGAGTTATTTAAAAATGTATAAAAGTTTTAAAAACATACAATTTTTGATCAAATAGTTTTGCATATAGGAATGCATCGTATGTATTGAAATTTTACATGTAAGAATGAATCACATATATGGATCTCACATATGTGCAAGGATATAATCATTAAAACATTTTTTATAATATAGAGAAATTAGAAATAGTCTGTTTAGTAGTAAATTAAAATATTGTCCATGTGCTTTATAATATAAAAACGATATTCTATTTAAAAACTTACTGACAAAGGATATATACCTTAAATAAAATGCAGACTACAAAATATAGTATAAGCTCTTTTTTATACGAATTATTAAATATTAAATGGGCATAGAAAAATTCTTAAAAGCTATTCATCAAGGTGATAACCATTAGGATGTTTAAAATTTCTTTTATTTGTTTTCTAATTTATGTATAATAAGTATATTGTTATGTATAATAGATAAGATCATTTTACTTAAATATGAAACGCAAAAAAAGAGCCAGAGAGATGGATAACAATGTGATAACAATGAGGTGGTGTGAATTCATAAAAAAGATGAAATTCATTGCATTGTTATACTTCATCTGAATTCAGTCCTAAGGTGGACATATGAATGTGTAATTTGGTTCTGCTACATTTTGCCAACTTGAACCCGGTATGGTTCTGTCAGCTCCCACCATGTCACATCACTGTTTTATGGTGTCAATGTGTATTACATAAAATTTGCATTCTGCAGCTGATTGATACTGTAAGTAAACATAATTCAAATAGAGGCACATTAATCATGTTTACAATATTACTATCCATCCGAAATACTCAAAAGGTGTATAGCCAAGGACGAGGGGGTGTAGAAACTTGGAGAGCCTTTTACCATGTGTGTATATGCAATGAACTCTTACTATGTGCCGGGAGCAATTAGGAGTTATGGGACTTCAGAGATGACCAGGTCACAGATGCTTCTCTCAAGGTTCAATTAATGTGAAGGGAGAGAAATACATGAGCATAAAATAACTGTAATAAAATATAGACTGTGCAAACTCATAAGAGAGATATAAAAAGAGATAAGAGATACAAGAAGAGAGAAAAGAAGAGTGGATTTCATTCAGATGGGTGGCTCAAAGAAGGCTTCACGATATTTAATGGGATTGAAAATGGAAGACTTCTATAAAATAAAAAATGTGGGAGAAAGCATTTTGTGCAAGGGAAAAGCATATACTAGGACACAGAGGCAGGGAATTTTAGTTTCTTGATGGGCAAAGGTAGAAACATTTGGAAAATACAGGTTGGCAGGAGCTTTGAAAGATCTTAAAGCCAAAGAAAATTTCTGGTTTTGACAGTGGTAAGCTACAAAATGCATTTATTTGTGTGTTTCTTTTGAGTGGAAAAGAGCTTTAATCATAGATGCATTTTTAAAAAACTCAAAGAGTAACAAGGAGAGAGAAAAGAATCAGCAGTAATGTGTGATACTGATTGTAACAAGAAATACTTGAAGTGAACCCTCACCAGAGGGGAAAGTTCAGTTACTATGGTATCCTCAAATGATTCTCAAACCTGGCTGGACATAAGAGTCCTCTGGAAATTCATTACCCATCCCTACCCAATGATTTTCTTTTAATTCGTATGAAATGGAGTCTAAGTACCTATGGTTTTGTTTGTTTGCTTGTTTGTTTAAGGCTCTCAAGTGATTCTAATGTCCATCTTTACAGGAGAATCATGGTAATTGTTGCTGGATATGAAAAAAAGAGGCATGAGGCAGTAGTAGAAACAGAATCTGTAGGACTAAAAAGTGAGTGGTAGTGATGTGGAGAAGAAGACAAAGAAGATGTCAGGGCTGCAGGGTTGGGTGTTTGGAAGTGCCGTAAATAGAAATGGAAACAGTAAGAGAAGGAGGGTTGGGAAGGCAGATGGCATGGTGTGTTTCCATGAGAATGACTTTGGACACTGCCAGGTAATCTTTCAAGCGATTAGAAAGGAGGAGTCAACATTGACAAAAAGTTCAAGTGAGAGATATCTGTCCATTACATGCAATTTCTTCTTCCTATCCTTCTTCCCTTCCAGTTCCTCTCCTTTCTGTCAGTGTGTATATCAATCCTTTGTCAACTTGAATATTGATAGTTATTCAGAGGTGTAGACATCTGTCTACCCAATGGAGGGATGCTTCAGAGTCATTTTCAAAGCATTGCAAGTTGTAGCCTTAATATAGTTAGTGTTGTAGACACACCTAAAATATATCATTGGAATGCTCTGGAAAGGAAAAGGGGAATCGATGGCAAGAACATTGGTGGAGTATTTATCTTTATCCACCGCGAACAAATGTAATGTATACATTAAGTAGTGTAAAAGCATTCTACCCTACTAACCTTGGCATTTATGTGACCTGTTTATGAATTTTGTGTCATCAATTTTTTTTTCTGCTGACTAGGCATCATAGTTCATTTATCCCTGATTTAAATTGGCTCCTGGAAATTAGAAGAACAATTTCAATAGACCTTTTGAATGAGCTTTTTCACTTAACAAGTGAATAATAATTGCTGTAATACAGCACAAAGTACTTGAGGAAACAGTATATATTTAATAGTTAACTAAAACGGATTTGGAAGTATACAATAAATTGAATTATCCCATATTGTCAATGCAGTGTCATTGTAACTTTCCGTCTTCCTGTTTGGCACAGTGAAAATATTGGGGCTTCACAATTAGATCAGAAGTCCATGACTCACTCATAACTTCAGTGAGCCTTCCTTCCTTTTTCCCATTTTTCCCTCTTTCCTTCCAAACCTTTGTAGTACTGTAAAGATTTCCGTGATTCTGTAAAATTGGAGGAATGCTGTCATCTTGCAGGACTGTGGAAAACGTTGCATGTGAGGTGTAGAACAAATAGTCCACTGCATGGAATTCAGTAGAGATTAATTATTTCTTTATCCCATTTTGAAGTGTAGTGCTTCTTAAGTCAAATTTTAAGGCAGTAAGATTGAAGGACAGCATCATTGATGACTCAAAAAAAATCTCTTTGACGTTGAAGGTCTATTCTGGCCATAGATATCAGACATGAAGCTATTCAGATCCATTGTGATAGGATAGATATTTCCAACAGCCCCAGTTTATGTAGAACATGTGCCATAGAAACCAGTCCAACCTGGTGTGTGCACCACACTTCTGCCTTCCTTATAGAGATGCGTCAACTTTGGGACCTTCCTCTTTTTTCTTTTCATGTGCCCCTGTAGTTTTGCTGATATCTCAGATACACTTTCCTTCCTCCATTCCTGCCCAGTAAAGATCAAATTAATCATAACAAAATTCATCATCCACTAAACTCTAGCCACTCTTTGTGCTTGTGGCAGTGGGAAGGAGTGTGTTGTGGCAGGAAGGGGCTATAAAACCCCAGGAGTCATTTACTTTCAGACCTGGCCCTTATCCTTAGAGCCTTAGAGCACCCCTGTTTCTTCTGCTATGCTCTGCATTGTTTACTCCACCGCAGAGGCCCTGTTCCTGAGCTTCCCTTCCTAATACTTACAGAGAAAGAAAAAGCAGGGATGAATTCCGCTGACAGTCTCATAAATTTTACAGACACCTTTTTGGGAGGCAGATTCTTAAGGACAGAACTACCTACATATTCCTACTGAACATTCCCTCATCCTCTGCCTTAGTATCATTAAATAGCATCATTAACCTTCCCCTTTCAAGATTTTAAGTACATTATTATGACAAATATCCCTTTAAAAACAGAACTCTCTATTTAAGAAAATGTTAATCAGCTGAAAGAAACAAAGCCAATTAGTTACATGCTGTTAGTTTTGTCCCTCATTCTTCATAATTCCTTGATGTCTATAGAAGCGGCTTATTCATTACAGTTAAATTAGACAAATGGCACTCTCATTGCTTCCCTTCACTTTTGTAGTATGTAGCCCTTTCTGTGAATTGGTTTCAAGTGATTCTCAGTTGGCCAATCAAGTTACTGCAAATCTGAGTTGTCTTTTTAACCTTTAAGGATTTCTCATAAATTCCTTTCTTGCATGGATGTTACTAGAAGATTTCAATGGTTCTCCCCCATTAATGTCTAGCTCTATCTAATATAGTGTACTAAGGGGAGAGTTTTGTCCTTGATAGAGCACTTTGTTAAGGATGGTCAAAGACAGCTTGCTGGTCTTGTTAGGATCTATCCAATTCATTTAATAACTGTTTGTTGGGCTAATCTCCTTGTCTTTAGAAAACCTAGCAACTTGAAACCTGATATGGCATATTACGATGATTATTAGATGCAAAGGTACTGTGTATTGGTTATATTTAAAGAAACAAACTAACCTCTTAGAAACAAAAATCATGCAGTTTGTGACTCCTCTTGAGCTGTGTAGGGAAGAATAATCTACCAGATTCCCAGAGCTGGTGTCTGTATCCTGAGAATGCATAATCTCTGAAAACAGCAAGTGAGCATGGCAGATATGTTTTAGAATATCAGCCCTGCCTCTGCTCTGACTCATATGCATGTTTAGCTTTTCTGTTTTCCATTTAGAAAACAGACTTTCTGGGCTTAACAGTAATTTGACCTCTGCAGTGCCCAGCATTAGTTTAATGAAAGGTCATACTCCTCACTTGTCAAAACCAGCTTGATCAGGAATGTATTTGCAAAGCACAGTGCTGGCAGGTTTAGGTGATAGCAGTAATAATGGAAGGGGGACTATATAAGTACTGGTGACTGTAAAGTTTTGCTTTTTTTTTTTAAGGAAAGATTAGAGTTTTCTTTTCTTTTTTTTTTTTTAAAGATTTTATTTATTTATTCACTAGAGACAGAGAGAAAGAGAGAGGCAGAGACACAGGCAGAGGGAGAAGCAGGCTCCATGCAGGAAGTGATGTGGGACTCCATCCTGGGACCCCCGGGATCACACCCTGGGCTGAAGGCAGACGCTCAACCGCTGAGCCACCCAGGCGTCCCAACTGTTAAGTTTTAATGTCTTTCTCTCCATCTTTAAACTCTTGATCTATTTAACTCTTTCTTTCTTCTTTCTTTCTTTCTTTCTTTCTTTCTTTCTTTCTTTCTTTCTTCTTTCTTTCTTTCTTTCTTCTTTCTTTCCTTTCTTTCTTTCTTTCTTTCTTTCTTTCTTTCTTTCTTTCTTTCTTTCTTTCTTTCTTCTTTCTTTCTTTCTTTCTTTCTTTCTTTCTCTCCTTCCTTCCTTCCTTCCTTCCTTCCTTCCTTCCTTCCTTCCTTTCCTTCCTTTTTTACCAAGTGTAATATTTGGTGTATCTCTAAGTGCATCTCATGGGATAAACATAGGAATTTTGATTATTTAGACCTGAGGCTGTCATATTGTATGATTTTTTAGTAAAAGTCTTTGTTTTATGCTTTTATGTGGATTTTCTTCTCTTCCTATCTTCAGAGCCTGACTTAAATTTGGGTAATATCCATGACAAAAGAAGGGAGAAGATTCATTTAGTTTCTTTCAGTAAGCTGAGATATTAGAGAGGAGGAAGTGGAGCTATATATTTTTATACCCCTCTGAGAATAAACACTTTTACTTGCCTCAAGCAGCATTTGTTGGAGTTATTAAGTTTGGTCTTCTCTCTTTCTCATTTCTTTCCTTTGGCTGGCTGCCTCTCATTGACAGCATCAGTCTTAGAGATTGACCAGCCAAGATGATTATTTATGCAACAAACATGCTCACAGAGAGTGACTTTACTACATTATCTAGAAACTACACTGTATCATACATAGAGTGATGCTCTATGTCCTTTTTGTGGTTTGGATTTTGTGAGAAAATGTGGAAAAATTGACGTCAGATCTCATAAGAAAGTCATGATTCTATTGTCTGTGAAGGCTAATGTCTTTTATATTAAAAAAAATTTTAGAAAGCTCTGTGTACATGCACTTGATATACCTTTTTAAAAAAATGTGGTGTGATCAATTTCATTTCTTGCTTTCAAATAATATATTTAAGGACCCTTTTCAGTAAGTGTTTTTGCAGAATACTGTGTCACTACAGTGGTATTTAGTGGGATTTAAGAAAATAGTCCCAGATCTGAAGCAGATTCTGATTATTTTAATACATTTTCCACAGTTCAATATGTTAATTTCATTACTTGACCTTCTCTTCAAAAATAAAATCTTTATGGTAGCATTAGTGGTCATAACACTCACAGATTTGAATATTTGTGAATATTAGCATGAAGACTTCAGGTATGACCAGAAAATGAAGGTAAGCGAGAAACATAGCTGAACTCTGGAATGATAGTCACATCACCTCCCTAAGAATATGGGGGGATTTGCCTTCTGTACTTTCCATTTAGAAGTCAGATTTCTATGTTTAATAGTAATTTCACTCTTTAGTGTCCCCACTCACCAGGATTTAAGAAGCACTTGTTCTAGTAGCCATTTCCTATTTATTGATCTCCAATTTTTTTTTTTTGTGAATAAGAAATAGGATACTATCCCTTAAACAAAACAAAACTTGATGCAATAAGAATAGCATCCTATATTCTAGATTTACTTAATTTCTGATTAGTACATAGTCATTTTATGTCATAGCCCTTTACCTCATTCACACATTCTTGCAAGAAATTTCAAAACGGAAGTTAAAGGAGAAAACAAGTTGTTAAGACTCATTTTCATTCAGGGTCAATGATTTTTTTAGCTGTACTTTGAAGAGGAAGGTTCCAAAAATGACAGTTATTATAGCGGTATAGCAATACAACACATTTTATTTTTCTAGGGAAATTCCCTAGGAATTTTAATTGCATGAGTATAATTTCCATATTAGATGCTGACAAGTGTGTGGTTATTATCAATTTGCATTGTTTGCAACAGCAGAATGAAAAACATAAACACTTCTAATATCATTTTTGTTTGTTTGTTTCCAGAAGAGTGACATCAGTGTACAGTGTTTTTTATTCTTCTCACTGTTAGTCATTTCAGATCATTTTAAGTACTTCCAGCAGTTCTGGTAATCATCTCATTTGTACTGCCACCCAAAGATGGTGCAGGATGTGATATCTAGTTAGGGATGTGGGAGCCCGCTTTCTTTCCTAGTATTCTTGAACAAACAGGGACCTGTGTTCTCACCAGTTCTGCTATCACCAAGTTGAATTTGTTGAGGTGGAGACTAATTTCCCAGCACTAACATTACAAAGATGCCTCTCCCACTCTTCTTTCTTTCTCTTGTCAGGGAGATAATACACTAAGCTAGAAAACATTAAAAGTGGAAGGCATCTCTAAAAAAAATTGATTTACATTTCATTTTTTTACAGTTAAGAAATAGGAAAGTTAGGGAGCTCTTGGCTGGCTCAGTCAGTTTATCTCCAGTTCTTGGTTTCAGCTCAGGTCATGGTCTTAGAGTTGTGAGATGGAGCCCCGTGTTGGGCTCTGCAGTAAGCACAGAATCTGCTTGAGATTCTCTCTCACTCTGCTTCTGCTCCTCTCTACTCCCATGCTCTCCCTTTCTCTCTCACGTTTGTGGTCTCTCAAATCAATCAATTAATAAAAAAAATTAATAGGAAAGTGAGGCATTTTTTCCCCTCAAGCTGAAACATATACTATGGTGGAGCTGAGATGGGAGTCTGGCTTCCCTGACTCTTGGAAAATCAAGATGAGAGTCAGAACACACCAGCAAGCCAGCAGGAGGATCATGTGGGAAACATGAAAACAAGGCAGAGAAAATAATGGGGATGAGAAAATAGTGATGAACTTTGTTTTTTTTTTCTTAAAATCTAAGGATTATTTTTAAATAAATGTTAGCTACAGTTGCTTAAAACTATTTTTCAATAACATTTAACTGAAAAAGAGTATGAGAGAAACTTTATAATAGGGATAAGAAAATGAAAAAGTAAGATGATTCTAAATTAAAAAATTCTAATTGCAGCATAGTTGCAAAAACTGAAGGATGTGAGAAAAATGTAAAGATGTAGGAAAAATAATGACTATACCTCCCCCCCCAAGTAGCAACAGTTTGTCCCATCTTTTTGGGGTGCATTTTCTTTACTATCTGATATCCCTTGTATTAATTGTGTCTGATGCTTTTGTTGTTTATCTTTGAATCGTAAGTATTTCTCACATAACACTATTTGTATGACTTGTATCATCATGCTGTAATACATTTCACTGTCAATTCCAATTTTATTTCATATTTAGGGTACTTATGGTCTTTGCTAAATAAATAGCATAATGAATATTTTTGTGCATAAATAACATCTCCATTTTATTTAAATCCATATGATAGATTTCTAGATCTAGAAATGCAGTATGGATAATAATTGGGTTTTGAAGAGAAAGGGTGAATGTTAGGAACATTTCAAGGAAGTAGAGAACATTTAAAAAGCCCCTAACTTCTAGCCTTTCACCTTTAGGATTCTTAAAGTCTACATCTTCCTTTACAGAAATTCCTTTTTTTCCTCCTATGATTTTGGGGACTTTTTGACTCATTTTTAATGCAAATTATGAAGTTAAGTTTTAAGTAAGACAGAGCACAGTATCTGGGCAAGGAGTCACTTTACCATTTTTCCCTATTTCTGTTTCTTGCCAAACCTTCTAATTCAGGGCTATATTTCTTGTCTCTTTAAAATTTCCTAGAATTTCTCTTAAATGTCACTAATTTTAATGGCTTAGCAGTGGCAGCACTGCTTTCTGGCAGCACCCTGATAATGGCATCAAAGCAAAGAGCTAAAATTTTACTCACTTTGATTGATGAGCTCATTTTGTTACAGAGGACAAATTGGATTTTTTTTTTATACTGGTAATAAAAATTAATGTGTGATGTTGCTTTTCGGATGTTATTGGATCTCTGCCTTAATACAGATTTCAGCAATAAAAACACTAGCGGATAACTTGACCAGAAAGTTACCTCCCTCCCCTTTAAACTACCCTTAAAAGTAAAGGTCCTTTTCTAATTTTCTTTATCCTGGTGTGTGCGTATATGTTTGTGCGCATTGGCCTCAATGAAGTCGAGGGCTGTAGGGGATGCAGTGGCAATGGGGATGGTGTGTGTTTCAATTTTCCATCTAATTGTGATGTTTATTTCTTGTTATTTCAGCACCTCCAAGGTTTACGAGAACTCCTGTTGACCAGACTGGGGTCTCTGGCGGAGTTGCCTCTTTCATTTGCCAAGCTACAGGAGACCCAAGACCTAAAATTGTCTGGAACAAAAAAGGAAAGAAAGTCAGCAATCAGAGATTTGAGGTATTAGGTCCATTGTTCTGTTTCTCTGGGGGAAAAGTGTATCTGCTGTATCTTTGGCTTATATATTACTTGCTTGTTTTACTCTAGTATGAAGTACCCTAATCACGGAGATATGGCAATCTTTTTGTTGCTTGTATTGGAAAACTTAGTTCTAAATGGCTTTTAGAAAAAGAGTTTGTGGGTTCAGGTGATTCCCTTTTGTATTTGATTGTACCAGGCTCCGTGTCTAACATCCATTTGTTAGCCTCATTATCAGACTGTTTCCCCTGAAGATTGCAGTATGGTAGTCTCACATCCTCCCACAACCAAGTCTAGAAGATGGGTGAAAGCTTCCTCTGCTGTCAGCTCTTACTGAGTTACTTGCTTATCCTTGGACTAGTGTATATGGACAACTTGATGGTACGAACCAACTAATTTAAGTTAATCAGAACCTACCTCTGGTGCTAGGAATGAGGTCAGTTCCATCCAACCCCACTCTTGGAATGGGGAAGCAGTATTTTCCCATCTGGGACTCACATGCCTCTTACAAGAAAGAAGGGGAATGGATGTTGGGCAGCAAATGAAGTTGCCCACAGCACCTCACACCTGTGTTTTACAAACACCATGAACTAAAATGAGAAGTTAGCTCCAGTAACTGGTCTCAGAACTACTCTGGAGGAACATACCAAGGTGATATTGCAGTTAATCCTTTGAGTAAATCACTCAAGAAAGCTGTGTGACTTGACAATGATGAAGCATAAAACAGATATTTTTGAGTGTTTTTAAGGAGACTAATGTTTCAGAAAGTTGCTTGTTTTGGAGGCGAAAAATCGGTAATAAGCTATGCAGAGAAAAATTGGAAGAAGCACACAATACAATGCCTGAAATTTAAGACATGAAGAGAATAGTTTGATTCTTAGAGAGTACAAATCTTCCAGTCTGCCCCAAATTGTAAAACTCACCTTCTCTTATCTGAGTTCCTGACATACTTCATGGCCTAAATCACAGTTTGGCAAAGGTAAGGCAATTTCTAGTTAAAAGAAACAGAGCAAGTACAAAATTCAGAACATTTTGATTTTACTCACTTTTTAAAAATCAGTTTTCACAGAGTAATAAATGGTCCAAGTACCTTATAAAGGGTATAATTAAGGGAGTGAATGGGTGATGGGCACTGGGGGTTATTCTGTATGTTAGTAAATTGAACACCAATAAAAAATAAATTTAAAAAAAAAAGAAAAAAAAAGGGTATAATTAATTACACTGGTAAAAGTAAAAATGTAGATTGTAGTTTACATATGATAACTTTAAAATTATGTTTGTTTGAAAATCAAATACCAACAGTGATTAAACATAAAAAACATCTTAATCTTTGAGAAATGTTTCCTATATCATGTGGAAAATGATGTGTGTGTGATCCTTACTACAAATTTATTTTAGTTTAGATGAAATTGAAATTTTTTTATCAAAGAGGTGTTTGACATCATACTTGCCTGGCAGTAGGTTCTTAACAAAATCTTGTAACAAAGATTAAATTATAATAGTAAGCATTTCAAAGCATGAGCTTTGCTCGTTACGTAATTCCTGATGAGAATCATATAAACAGTCAAGGAAAATTATTTTTACATGAGGCACGTGCATCAAGACGTGAGTCTTGGGTTGAGAATCCTTAAGATCTGTAATGTATTTTTTTTTTTTTTTTGGTTTGCTAGTTTATAAAGGCTATGAGCGCTCTAAGACCTATTTTGCTGCTTGTATCTCCAGTGGCAAATACAATGCCTGGCATAGAGTAAGTAGGTAGAGCACAATCAGTACTGGGGATTAAAACTGGAAATTACAGCACTAGCATGTGTCATGTAGTATAGTGTTTGGTGAACGAGGATAGGTCTAACTGTGGCAAATAGTCCAGAAATGTAAACATACAGTGACACAAGTAATCAAACGTTGTTAAGAGGGTAGGTTCTAAGCCTTCTCATCACAGGAAGAAATCTTTTTTTCCTTTTTATTGTATCTATATGAAATAATGGATGTTAATTAAACCTGTTGTAATAATCATTTCACAATACATGTAAATCAAACCATCATGTTATATGCCTTAGACCTTGTACAGTGATGTTTGCCCATTATTTCTCAATAAAACTGGAAAAAACTTAAAATTCAAATTGGCATTAAGGATATTTAAACCTTTCTCTACATGAAGCCATGATATATATATATGTATATATATCATGAGATACCTATATATCTATATAGATAGATAGATGTATGATTATGATATATTTGACAAAGATTCTAATAACTATGAAACTTTTTTCTCTCATCACAGCACAGTGGATTCATTCTAAAATATATGCTTAATAGAGCATTAATAGAGTTGCAAATAAATTGTAGTACTTTGGGAAGTGGGACACTTTGGCTGTCTCTGTGAATTTAAAGCATAAATAGAATGCAGAAAGTACCTAAGGTGGATATATTTTAAAAACATTCGATCTTTCTTCCATAGGTTGGCATAAACACATTTATGCACAAAATCTGGGATTGAGCAACCCAATAAATGTATTTGCAAGGTATTCTCAATTCATAATTTAGGCACATGGAACTCTTAGTCATAGGGAAATGCAAAAAACCTCACCAAAACCAGAAGGCAGCTGGAAGAACACATTGAGCAGCTGGAAGAACACAGCACAGTTCTAGAAAAGATGAGTAGAGGACTCCCACAGCTTCATAGCCATATTTATCAATCTCATCATCATCATCATTATCACCTTTTAAAGTAGTACTTGAATTAGCTGACAAATATCTAGGATTGCTAAGCTGTTTCAGAGTACAGTCCATAATGATAGTGAATTCAGGCTTACTCTTTAGGACATTAATTTTCTGCCCGGTGAAGCAAGCCTCCATTTTACAGCAAGAATGCCTCCAAAATGCAGAAAATGCTAAGCTAGAACAAATACTGGAATGATTTATAGCAAAATTAATGCATGCCATCAGTCTCTTGGGTTGTGAAAGCCATCTCGTTGGCTGCCTAAGTATTAGATTTATGCAGTTTCTCTTCATGGTTTGCTCATCTAAACTATTCAGGATGAAACACTTTAAACCAGAAGAGCTGTCTGTGGTGGTATGCACTATGTCTTCACCTTACAATCCAATTATTGAGTAGATCCCACAAATGTGTACATGCTGTCAGAGATAGAATAATTTGAGGTTATCCATTAGAGCAACAAGTCTCTGGCGAAATTACTAGGGTCAAATTGTCCTAGATACACATAATAGAATATTTTCACGAGTAGACTCTGGATGGTTTACAGTAGACTTTGCATTTGTAGTTGCATGTCTTTCCCTTTGCTCAGAAGAAGATTCCTTAAATTAAACGAGATACTCTGTTTCACCACTATGTATCAAAATTCAGTCTTAAAATGATGCTGTGTTTATTCTGAGCCTAAAGACTGCTTCACCACTGTATTAAGGTTTAGCTTAGAGGTAGACCATTGTAACAACACCTGTGACAGCTATTGTTTCCTCTAATAGGTAATAGAGTTTGACGATGGATCTGGATCAGTTCTCAGAATACAGCCCTTACGGACTCCGCGGGATGAGGCCATTTATGAATGTGTGGCCTCAAATAACGTGGGAGAAATAAGTGTATCCACTAGACTCACAGTTTTGCGTGGTAAGTACTCAAGTACAAAGTTGTAGCTTGTGTCATTTTTGAAATTCTGTATCCCTGATGTTCTTTTGTAGGACCACTAAAAAGATTAGAGTTGTCATGACGCTTAAATGGAAAATGAATTTAAATGCAATGTTTATAAGGGTGAAACTTTTAAACAGAGAGTGTGTGCCTTTTCTCATGGGTCTTGAAGAATGCTATCCAGGGAGGGAAAAGAAAATATCAGAGAAATGCTGAATTCCAATGCCAGAAAGCATCATGAATTTGGTAGAGTACCTAGAAAGGAAACAGGACGTGCTAGTCTTTTCATGTTAGTTAGCATTGTTTGTGTATGGATTTTTTTGTACCAGGATTGGCCATTACTTTTTACAGATTACCACAGTTGACACTGATGTTTTCAAATTAAAGGGGCATCCTCTACCTAAAGATGAGTTCCTCATAAATGGAGGAATTGAGGAAAGCAAAGGCACCTTTTGTTTCTACATAAAAATATGTTTTTATTTCATTCTTTTATATTTCTGGAACTAACATCTGTTAATGCAAAGTGAGTGAAAACAGTGTGTCTCCTTCTGTGTTTCCTGCTACATGGCTTATGCAGTTTGACCAAAGTCTGAGATGACTTTCCAAAACTCCAATATAGTGGGTCTGCTTTCTAGACTTTCTTTAGAATGGCAGTACTAGAGAATAAAGGCTGGTGATTAATAATACTAGGTTATGTATCTCTACATCAACATTTTGTGTTTTGTTTGTTCTTTGTGTTTTGCTTTGAACTTCACTTCACGATTCCACCACATACGAGAATAGACTTTCTTAAGATGAAGGGAAGTGGAAAAGAGGGATCAAAATTTCATTACCACAGAGGAATATAACATGGATTAAGATAATTTGTTGTCCACTCTGTGTTTCCCATTGTGGGATGTATTTACTTTGTATGTTTTATAAAATAAAAAACATTTCCTTCTATATCTTTGATAATCTTTGATTACCAAAATCACTTAGTTAATCCAAGAAGCCTAGAAATTGAGATTATTTACTTACATATCTTAAAATATGTCTCAAATAATGTAGATATCTTACTAAATATCAGGAGAAATACTGAACAACTGGATATAGATATTTTAAATGCATGTAACAAAATGATGCTTAAAAACAAATAAATCAGATTTGAGCTACATTTCTATCCATTATGAGAAGCTATGTTTATACACAAAATTCACATACTCCTGTAAACACATTGAGATGTTGATAAAATATCTGCAAATAAACTAAATGCATGGTTAGGCTGGCAAATGAGGAAGAAGTTTCCAGGTGCTAAAAAACAAAGAGAAAATCTCCAGAGAATAGACAATAATAACCAAAAGGACTATATGTTTTAGGGCTGAGTTTTAGATCTGCAACAACACATAGGCCTATATAAAATAAAATGCAAGTAGGAAGAGCTAGACCAGCTTTTTGCATAAAGGTAAGAATTCTAGCACTGCTATAGTGGAACACTCAGAACCTAGAAGTGAACACAAAAACTGGTCAGATAACAGTGACTCTCACAGAGTGTGGAACAGGCCGCCATGTAAGTACTCAGCCCACAGAGATGCCCCCACAATTCAGGGTATGCAACCCCAGAGAAGGTCATTCATACCCAGGTGGGCTTGTAACTACCAATTCTAAAGCTTTCATGCAAGTTCTAATTCATGAAGGACAGTGAGCCCAATCAAGGAGAGTAGAACTCATAGTCTCTGAACTATAGATAATTGAACCACATGACTGGGTTTGGAAATAAATGTATTTTAAATGTATGAAAAGGTAATAGAAAGCTTGAAACCTCTCAGGCAAGAATAAGATATTAAGGGGGAAAAAAAAGAGCAGATGGGAGTTAGAGTCAGATTTTAGAATTGGAAGGAATCTTAGAGACTATGTTTATAAAGACTATAATATGTACCTCAAATTGCATGCACATTTCTGTGTACATGTACATATATATACACGTACATTTACATGTACATTTACATTTTATGTACATTTATATACATATATGTACATTTACATGTACATTTAAATTACATGTACATTTGTGTGTACATGTATATATATATTCCATGTTCACTCAGACTTAGCAGGATATATATATCCATGTTCACTCAGACTTAGCAGGTCTGAAAATTGTAGAATAGTTTCTTCAGGTGAACAGTTGAAGCAAACTCAGACTTATTTGTTGATCTTTTAAAATTTAAATCTTCATTTCTTCACCTAGTTTAGAACTAATGCTATATATAGACATTATGTTACAAAGGTACAATAAAATAAAATTTATCAAACACTTTTTTTTAACCTTCTAACTTTCATGAATTCACTCTTTACAAAGGAATAGTGACAATCATTTGGCTTGATTTAATCTTTATGCATTGATGAAGAGATTAGCAAAAACTTGGGAGGAAAATAATCACTTTACTTAGACTTTCACATGGATTTATGTTTTCCTGCCTCCCAATCTGATTAGGGTCCCCTGTTTCATCTACTTTTACTCAAGAGCTCCCCCATAAAATAAATACACGTGAGAATTTTTATATGATCTTGACTTTCTGTGTGCATAGCTGTCATATGTGAATATATTTGTATGAAATTTATGATTCTAGTAAAGATAGTAAAACCTTTTTTTAAGACTATGTTTAGTAATTTTGGAAATGTTTCATGAGAAAAACACAAAGGTATTTTAGAAAATGGAAAAGTAGTCTAAACATAACTTAGAATACTTTTCATATATCCCTGTGGGATAAAATAAATGGGTTGGGAATTATCTTTATTCCCTTTAGAGCTACCTCCTTGTTTAAAATTTCTAAATAACTATAATGCTCTTAAGAATAGTCTTGAAAAAAATTCCATTAGTAAAATCAGATTTGAAGCTTATGAACATGGTGAAGAGTTAATTAAAATGAATGTGAAGAATTTCATACTATACTTGGTGAGTTCTGTGCCCATTTTAAGTTCCCTTGCTTTTGCAGATCACCTTGGCAGATGCTCAAGCTCTGTGCTCTACCGTTGGTGAAACTGCCGTACACTTTGAGCCAGGGCCTCACATCAGATGCCCATTTCATCCACATGGGTCATTTACTTTTTCCTTACTTTGCTGACAATGCCAAAAATGTGCCAACTGTCATCATGGGTTTTGTCTAAGTAGACTGGATGGAGATCACTAATTTATTTCACACAGGCTACTAGAGAACCTAATTAATTGGAGATTTAAACATCTGAACTGTATGGCTAATGCAGAAGACATTGAAATAATACTCTGACCACCCATGTGCATTAAAGGGAGTATTTCAGGGGAAACTTTCCCTCTGTAGCTCTCTTCAAATTACCATAGCTCTGAAAAACTGTTTTCATAAGGAAGGATAACCACAAGCTCAGGCTGAGCATGCCGTGGAATGAGATATTTAGGCAATTACCACTTATGCACTGTGCACTGTAGTTCTTAGTAGAAGTAGTAGGAGAATGGGGAGTGGAATGCAGCACTTGTGGCCTCCAGGTCATATTTTATTTTTTTGGCTGCCCTGCCTATGGAAACCAGCAAAAACCAGCTCCCTCATTCTGCAGTACTAGGATGCTGATGTATCTCTTGTACACGTGTTTTCCCTCTTGAGCAGAACTTTAAGTGAAGGCTTCGATGTCACTGAGAGGTTATAAAGAGCTGACACTTGCCTAATTGTAGAATTTGAAGGTCTTTAGATTACAAATTAGGCTTTGAAGGGCACAAGTAGAACCAGAGAGGGTGCCTTAAGAAAAGGATCATTATCTGGATGGGTTTAGTTCTTTCTGAATCTTTGGTTTACTGGTCATAATTTCTTACTAACCAAAGGTTGTCAGGGGGAAATCATGTAGTATAAATTATATAATGATAACTAGGAATGAAAATGTTCTCTCGGGTACGTGGTATCAGCCCCTGGGCAGGGGGAAGGGGGAAATGAGATTTTGCCAATTTTGCATCCAACTGTCTAACTAAATGTCATGTTTCTTTTTTTAAAAGAGATTTTATTTATTTATTCATGAGAGACAGAGACAGAGACAGAGACAGAGATACAGGCAGAGGGAGAAGCAAGCTCCATCCAGGGAGCCGGATGTGAGACTCGATCCTGGGTCTCCAGGATCATGCCCTGGGCTGAAGGCGGCACTAAACCACTGTGAGCCAATCGGGCTGCCCCGTGTTTCTTGAATGTAGACATTTTTCAAGCAGTATTCAGAAAATATTCATATTATTGTCATCCAACACAGCATGTAATACATTATTTATTTAAGTTTAGCAGATTATTTTTGAAGATTTGTCCATTCCCAAATAGCACTACCCCCAAAACTACCACCAGCACTACCGCAACAAAACAGGGCATAATATATAACACTGTCACTCTCACCTACCTATTGGAAACTTGCTTTCTCGTAGAACACATATAAATTAAAATTATTGCCTAAAAAGATAACCAAATGTGAGATAATTTCATCACCTAGTTTTGCAGGTGTATTTTATGAAATTATGTTTGTGTTTACTCTGCACAAGTGCATCTTATTTTATGAATGGTCACCATCAAGACATAAGACAATATACAAAGTTCCTAAGTCTTGGTCACAGGTATTACAGGTCCAGCTCTCACTCTGTCCCAAAATAGTTGTGGCATCTTGAGCAAATGTGTTAACTTCCCTACTTCCCTATTCTTCTTCTTCTTCATTATCTTCACGAGCACAGAGAAGCAAAGACATCCGCCTGGATCACTGAGATCTCTTTTCTCTAGCTTCCTGTACTTCGGTAACATGCCTATTTGAGCAGCCACCTCTTGCGAGGTGGAAAAAATATGCTCCCTGAAGGTGACTGTAACTGAGATAGTAAAACACCAGTGAGCAGTTGGGTGAGACAGAGAAGGCATCTCATTGGGAAATGGAGAGAAATGTTTGCATAATATGTCGGTTTCAAAAAATGTAAGCCATTATAGCAGTTGTTAAAAAAAGAAAACAACAACTTTTACAATCTTTCAGGGAGAAGGCAGTCGACTATCTCCACCATTGTGCAGTACCCTGTGATCAGAATTAGCATGTTCATTACAGTCTCATTTTATTAATGCCTCTTTTTGAAGATGAACACAGTTGTCCCCGCTGTGAAAATGGTACTTTGCTGTTTATGTTCTAAAGTGGTCTCGGCTGGGGATCCAGGCTAGGAACATTAAAGAACAAAGCACAGCTGCTTGACTGTCAACACAAAAGGATTTTTATGAAAGACTGAAACAAAAGGAAGGGTGGCCAACACAGAACAAACTTGCTGACAATTATGGTACTGAGTGAAGATGACTTGAAAAGGCTTATAAAATAGTTGAGTAGTTGGAATAAATTGATAACAACATGGTAAAGCCTTTCTGTGTACTCCACTGCCTTACGGAGCCACATAACTACTCAGAAACGTCTGAGTTTCGGTAGTGTGATCTTGAGTACTTAAAAATAACTGTTCTTTACATATTAGTGTTCATCAAGGCAGGAGCCCACGTGCACAGGTCCATGGGAGACTGTTGTAAGCAAAGACATGAAAACTGATAATATGGGGGGGGGGGGGAAGTACACTTGTGAGCTGAGGTTTTTTCCTGTTTCCTTATGATCAGTCTTTTAAAGACCATTCTGTTGGTGATGGATGTTGCGTTCTTTGAATCATTATCACTAGTTTTTCCACACTGGGATTATATCTTAAAGGACACAGAGAGAATGGCTGCACTTGTAAATCATTGCATCTAAGTGATAAAATTTTTTCTTCTTTTGGCTTCCGATTATCTTTAACAATTTTAAAATGAATATTAAGTCATGTGAGTATTTGCTATAGATTGACTATTAGTGGCACTGTGGAAATGTCGATTTGGGAGGGAATTTGGCTTACTTAGCCTCATCTCTTATTTTTGATATAAGAAACTAAAGTCTAAAGAGTTTGAAATGATTTGTTTTCTTGGTCATACAGCTGAGATTTTCTTTGGGTTTCACCCAGTCAGAAATAATCCCTGCCCTATTATGTTGTGACAATGTATTCTAGCCCTTGGGTTATTTACTTTTGGTGTATTTATAAAAGATATTTTCCTGGAAGAATACAATATTCTTTCAGCTGATCAGCTACAGACAAGTATGACATGAAAGACAACAGTGCTAATGTGCCATGGGTGTGCAAAGTGTGGAAAAATCCTACCTTGATGATGCATAAATAAGAAATTGCTAAATATTTGGCAGTAGATACAAGTGGGTTCTCCAGAGAGAAGAATGAGTGTATGTATATACATACCTAAACACACACACACACACACACACACACACACATATATATATATATGATTTATTATAAGGAGATGGTTCATACTATTAAGAAGTCTCTCCCAAGATCTGCAGAATAAGTAGGTAAGCTGGAGGCCTCAGAGCTGATGATATAGTCTAAAAGTAGGCAGGCTTGAAACTCAGGAAGAGCCAAGGTTTCAGGATGAGCCTGAAGACAGGAATAAGCTAGTGTCTCATTTGGAAGGCAATTAAGCAGGAGGAATTCTCTTAGTGAGAGGAGGGTCATCCTTTTTATTCTATTCAGATCTTCAACTGATTGCATGAGATCCACTCATATTAGGATAGGCAATCTTCTTTACTGGCTCTATTGATTTAAATCTTAACCTCATCCAAACCCCTTACAGTAACATTCAGGGTAAGCTTGGGCTAAATATCTGGACATCTTATGGCCCATTCAAGGTGACACATGAAATTAACCATCACAAGTGGGTATAAACTATAGTACCTCGAATAGAGTAGAAGTAAAAAAGAGTAATAGAAGAAAATGAGGTTGGGACATGCTTCATTGGCTAAAGAGAGCAAACTACACAAGCAGGAAATCATGTGACTAAGTTAACATAAACGGTCTCTATATGAGTTGAAATTTGCAGAGGTTTGCTAAAATACTTAAAGTAATATAGCATACAATTGACAATCCTTTATGTATAATTGATGTTTATACTGTAAAACTGAATATTTAGTTGACTTTCATTGATAAAACTTGAACAATTAAAAAAATAAAATTTCTGGCTTTCAAAATTAGTTTTATTTTAAGCTACTAATTAAGATGTAGTTTTAAAAGTTGTGCATGCATAATTTATTGGGATTTAGGGCATACATATAGCATATGCCCCGTCTAGGGTTTAATTATCAAAATCCTAATTACATGTCTCCTTAAAAGAGCATGTAACTTACTTTATATTATTAAAAACAAACAATGACTTATGAGTTAATGCTACATTAAATATAAGTATGATGGCATGCATCCTAATTTTCTTAATATACTTTATTAAATAACAGGAAATTTTATTTATTTTTTTAGTTTTATTTTATTCATTTTTTAGTTTTTTTGTATATTTTTTATTGGACTTCCATTTGCCAATATATAGCATATCACCCAGTGCTCTTGCTGTCAAGTACCCCCCTCACTGCCCATCACTCAGTCACCCCAACCCCCCGCCCACCTCCCTTTCCACTATCCCTTGTTCGTTTCCCAGAGTTAGGAGTCTCTCATGTTCTGTCTCCCTCTCTGATATTTCCCACTCATTTTCTCTCCTTTCCCCTTTAATCCCTTTCACTATTTTTTATATTTCCCAAATGAATGAAACCATATAATGTCTGATCTTCTCCGATTGACTCACTTCACTCAGCATAATGCCCTCCAGTTCTATCCACGTTGAAGAAAATGGTGGTTATTTGTCATTTCTAATGGCTGAGTAATATTCCATTGTATACATAGACCACATCTTCTTTATCCATTCATCTTTCGATGGACACCGAGGCTCCTTCCACAGTTTGGCTGCTGTGGACATTGCTGCTATAAACATTGGGGGTGCAGGCGTCCTGCCATTTCACTGCATCTGTATCTTTGGGGTAAATCCCCAACAGTGCAATTGCTGGGTCAAAGGGTAGCTCTATTTTTAACTCTTTGAGGAACCTCCACACAGTTTTCCAGAGTGGCTGTACCAGTTCACATTCTCACCAACAGTGCAAGAGGGGTTCCCCTTTCTTCACATCCTCTCCAGCATTTGTTTCCTGTCTTATTAATGTTCATCATTCTCACTGGTGTGAGGTGGTATCTCATTGTGGTTTTGATTTGTATTTCCTTGATGGCAAGTGATGCGGAGCATTTTCTCATGTGCTTGTTGGCCATGTCTGTGTCTTCTTTGGTGAAATTTCTGTTCATGTCTTTTGCCCATTTCATGATTGGATTGTTTGTTTCTTTGGTGTTGAGTTTAATAAGTTCTTTATATATCTTGGATACTAGCCTTTATCTGATAGGTCATTTGCAAATATCTTCTCCCATTCTGTAGGTTGTCTTTTAGTTTTGTTGACTGTTTCTTTTGCTGTGCAGAAGATTTTTATCTTGATGAAGTCCCAATAGTTCATTTTCGCTTTTGTTTCCCTTGCCTTCATAGATGTATCTTGCAAGAAGTTGCTGTGGCCAAGTTCAAAAAGGGTGTTGCCTGTGTTCTCCTCTAGGATTTTGATGGATTCTAAATAATAGGAAATTTAAAAAACTATTTTATCGGTGGTCTTTCTAAGTGAAATTGTGTTTTAATTTATATGTCAAAACATTTCATGCTCTTGATTTTTAAACTTCATCCTTGCATTAAATACATATTTTCACACAATGAGTTTTTTCCTAACTAATAAATGTAGACCACCAAGTATAGCCCTGTTAATTTGTTTCTCATATTTGATGATATGTGTGTTAGGATGATAGATTTGATACTAGTTTGTGTTTTCCCAGAAGAGATCCTACATTTTAAAAAGTATAATGCCAAAAGAGCTGTTTAAAGAATGAAACTGGATCATGAGTGAGACTAGCAAAACAATATTAGCAGTTTTCAATTGACATGCACGTACTTTTTGTTTGTGTGTTTGTTTAATTCCTTGGGTATCCATGGATCTATCATTTACCAGATAAGTAGATAATCATTTATGGTAAAAAATTTTATGGCTCTTAATAAAATTAGTTATAAATTGTCAGTACTTACACATTATATAGTTAAACCAAAAATTTTGTTGGGGAGGTATATTTGTGTACATATATATGTGCATGTGTTTTTTCTACATGCAATATAGTGTATGTATGGCCTGTTTAATTTGCCTCATAGCACTTTTCACTATGTGAAATTATACTTCAGTTCTTAAAACTTTTATTTTATGTATCCTTCACCCTTTTGTGTATAAGCTCCATTGCATTTCTCTCTGGCCTAGAAATAATCCTAGCATTTCCTGGGCACCCAACAAATATTTGTGGAATGAGTGTATACATTTAAAAAGGGATATAGAGATGGTTGTGTAAACACATATGAGGCAGTAAGAGGCCATTTGGGCGGTAACTGAGATCATTATTCCCATGGACACTGTAGGATGAAGGTGAATTTGAGAACCAGAAAATCAAGACAGAAGACAGACAGAAAGGGGACTACCATGGAAACGGAGTATGGTTTGTAGCTAGATAGGCATGGGTTTATATCAAGAGTCCACTGTTTCTGACTCTATGGGATTAGACACGTTACGTGAGTCTAAACTTGAGGGTCCTCATCTTTAAAGTGTAGGATAAATCCTAGCTATATTTTAGGGTTGACTTTAGAAGTTAATGACGTAAATATGTAAAACATGTGGTGCAGTGATTAAAATATAAAAGTTGCTGAAAAATAGTAATTTTTTTCCTTCTCCTTTTATCGTCCATTTGAAGCTGAGCTGTTTAGTTTAGTCCTCTTGCCCACTGTTCAATCTCCAGCATCTAAGACAGTGCCTGGCACATAGTAATTAAAAAAAACTGTTCATTAAGTGAATGCATGGCTATGACTATGGAAAGGGAGGATCAATAATCCTGGAAAAGAAGTGTGCAATGGCTTTATAACACATTGCTTACCACAAATAAATGAAAATTGGCTTTGCACATGGAAATAAGCAAAAACTACATGTGTGTTACCAAGTTATTTGGAATGACTAAAGATCATGTATTGGCACAATGATCTCTAATATGCAATATCAAGAAGTTTAGCTTCATTTTTTTCCTTCTTACACTTGTGCTTAATATTGTATTAACACATAGTTCTATAGTCTTCAGGTACATTAGTACCTAGTAGGCAATTGCGTAGACTGCTTCTGTCAGAGTAGGGTCATATTTAAAATATAACCTCAGTTCTATTACATCTGGACTATACAAAGTCACAGAATAGATAAAAACTTATAATTGTTTTTAATGTCTGCAAAAACGCAGCATCATTATGTTATATATTTTAGAGGAAGGAAGAAAATTTCATACATCAAGACACTGGGATGGCACAGTTGGTTAAGCATCCGACTCGGATTCAGCTCAGGTCATGATCTCAGAGTTCCTGAGATTGAGCCCTGCATTAAGCTCTGCACTCAGCACAGAGTTGGCTTGGGATTCTCTCCTTCTCCCTCTACCCCTCACCCTATTGGAGCTCTCTTTTTTTCTCTCTCTCTCAAATAAAATAAATAAATAAAATCTTTAAAAAAAAGTCTCCTATATCATGTCAGTATTTAAAGAGATAATAGAAAAGATATTTTGTTGCTTAGTTTTGTTTTTGTCTTTTAGATTCCACTTTTGGCATAGCAGGTGATAGAAAGTGTGGTTATGAGTTCAGGTTCTGCTAGCAAGCAGGTCTGAATTCAAATCTTGACTCCATTATTTGCTCTGTTGCTATGTACACACTTCTCAACCTCTCTGAACTTCAGCTTGTTTATTTGTCAAATGGAGATAATAAGAAAAATTGCTACCTAAACTTGAAAGATCACAGATGATCCACATAAAGCTTTTTAGCAAAGTGCTAGGCCCTCAGTAAATGTGAGTCATTGTGAATATCATTATCTTCACCAATATTATTACTACCAGTACTATTATTATAATTATCAATAAATAATTTTAAATTATTTTGATTAAAGATCACTGCCATATGTGTGAAGCAAAATTTTCTGGTGCAAGCAGAACCAATTTTCTAAGTCTAGAAAGACATATAATTTTATAGTCAGTAAGTCGGGCTGCCTTGTCCACTAAATAATCCTTTAGTCTAGATGGGTGAGCCACCAATTGACTACTTTGGCTCCACAGTCTTTTTTTTTTTTTTTTTAAGTCAGTGGGTTTTTTTTTTATTTTCTTATTTTTTTATTTTAAAGATTTTATGTATTTATTAGAGACACAAAGAGACAGAGAGAGAGAGGCAGAGACACAGGCAGAGGGAGAAGTAGGCTCCATGTAGAGAGCCCGACATAGGACTCGATCCGGGGTCTCCAGGATCAGGCCCTGGACTGAAGGCTGCGCTAAACCGCTGAGCCACCAGGGCTGCCCCTCCACAGAGTGTTTGAATTTGAATGTCATTCATTCCCTTATAAGTGATTGAGGAGTATAATTTGGAGAAATGAAGTGAAGCTTTTCTTTCATCCTACACAGAGTTATCTTCATGCTTAGACTGGACATTTCGAGAGGGCAGGGCTTTGTTTTGCCCAAGATTGAGCACACAGTGCCATGCTTGACACATTATAAATTTTCAGTAAATATTTGTTGATTGAGTGAACAAATGACAAGTTTAATAAAGAATTTCTAAATGTTTTGTTTTCTTCCAGAACTACTTTATCTTGGGTTTTATTTTAAAAAACTCAGAAATAATTGAATATGTATATGTTTCTTCCACATTAGAATAAGCACACAGTGCATGAAAAGCAATTTGTATTACTCATTAAATTATTGATTTGATGATATAGTTCCCCCTCATCCCAGGGATTATATTAAGGGCTGGGCATAAAAAGATAGAAAAGACTTTACTACCACCTGCCTTCAAGGAAGCTACAATCTCTTGACAAGGAACCATAATTTTAGTTATAATGACAAGGCAGTTATACATATAATACTGTGGTTGGGGATAATGAAGTCTATTTTTAGAAGTGTGTTCACAGGAATTCAGCTTATACCTTTCTAAGCTAGTCCCTGCATAAGAATTTATGTTTCCTTGAGTATCCCATCAATATGACAGTAAGGTTTGTTGAAATGTAAGATGTGTTTGACATATGAGGCCTCAAGTGACAGAAAAATTAAACTCACCTTTTTTTTCTGATGAATAAAAATGTTCTGAGGGAAAATTATATTTTATTCATAGGATGATTGGGGATATACTTTGCTTGAGTTTTGAGAAAATATGATGCAATAAAAAAAACTTAAGTCATTACCTTCAAAGTAATATTCCCATTTGTTTCTCTCTCAACTAATAGTAAAAGGGATTTTTATGGCTGCATTTACCATTTTTTATGACTCCTTTTTGCTCTAGGTGGAGATGACAAAGCATACCTAACTATGAAATGATTTTAATAAAATATCTTAAAACATTTTCTCCTTCAAAAGACTTCATTAAACAAAATTGATTTTCATAATAAAATATTTATTTATTAAAAAGATGGGAGGTGAGATGTTTTTACCCTTGAGGAAAAGTCATTAGCATATACTCCAAAACAGGAACATTCTTAGATACATTGCTTCCTAAGGCAACTTGGGTTGGAGCCCTGTACCCTAAAGGATCTTCTGTTTACACTCAGCGTTTATGCATGTCATTATATCTTATGATGACAGATCTGAATTTCCAGATATTGCAAAGCCTATTATAAACTGACATCAAGTGCTGGAGCTGATTTATTGGGGGGTCCTGTTAATCTTTGTGGCAAAGATGCATTAATAAAGTTAGCATTCAATTGGCTCAACAGCAAATGGAATTCCCTCATCTCAGTTTACAAACAGATAAATCATTGCCTAGGAGAAAGAGTCCACTCTGACTTATTTTTCACAATAATTTACCATAAACCCATGACAAAGAGCCAAGGAGGAGGTTTAATGCTAGCCAGAAGGACTGGGGTTTTGCCCAGAAAAACTGGAGCTTGGGTTAATCTTGTCCTAGTTCCCTATCAACATGTTTAAAATATGGCTCTGATAATTTAAAAAGAAACAAGATTATGTTAACATATGTTTCAAACAAGCCCGATTACATGCAGACAGAATTGATCAGGCTCGGGAGCCTTTCTTCTTATATGCTTCAGTGATAAATTCTTGGTCAAAGACCCCTACCAAACTATCAACTGTTTTCTGATGCCAGAAAATCTATCGGGAATGGTAGAGGGGAAGTAATCTGACATGGAATTGAGGTAGAGACAGATTTATCCCTGTAGCTAAGGAAGCTTCAGTGTCAAGGCTTTTGCTTGCACAATGCCTATCAAAGCCCTGGGAGGGCCCAGGAGTATTCAGTTGATTAAATGTGTTTTTTTTTTTTTTCCTAAAATTTGTGAAAGTAGTATTTTTGCTTTCATTTTCATAAAGTAGGTCTCTAAAATTTTATAAACTTCAGACTTTACAAAATCTGTCTCTATCACTGAGATAACACCAAGGGAAAGAAGATCTGCTTTCTGTTTTATATTAATAAAAAAAAATGTCCACACGAATGCACAGATGTGAGTCTAACATGGAAGAGCTAATGTCTTTCTTGACTCATCCTCCATTATGATTAGCATTGGAATTAAAAGGATTTGCCCGATGTTTATAATCCTGAGTCCCTAAGTTTATGAAGAATATCTTAGCTTGGTTTTCTTCCTCTTCTGTTTAACATACAGTAGTACTTATGCAATGAGTGCAGTACTGCTCTATCCCAGAACAGTGGGCTGTGCACTCTTCGTAGGCATTCTGAGTAGTAACCAAACTTAATCTAGATGCTCTTATTCCTCCATTCTATTTGTTTTTTTTTTATTTTATTTATTTATTTATTTATTTTTATTTTTTTTATTTTTATTTATTTATTTTTTATTATTCCTCCATTCTAAAAGGCTGTTTTTTCCCATTGCTTCTTCCATGGAATATCACCACCACTACCATCACTGAGACAAAAATTATATTTTCTGCAAGACACTATGTATACATTATCTTAATATAATCTAGTTCTAACGTTTGGTGTTATTACTTACTAAAATTTAGCAGATGGATTTCTGAGCTTATTCTCTGTGAATATATAGTCTGTGAATATATATATATAGTCTTTTCTGTCAAAGAAGAGATGAAGAGAAGTGCAGAAGTGGTGGGGGTCTGCTTCCTTCAAGGTTTCTTCTGTAAAATGAATATTTAAAAGATCTTCAGATTCCCCTTCTCAATATTGGATGGAGAAAGAAAGAGTGGAAGAGAAGAAGGAAGGAAGGAAGGAAGGAAGGAAGGAAGGAAGGAAGGAGAAAGAAAGAAAGAAGAAAGAAAGAAAGAAAGAGAAAGAAAGAAAGAAAGAAAGAAGAAAGAAAGAAAGAAAGAAAGAAAGAAAGAAAGAAAGAAAGAAAGAAAGAAAGAAAAAGAAAGAAAGAAAAGAAAAAAGGAAGGAAAGGGGAGAAAAAAGATTCCTACAGAATTAATAATCACCAAGCATGTAAGTCAGTCTGGGGATGTGTGAATTTTAGTATATAAGCATTCCCTCTATTAGATCCAGAAGATCCTTAACTCTGAAAGAGAAGACAGCTTAGTACATGATGACTACCAAGGGAGGTTCCCAGTTCACAGGAACCAAAGTTCAGAAGTTGCTTGACCGAAATCTCTTAGTATTAAATGTGATTTATTAAGGAGGTTTTCTGACTCCAAATCCCATTCTCTGGTCACTCCCTATCTTATGTTGTCTTTTAGTTGCAAAGGGTACAGTTGAGTGTAAAGAGACATGGATGAATAAGAGAGATTAGGTGTTGTTGTTGTTGTTGTTCCCTAGTAGAGGAATGAGAATGTGTGAAAAATATCTTAATAATAGTGAGAGGGGCCACTGGATTGGTTGTTTAGGGGCATTTTGTCATAATCTTTGAACTTCTTCTTAACAAAGGTAGAAAGAGAGCTCTGAGAATAGGAGAGGGTGGGATGGTGTGGAATAAAGAGATGGACGCAAAGAAAATGCATTAAAACATGTGCAGTTTAAGGAAGACTTCAGGACCCCCAACAGGCTGATTTCAAGAGTGCTTCCTAAATGTCTGTCTTGTCTAACCACAGGAAATTAGAAGGTAAGCACTGGTCATGTCAGTTGTTGGAACTGAGTTGACTTTCCCTTTAAAACCTCTGGTTGATAGAGATTACCAAGATCCCTTACCACCAGTCTAATAATCTCACAAGAAAATAGTTCTCCGTCACTAAGAAAATTTTTCAGAGAATCTCTGAGCACCATTCATGACTTTGTAAACAATATATTTTCATGAAAATGAAAAGCTCAACATCAGTTTTGTTTGTTCTTATTCAATATTATCAGTTATTAGAATTGCTGAGCTAATTGGAAAATACCAAGACCTTTGTATTTATAGTCTTTATTCAGTCTTTATCAGAGAATCAGAGGCATGGTAATCTCTTTTTCAGAGCTCAACTATCTTACCATTAGGGGAAAATATTCTCTTTGCTATACCCCACAGAGGGCTATTTTGTGAAGGAAGTGTTCTTTCACTGTCTGTCTTGAACAGCGGTTGGTGGAAGCTTTACATGTCTTACTGTTGAGGAGGTGACTTTAAATTCTTATTTTAGGTAAAAGCATCTGCAAATTAAGACTGCAGAAAGCAGCAGTAAGAAGATCCTCACAGTTCTACTCAGTTGGACAATTCTTCATTACACTGACAATTTAATTGGGTGTAAAAAGAAATGGCAATTTAAAATCAAGGTCTTTAAGTGGGACAACCTACCAGTTTCAGAGTTAGTATTTTTAAAAAAATCAACAAGACTCAAAAAAAGTACATCTTTAGTCCTCTAGTTAGTTATTTCCTATTGAGTATGTTCTGTGCTGAAATTACCCCATTAGATGTGCCTTTTAATGGCAACTTTTGCAAAAGAGTTTGAAGATGGAGAGCAGAAGAAATTGAATTCACCTTTTTATGCAGGCATGAAGACACACATAGAAATGCTTCCTCTTATGAAAGTTTATTCACTCAGTTTATTATTATTTTGGTGCTTCAATGCCTGTCTAGTGTTCTAATTCAAGTAACGTGGATGTTTTTGGTAATTTTAAATAGGAATGAAATTGATCTACTTATCTCATGAGGGAGAGATTGTATTTGACTTATCCATGCTTGTATTCCCAGCACAGAAGGTGCTACAGAGTGTGCACTCAGAGATTTGTTGAAATAATGTGTCAGGCAAACTTTACAAGTCGGAATTGCTTAAGTGACATAGATGAAGTTGACTGTAGCCTAGTATTTAGGAAGAGAAATAAATACCTCCATATATCCGATTTTACACATTCACTTGATGAGTGGTCATCAGATTTCTCCAAACTGAGCCTACAGTTCATTCTCCTGAGAACTGTACAACTATCAGCTCCCTCAGGTTATAAGAAGGTACTCCATACACCAGCCCTTATCAGTTGCACTAGGTAGACATTTCCCTTCTCCTCTTCTTCTTTATCTTCTTTCCTCTCTCTCTCCCTTCTTTCCACCAATATTTTAGATGATTGTAATTAGTAGCCATCAGTTTGCTTTACATCCTATGAGTTGCCTAAATTTCATGAATTCTCAGATGGAAATATATTTATTTCCCTTATACAGAGGGACTGTGTTAAAAATATTTTTAAAGATGAATATTTTGGACAAAAGCTACAGAAAGTAGAGGATGGTTGTGCTTATAAGGGTGTTTGAATAAATGTCATTTTGTACACTATTAGACCCAGTTAAACCATTATCAACTAAATTGTTTCTAAATAAGAAAGTGGCTATGTATGTGCCAGCTGAAGTTCTGGATGCGTTTTGGATCAGCTGGGGATTATGTCCTCAGCAACACAGAGGACATAATCACTCCAGGAAGATTACTAGCACAGCTAAATTGTTGACATGTTTAGTCAGAGTAATTCAGAGAGAGAGAGAGAAAAAAAAAAAAAAACTAAGAAGAAAACTTCATAGACCTCTGACCTACCAAGAGTTACCTCTCTCTCTTGAAAGATGGTTCTGTGTATGAGATAAACTGATTGGGTATCTCAATTTGAGTCAAATTACAGATATGATAGATACAATCCACAACCGTTTTTGATGAGAAACAGTGAATTCCTTTTCACATTTGCCATCACTATTAATTCTGTTAGCCATAGGCCATGATTGAGAATCTCACCTCTGTTTATCATTCTTTATTCAGTCTTCCATAGGATCTGATGTAAGGTATCAGTGTATTCAGTTTTGACATGCTCTGTTCTTTAACACACTGGCTTTCAAATTCCATGAAAAGATGGTTGCTATAAAACTTATAAGCAAAGAATTAATTAAATATTAAGTACAAAATGTTATTGGAGACCAATATTTGTGAACACCAATATTAGTTTTTTTTTTAAGATTTTATTTATTTATTCATGAGAGACAGAGCAAGAGAGAGAGGGAGAGAGAGAGGCAGAGACACAGGCAGAGGGAGAAGCAGGCTCCATGCAGGGAGCCCAATGTGGGACTCAATCCCGGGACTCCAGGATGATGCCCTGGGCCGAAGGCAAGCGCTAAACTGCTGAGCCACTCAGGGATTCCCGAAGACCAATATTTGATGAAATTTTAAAAATGGAGATACTCACCTAGCTCATCTGCCAGGTTAAATTTGAAAAGTTTCCTAACATCTCAGCACTCTTATAAGCTCTGTTGTCTTTTTGACAAGCTCATTGGCCCATTGGAATTTGTTTGATTTGTACTTATGATCCAGTACCTAAGATACCCTTAATTTCTCAAATAATTAGGAAATCTAAATATAATGTTTCATCATGAAGGGGATGATAATATATGTCAATACTAGATTAGTAATTCACTTCTGTATCCTTGGAGTTGCTTAATTTACTTCTTTATAAAATAGCAAAATTCTTATTTATAACCTTCTCTTTAAAGTTTGGGGAAAGTGTGTGGACAGGAGAAAATGAATGATTTAAATGATACTAAATCAGTCAGAATTATTTTCTCTGTGGAGATAGGGTCACGACTATGATACAACACAGATTAGCTAACATATATTGATATTTTATTGAAGCTATAATATGTATTGATTCCATGTTGAAAATTTTGAGCAAGTGTCTTTGGAATGAGGTAAAGGAATGAAAATCATTATTTCTCGATAATACATTTATTATTTGAGGCAAGCATTTTCCTCTCTAATTGATTTTGTTTTAAATGCCAGGTCATTTTACCCCCTAACTTTGAGTCATAATAAAGCTATTAAATAGAAGACATAAAAAGGCACTGAAAGTATATAGATACCATGCTGGATTTTCTGGATAGGAAATTCACTTAAAATGGTCTTGGTGGGGAATCCTGGGTAGCTCAGCAGTTTAGCGCCTGCCTTTGGCCCAGGGCATCATCCTGGAGTCCTGGGATTGAGTCCCACACCGGGCTCCCTGCATGGAGCCTGCTTCTCCCTCTGCCTGTGTCTCTGCCTCTCTCTCTCTGTCTTATAAATAAATAAATAAATAAAATATTTTTAAAAAATAGTCTTGGTCTTATTGGACATTGTTATCTCTGAGGTCGGTCTGTTAAGTGATGCTTATGAAAACATAGCTAAACTTTTTTTAATAGAAGAGTGACTTTTTTTCTCAAAGCACCATGAAAGGCCATTGTCGACATCTAAAAGGATAAATGAAATGATAATAAGCCTAATTTGAATAGCTCTTTCTTCATGTTTAAATAGAAGTGATAGCTTACTTTACCAAAGTGAGCATACTTGGTTTTGCATGAATACTTGGTGTACTTACTATGCTCTCCTTGAAAAATTTGGGCCATAAGGTTTAATTGCATCTCATCAAGCAAATAGACTTGGAGGTATATTCTCTGAGCAGTGGCCTCCCACAGCTCCCAATAATGCTAATGGGAGTTACACATGTGTATTGAGGAGAGAATAATACAGCCTTTGAAGTTGGAGTTGCTAATTGAGTGCTTTCTTCAGCTATGCTCAGCTTCAGTCTACAAGGTCTAAGATGTCAGGCTCTCTAAAGCCCCCAGAACATTATCATTGCAAACTGCAGACTGGCAGTGAAAGAAGCAGGGAGGGAAAAAGAGAGAGAAAGCTCTCCCTTGAATGGAGAAAGAATTTTCAAGCCAAACAAAAGGAGCAAAGAAGTCTCAAGAATGGATACTCCTATCCTCTAATGTGGCTTAAGTTAGTTTAGTTTAGAAAGTAGGAAAGTTGTAGGCCCTTTCCTTTGGGAGATCTGCCTGCCCTATGCAGATTCTTTGTGGAGTTTGGGGACTACTCAGAACTGAATGATACGCAGCTCCATCTTGCACTTTGGCCAACGGACAGAGAAGCACTTGTCCTTGTACGTGATTTGATCATGTAGTGCCATCCTAGATGTCCATGCTCTCAAGTTTCCAGGCTTCTTATACCCTCTCCTTTTCCTTGCAAAAACTCCTTTCAGCAGTAGTTTTTGCAAGGATATGAGAACATTGTACAGTAATCCCCTCTTATCTTCATGGGATATGTTCTAAGGCCCTCAGTAGATTATTTATTTATTTATTTATTTATTTATTTATTTATTTATCCTCAGTAGATTCTTGAAACCACAGGTAGTCCCAAACCCTACATATACCATGTTTCTTTTTCCTGTACACACATACTTATAATAAAGTTTAATTTATTAATTAGACACATTAAGCGAGTAACAATGATACCTAATAATAGAATGATTGTGTAAGATGATAAAATGCTCACATGATGAGATAAAGCAAAATGAATGAGTAGGCATTGTGTGATGTAGTGTTAGGCTACTATTGGCCTTCTGATGAAGTGTCAGAAGAAGGATTGTCTGCTTGTCAATTACAGTTCACCGAGGGTAACTGAAACTGCAGAAAGCAAAACCACAGATAAGGGAACTATTGTAAAATTCTTCATTTTAGGGTTCTTTAAAAAGGAAAATGGAATTGACTTACTCCTAAAAAAATATATGTGATTATCTTCTCTATTAGAGTTGATCCTCATTATTTGTGGATTCCATTTTTATCAATTCACCTACTTGTTAAGATTTATTTTTCACCCTCAAATCAATACTCATGGCACTTTGATGGTCATTTCACCGGGCTGCAAAAAATTTGTGTCACCCAACACTCATGTTCTCTGCTCAGGTCAAACAAGGTGACCAGTTCATGCAGTTGGTATAATCAATCCAAGAGTAATGAGTTCAGAGGTTTGAACATCTTATGACCAGGGATAGTTTTGCCTGTGTTCAGTATGATAAGACACCATGCGATTAATAGTGAATACTGTGAGGAAGTCCAGGACAAAATCTGTGGCTAGCTCAGTGTAATCCCATTGCTACTTCTGGAAACATAAATCATGTTTACTAATAATGCATTAGTTATGTCATATTTGTGTCTAAAGGGAGTATAATACAGATAGTAATACATTATCAAAAATTAAATAAGAGAAACTCATATTCTGGTTAATTGCCTTCCAGATTTACCAAACTATGGAGAGCTTCAGTTTTACTATGTTTAGAGAAAAAAAATAGTGCAAGGATAACTATATTCTTCTTTAAATAGGAATTGTCTCTAAGAAGACAAACTATTCATTTAAGAAAGTTCTTGCAGAGAAGACAGTTGGGCTGAGATGTGGAAATGTAATTTTTCTCATCCCTCAGGGGCTTAAGAAAAATAACTAAACCAGTTATGAAGCTGTGGTTGCCCCTGCGGACTGTCATGTAGAAGAGGGATTAGACTCATTTTATGTTAGTTCAGACAGCCCAATGAGGATCAGAAAGTGGCAGATTTTTGGATTGGTCCCAGAAAGAACTCTGGAATGATCTCAGCTTCCTGAAATTACCAGAGCAATTTTAGGAGGTAGAGGTGAGTGATCATTTTCTGGAAGTGCTGGAGAGATAGAGGATTCAGGCTTTGAGGAGAAAACATGGTGTGATGATGTCAGAGATTCTGTGATGCTGCAATATATTAATCTGCCTTTATTCCCACTTGGGTTTATTTTTAGTTAAAAAAAAAAAAGAATCACTAGAGGAATAGTCTCCCAGTCCCCTAGGATGAAGGCATCAGTCTTATATTATAATGTCTACATCCTCAGCAGCAGTGTCAGTGATGGGGCCAGTCCTTCTGTTCCCACTGTCCTCTCTTCTTCCAAAAATAGGTGAGGTCATTGAGACAAAAGAATGTTACTTGTCCTTTAAAACATTTGCTATAGAACTTTGTCTTGATGTGTCTGTGGTTTTTTACGTTTGTTTCTCAGTTTCTCAAAAGCCGTGTGTGGCAAATACTTACTATGTGTTGAATGTAATAGAAAACTAAAATACCCCCTCATACACACAAGAGAAAGTGAAATACAATCTCTTTATTAATCAAATAAATCTTAGGGTTTTGTTATTGACCAATAGAATGGTGACTATAAACATATGAAAGCTTAGCTTTTGATGTGATTTAATAACCCTGTTGTCAATTTAAATATCTAACAATATCTAATACTCTGTAGTAAGTCTTATTAGTGCTATCATAGAGAACCATGGAACTGTCTTGAGTCAGTTATTTATTGTGATTTTAAGTAATCACACTTGAGCTAATTGTTAAGCCATGCTAATAGTCTTTCATAGAAGATAATGTGAAATTTCTTGTATTTATTTTTATTTTAATATGTTCCTTTTTAATTTTAAAATGTATGTAAGTGATATGTAAATACATTTTCTTTCAAACCACTTCACCCATTTCAAACCATGTAGAAATAAAACAGTGAAAGATGCCCTTCATCATCTCATTCCTCAGAGGCGGCCCCGTGTGCTGTACATCTTTCCAGATCCTTTTTTAGTATACTATGTGTTAATAGCTGTGGAAGACATAGATATAGGTTTATGGTTTTTATCTTGTTTTGCTTTAGCCAATATTTCATAGATTGTTCTGCAGTTTGATTTTATTTTCACGGAACAATATTTTGCCTGTTTCCATGTCGAAACGTATAGATCGACTACTGTGATGCTATGCTGCAGTCTGTTGCATAACGCACTGTAATGTATTTGGTTGTTAATGACTGCTTCAGACCGTGCTCATACTGTGCTTGCCACAAACACCCTTAAAGATGCTTTTGCTGTGCATGGTAGGATTGCTGTAGGATTATCACCTAGAAGTAGACTGAGTTTCATTTAAACTAGTATCTGTATGGAGCCATAGGTAGATTATACAAAATGATTTATAAAATGAAAACTGCTCTGCAAGGATTAACGTCACTAATGTAATCATAAGTGTATTTTGAAAACAACTGTTTCATAGTATGAATTACATATTCATAAACTTATATACTCTTGAAAAGTTTCTTAATGACTATTTTTCGCATTTACGCAAGATTTGTTTTAGACTTTTTTTGCCTTTTAACCAGAACTTACTTTTTCTTGGTGTTTGATGTCTTTTAAACATAATTTTCATAAGAGTTATTTTTATAGACATTGTGTAGACACTTCAGTGAAAGAGAGAAAAGATGCACACAAGTAGCTAAAATTGACTCCTCTACTAATTTTTAATGCAACAGAGGCTTTAAGGATGGAAAAAAATTGTAGAGTTATTATTAAATACTATTGTTGTAAGCACCTGTGCCACCTGTAGAGAACTGTTTTCCCTAATATCAATCACTCCTACAAAAGCTGTCTAACGGACATAGAAACTCACACAGATACTTAAGAAAGTAGATGATAATGCCATAGCAAATGTGAATCTTTTAAAAATTAATAAATAATTTGGTAGAGTTTAAATGCTGTGGTTTGTGCACATGAAGATACACAGTGTAAGGGCTGTGGCATTCAGTTTGGACCATATAACAGCAAAGACGACTAAGTTTGATTTGGGATTGAGGCCTACTGTCTGCTTGTCAAGTTGACTTGAATGAATGGGGTCACTTGTCTCATCGATTAGCACTTCAGATACTAACCCAGTGAAGATGAGGCTTTCAGAAAATTCTACCAGCCGACACAGCATGAATGCACCAGGCTTCGATTTCCTAACAGAAACACATTTCTTACTATTGATTGATTTGGGGTCTAGCCATGATCTTCGGGACAGATATTTAGTTGGCACAGGCTGGCTCTATGCCTCTCAGTAATTACCGCATTGCTCTAGGTCGGTATCAGTTGGAAGGACTATGGCTTAAGCATCCGATTTTAATGTTTTTGCCAAAGAGGAGTAACTATAGCACTGATTCTTGTAGACTTTCTTGCTTAATTCGGGGGCAGGCCTCCCTGGGTTAGCCATTATCTGCGGTAACCTGCCTAAAACTGATCGGAGGATTTTATTATAGACACAGAACTTACCTTGCGGAATTCCCACATGGCACCATCTCCCTCCTTATGTGCCATGTTGTGCTCTGCGGCACTCGGGAGAGTAGAAGGAAAGTGCACCTGTTTCCTACTAGACAAGAGTTGAGAATAGTACCTTCTGTGCTTAGTGGTCCCACCAACATGAGTGTGTCCCAGAAGAGGTTTCACACTCTTCCCATCTCAACAAGCTCCCCTCCCGGGTACCGCATTCATTCTGAGGTCTGCAGCCCCACTGCACTTCCACTCTGCTCTCCAGGTCGGAAGCTTATGCATTTCTCTTGACTTATTTCATGGCCTTGCCTTTTCTGACCTATGCAATCCCACATCATAAATTACACAATGCTCCTTGTATTCACCCATGTGTTTCCATTGTGCTACCGATGCCTTAATTGAGAACTATCCTATTTCCTACTGCAATAGCTTTCAAATGGTCTCTCTGCAATCTCTCTTGCCCCTCACTTATCCCAGGTACTGCTGCCAGGTGTACCCTTTGCTCCTAGACTGGAATTCATACACAACCATGGAATTAAAAAAATGCATATTCTTTAGTGTTCTTTGACTTTCATGTGGCAAGATGTGCAAAATGAAAGCAATAGAACATGTAGTGTAAATGTATTTCTTGGGTAAATTATATACAGGAAATATGTTTCAGAGGATATTTAGATACAAAAAGTACTAGATAACATTGTTAAAAACTAGCCTTTTTGAAAGTTTTAGCATAATGCTTTCTTCTTGCTTTCTCCTTCCTTCCTTCCTTCCTTCCTTCCTTCCTTCCTTCCTTCCTTCCTTCCTTCCTTCCTTCCTTCCTTTCCATCCTTTACTCTCTTTCCTGTTCTAGTCATCAACATCCATTCACCTTCTAGTGATATCTTTGAAAAATAGCACTTGCAAGTGGCAAGAACTGCCAATATTTGTGATAAAACAAGAGAAAATCCCAGTGACTTAGAGTCGGGCTAGCTTTGAGGTTTTTGTGAGTAACAAGTTTTCTCCCCTCACTCTATATGGGCTATGTTATAAAGAAAAGGAGTGTTTGTTGAAAAGAAGTTAGGAAACAGTTTGGTTTTAATTATTATTATCATTATATATTTTTAAGATTTTATCTATTCATGAGAGACACACAGAGAGAGGCAGGGACATAGACAGAGGGAGAAGCAGGCTCCCTGGAGCCTGTTGTGGGACTTGATCATGGGTCTCTGGGACCACGCCCTGGGCTGAAGGCAGACGCTCAACCACTGAGCTACCCAGGTGTCCCTGATTTTAATTATTATTATTATAAGAAGCTTAATCTTCCAGGTATTTTACTTGTTTTGTTAAACAAATGTCTGATAGAGATTTGAAGATTTCATTATCTAAAATAAAATTAATCCATGAGTTATGATTGGAAGTATCATATTTCAGGGATCCCTGGGTGGCGCAGCGGTTCGGCGCCTGCCTTTGGCCCAGGGCGCGATCCTGGAGACCCGGGATCGAATCCCACGTTGGGCTCCCGGTGCATGGAGCCTGCTTCTCCCTCTGCCTGTGTCTCTGCCTCTCTCTCTCTTTCTCTCTCTCTCTCTGTGACTATCATAAATAAATTAAAAAAAATTAAAAAAAGGAAGTATCATATTCCAACTTTACAATGTAAAACCATCATGAATGTTGATGTGGAAAATTTTAATGTAATTACCTAGGCTTATAAAAATTTAGTTCTGGGGTGCCTGGATGGCTCAGTTGGTTGGGAAACCAACTCTTCTTGATTTTTGCTCAATGGGGTATCTGCTTGAGGATTCTCTCTCACTCTGCCCCTCCCCCCACTTATGCTCCTGTGCACTCTCTCTCAAATAAATAAATGAATCTAAAAAAAAAAAAAAAAAACCTTCCAGTACCGTAACAGCCAATAGAGTTATTTTTTCTGGGCTTTGTATTCCCCCCCCACCCCCCACCTCATCTAGACGAGATCACTTCCTGTTATGTAACTTAATGAAATGGTTATATGGAATTTTTTTTAAAAGTCAAGAAATAAAAGCACTTCTAAAAACTAGATAGAATAATACAGTAAAACTAGATGCATAAATAATGTCCATGTAGCTTAAAATAATGAATGAAGCCACGGTGGTATGCCAAAGCAGTGATTTGCAACAGGGCTGTTAAACTGAATGCCAATGAGTAAATACTTTATTTTTAATTTTTAATTTTTATTCTTATTTTTTTGGAGTAAATACTTTAAATGCCATTCTGCCGTACTTCTACCCACTTCTTATATAAAACAGTGCTGTTTCACTGTGCATGTAGAACGGCTCAATTTTCATTTTGCTTAACAGAAGTGAAAGGGGGAAAGGTCCTAACTTGGATTCAGATCTGTACAGGAAACCATGTAATGCGACAGGACACTGGAATGGACATCAGGAGGCCAAGCATCTCATCCTGGAATCAACACTAAATGGCAAAGTGATGTTAACTAGAACTCCTAAGCTTTTTAATGCTTCAGGTTTTTTTTTTTTTTTTCCTTCTGAAGACTGGAGTTGATAATAATAGCCAACATTTTATTGAGCCCTTACTATGTACCAGCACTGTATAAGTGCTTTATAAAAATGTCTCTTTTGCTTTTCACAGCAATCCTGTGATCTCTACTTAAAATACATAGTCTTTTTATACTTATGAGCCAGATTTTTCTGCATATTACCTCGTTTAATCTTATAGAAGCCCCGAGGGATAGATAGAAAATTTTCTTTCTATTTGACAACCGAGGAGCTTGCAGTACAGTGAACCTTAGTAGCTCAACTCAAATCAGAGCTTAATCATAAGGCTAAACTTCTCTCATTCAATATTTGTGTCAGAAGTTTTGAGGGAGATATCTTGAAATGTTTTTCTTTGTACATCATTTGTATAAGGACTGGAATAAATATGGTTAAAAAAGAAGGAAAATGTCAAGTGGATAATAGAAAAATATATGACATTCAGGGACCCTTCTATTTCTATGAATTCATGGCAAGCCATTTATTCTGTGGTAATTTAGTATCCACAACCTTAAAAATTTCTTAGTAAAATAAGATAGAATCAAATAATTATAATTAAAGTTGGACTTTTTGTTGATTTAGTTTTTATTTCATTTTACTTTTTTAAGAGCGCTGTTTTATGAAGGATGCTCATGCTCATTGTTCATGGTCTGTAGATTATGTGTTTGGATGATGAGAGAGACTTGCATGTAGTCACGAGAACCTCCATGCATGCATTGAACATTCACTCGTATTTCAAGTGTCATGTTACTTGTTCATCACATATTATCATTTTATTCCCACGATAACCCTACCAGATGGGTTATATTTTCCATAATTTATAGATGCAGAAATTACGGTAAGATGAAATGCCTCAAACCACAAAGTATGGGGAGGAACCTGACCTTGAAAGAATCCAGGCTTCAAAGTCCATATCCTTTTCTACACTATGCTGTGGCCCTTTCTGAAATGACTTATCAGCCAGTCAGTCCTGAGTTACCACATTAACATGCTCAGGTCCTGGACTCAGCTAAGTACATGTGCAGTTATGAATTAATACACCTCCTCTTTCTGGAACATCGGCTTTACTCAGAGATTCAGAGGAAACAAGCACTATAATAACATTTAAAATACGTTGCATTTATTAAGGAGGTTAAATATAAAATTATCATTCACCTTTAATATGAGACAAACAGACATAGGAATTTTGATGTTGTTTTTATTTATTTTGGGCTTTGGACACAGATGACCTTGGTCCTCTGATTTTAGGGGTATCATGTGGAAAATATTGAAAGGTCTGTTCTTCATCACCTGGTCTCACCAGTATGTAAAATGCCTCAGCCATATTGACTCCTGATGATTTTTCTCTTCTGGCCACTTATCATTTCCCAGTTGTAGAGATAAAGAACATATGGCCCAAGTCATGAAGACCACTAAAGAAAAATGCCCATTAGAGCCTCCAGAATTAAGATCATCAAGAGAGTATTTTTCTATCCTTTATTTTTATCCTTAGGCACATTTTAAAATTTTTATTTACATCATCCATTTGCCGTCACTAATCTAATGGTGATTGCTGGTCATTCACTAAAGCCAGTGGAGATTTTCCTGTATTCTGGCTAATTTGATAAATGTGGACAGCTAATTCAGATCCCAGATGCCATCCAGCAGGGAGAGATGAGCCAGATGAAGATGTGGGAGGGACTCTGAAGGTCTCTAAGTGATTCTAAATGACTCTTTGAGAATATGCTTTTAAGGAGGAGTGTGCTTTTCTGGATGACCAGGTGGCCTTGAAATGCACTGCAGTGATGCTTTGCTAAGTGGCATTCTAGGGTTTGGAAATATTATGCTCTTCTTACCCAAATTCCTTATTGGGGATATGTTATGCTATATTTGCTACCACAAGCAGAATTACTTTATAATTGTGTAGATTTTATTATTGTGCTCATTTTATTAACCTGGATTCAGTCATAGTCTAAATGATGGGCTTTGTGAATATTTTGATAAAGTTCCTGAAATTTAAATTGTGACAACTTAAGAAATAAGAAGGATAAAGTAATTGTATAGACATAACAATAATCTTTCTAGAAGGAAAAAAAAACAATATTTAGTGTGATTTTGTGGACTGGGGAAGGGGAAATTGTTGAGAAGAAGGGATGAAAGGCAGGGTGGATTTCAGGATATCAAGCACCACATAGGACAGTAATGCTTGGTACACTAAATGGCATCTGGGATTGGTTGCCTTCCTCCTAGAATTACAGTTTTACTCCTTGGAAGTAAACTGAAAACTCATTTCAGCTCTCTTATATATCATATGACCTGCAATCCTAATGCCTTCACATAAGGAACATATATATTTACAAATGCTTCACATCACTTCAGGTAACCAATTTTCCTTCTCTTGGCCTCTGCTCCTGTCTTTAAAAAGGAGAGAGCTAAAAAAAAAAAAAATGAGAGAGCTAGACTGAGTTGGTCTCTCTCAGATCCCTGCGGACATGAGCATTCTCTAATTAGACTCATGCTGATTGGCTAGTGTGAGTTTTTGTTTTTGTTTTAGTGTGTGTGTGTGTGTGTGTGTGTGTGTGTGTGCATATAAAATCTCCTATCCAAACACTCCTCCTCCCCTTTTCTTTTCCTCCTTTCAGAATACCCTTCAGCCTTCTCAGCACTTATATCCCCAAAAGGAATTTTTGGAGACATTCTTTCATAGAGATTTGGTCCATATACATGGACCCCTTCATTTTTTAAGGTTTTATTTTTAAGTAATCTCTCCACCCAACATGGGGCTCTAACTCGACCCCAAGATCAAAATCCCATGTGTTACAAACTGAGCCAGCCAGGTATCCCCCCATTATTTTAATTTTTCTTATAGAGACATACAATGGAAGTGAAGAGAAGGATCCTTTTAGATTCTTGAGGATGACATAATACAATCTGCACATCTTCTTTCCCAAAGAAAGAACTCAACCATACTATGGTTTTCCTTATGCTACTTAGTTGTGTGCCACCAGTTGTATCAGGGAAGTGACCAGTAGCCATTAGGATGATCAGCAACCAGTAAACAGAATAAACTTCTGTTGCTGAAGTTCATGGTGATGAGAATAAAGACCTCCAATTGGTTTGTGTCTGTTGAGGCAGAAAGTCAGGGCACCAAGTCTAAAGGCAGCCAACATACATCAATTGCATAACAGAGGCACTCTGCTAGATGTTTTAGGCACATTGTCTCTTCATCCACAGAACAGTCTCTAGTGGTTGACATCATTTTTATGTCCAAAGGAAAAAACAGGTTTTCAGGGATTTTGTGACTTGCCCAAAGGTTCATAGTAACTAGGAGGTCTGGAATTGAAACCCAGGTTTTCTGACTCCAACCTGGGTGTTTCAGTGATTTTCACGGAAGCTCATTCTTTTTGTGAAATGAAAGAACCACGTTCTTTAATCTAGCAGTGTCAGGTCATGTTAATAGTTGTTTGGTGAGGTAGAAGATAGCTCTCAAAATTTTCCTTAGTTTGGTCAAGTGTGCTCAAAGAGCAGGCAAAACTATGATAATGAGGTTAAATTCACAACTCATTAAATCTAAGCGAATAGTTAAGTCCAATTATGCTTAGCACTTGCAGCTTACATAAATACTAAATTGTCAGGTTTAATAAACTTCAAAATTTTCCCCTCTTGCATTCTTCCAACTTCATTGTGTTAAGGCCTGCTGAAGTACTTTATATTGGTGAAAAGCTTTCTTGCTGAAGAGAGTGATAAAAGAGTTCATTTGTGCCACTTGAGTTGATGAATATGGGCAGTTGCACATTTTGACAGGCCAGAGGTTACTTACCATGATTTAAATAAGAGATTTCAAAAATGTAAGTTCTCTTTTGTTTTTTAAATAACTTAGGAATATTGAAACTAGTTGCCATTGCTCCTAAGTAAGTTGCTCATCTCATCATGCTTCCTTTTTCTCTGACTGGTCCTTAAAGGTCTAGGCCTTGAGATATATGTTAAGATTTTTGTCTGTATTTCATGTATGATATCACTCTCTCCCATGTGGCTTCAGGGACCAAAATCTTGATCCTTATTCTTTTTCCCTAAGCCAATATTTCCAAGAGCTCACTGGGTATTACCCACTATATATATTGCAGTGATCTCAAACTAAAATTTAAGAACTAATCTCATTTTCTCTTCCATTTCTTGCACTTTTCATCTCAGTTAATGGCGCCACCATATTTCTGGTTGTATCAGCCTGAAAACTCATGGTATTACTTGATTCTTATCTTGTCCTTTGCTCTAGAGAACTGAGTAGACAATAGCTTCTGTCAATTTTACCTCAGAAATGTGTCTCAAATTTGGTCTCTTCATTTCATCCTGCCTTTGGCTGACATAACTCAGGCACTAATTATTGCTTTTGGAACCTTTGCAAGAGATTGTATCTTTTTTTTTTCTTTTCTTTTGAGTATGGTTGATGCATAATGTTACATTATTTTCAGGTGTACAACTCAGTGATTTGATGGTTTTATACATTTTGCTGTGTTCACTGCAAGTATATCAGCCATTCTATCCTATTACATCTCTATTGCAATATCATTGATTGTATTACTATTGTTCTGCTTTTTACTCCTGTGACTTACTCATTCTAAAAATGGAGGTGTGAATCTCCTCTTCTTCACCCATTTTGCCTGTTCTTGGCATCTGTTCATCTCTTGCCAACTTTGGTTTCATTCCCCAGTGACTATAGTTTAAATCGAAGCTTGTTAGAATGGCCAGAGTCCCTTGCTGGCCTTGTCTCTGGCTACCACCATTTCATGGAATGTATTTTGGTGGTGAGGATAGCTGTATGGTTTCCAGGACAATTAGTAGAAACTTTGATGCACAACTGATGAAAAAAAGTATCTTCTAGTTCTGATACTTTTTAATCCAAAGCATATGTTAGTATATAAACAGCCAGAAAATCATGAAAGCATCCTTCACGCATACCCGTAGTCAGTCTTCTAATTTGCTAGGCTTTTCCATTAATGAGTTTCAATATGATTTCAGTGTGACTAAACTGTAAAATATTTGCATTGGGAAATCACATATAATCTTTTGCTTCCTCCAAAGTTTTTTTTAACTGTATATTTATCGATTGATTGATTGTATCAGTGGATAAGAGAATTAGGACATGTACTTTATGTCAATTCTCTTTATAAATAACAGCTGTTGTCAGATTTATATTGTAAATGGGATTAATCATGTAATTGCTTGCTGAACTTTAGTGACTATAATTGAGAGCAGCTCCTTCTCAAATAAATGAAGTATTTAATTTAGGAGATGAAGCTGGGATGCTAAGGTTCTCTCTTTTTATTCTGGTCATGGAAAAATGTTCTCAAATTATTGAGGAAGCAAACACATTAAAAGGAGGCAGCTCCTGTGTTACAAAGTAAATAGTCTTGAAACTAATGACTGGAGAAAGCTATCTATTGTGGCTTTCACCAGCCTTTCCACCCACACCAAGAGTTTGAACTGTGATCTAAGTACAGCACAATATTTAAGAAAAGTTATTTTTTATTTGAATTTTTTCTATTGCAATTACAGTAAAAGCAACCTTTAAATCTGGTTTAATCTAATAATTGTCTGTGTAGTTCTCCTGCTGATGTTTGCAAGGAGTAATGAATGATTTTACTAAGACTGAATTAAGCAACTTGTAAATGGTGAAACCTCCTAAATCAATGCAATTTCATTAAAATCATTATTAGTTTCAGGTAAGGGTTATAATACGTCTTCTATAGAATACAAATCAGCTTGCAGGTACTAGAATGCTATTTATGATTTAAAATGCTTTTTGAAAGCTAAAAATTTATTAAGGCAGGTTCAGTGGCTATATTTTGTTCGAGCATTGTTGGAATCTCTTCATCTTCCAAAGGCAGCAGTCTGAGGAAGATGAAGTAATTTAATGGTGGCTCTTGCTAAAAAGGAATATTTTGAACGATTATATATGCAGATGCATAGAGACAGAGATGTGATTATAGATATGATACTGATATAGACAGATATGTTCTACATATACATATATGTATATATTTGCATATGCATTACATATTTTTCTTAGTTTGAACACGGGCAGACTTGGGAAAAATATTAATGAAAATGAGTTTATTCAGATAGATAGTCTTTTCTATTTAAGGTTGTGGTATTTGATCACATGGGAACAGAATAATGGGAGGTTGAAGGGAGAACACTTTTGTTTTTATGTCAAACAAAACATGCTGATTCCTATTGTACTTTGAATTTTCAAAAAATATACTTATAAAAAAACTGTGTACTCTCACACAAATTCAAAGAATTTATCAACTCATAAAAGAATGAATGGTCTCTGGTGTCCTCATTCCTGATAAATTTTATAGTGCAGCTTATATGGCAAGTCATAGGCAAAGAACAGTAAACAAAAAGGGCTGAAAGCCACCTACATCACATGCAATTTAGTTAGCATTTCATTTGTTATTTCATCATCAAATGTTTTGAATTTAAGAATCACTTCTCTACTTCCTACACCTCGTAACTCATCTGCTTTTCTAATTCTGTGTATACTTGGAGGGAAGAGTCACTGCCACAGGCTTTTGCAAACATGGTGGGGTAAATTCCCAGGAATCTTGGACAAAGAGGAAGGGGCATGCTGGGGTGACCTAGGGGTCCTTCTGTCTGGATGAATAGATATAACTCAAAACCTTTTAACTTTGAAAACATGGTAATACTTTGATATGTAGAACTCTTGGGTGAGTCGAAAGGATAGAATGCCAAGATCATTTACCAAAGGCATTTGATTTCTTTACTTTCTTCTCAATGGTTTTGGGATTTTGTGTCTCCAGGTGCATGTAGAAAGTTCCTTCCATTGTTCAGTCTCTCCTTACTCTGCATCTTCTGTTTAAGGCACGTGGCTAAGTGTCAGTGACCCGGGGAGAATTGAAGGTCTGACACCTCCTTCCCTTCTCTGTCTTTCTGTGTACTGCATTGTATCAGCATTGTGAATGCCTCTTTAGGCTGAGACCCCTTAAAGGTGGTTCTTGTGCCTTTTATCTATATATTCCTAAACCTAGCACAATGCCAGGCACATAATAGGGACTTGATATGTGTTTCTTGACTGATTGACCTAATTAATAAAGAAATGATTTTCTAAGTGTCATTTTTCAACCCTGATGATCTGTGCTATTAGTTTAAGGGTGTACTCTGTTAGGATGCCATCGATCAATAGCGAGAAAACATCAATAGGGTGAAGCCAGTGCAAGTTATTATGGTTGAATAATGTCTCCATTGGGTAAGTAGTGAAATGAAATTTACACAGAGTTAAGATGGCCCTGTTAATTTGGAGTAATAATTGAATATAAATATTCAGGAAAACGTAAATAAAGCAGTATTTCTTTTCTTACACATTTCTGGTATTCTTATAATTTAGCAATATTAAAAAATACTACACATATGGTGGTTTATTCTCAAATGACTACATTTGGTATGTTAAGTTTAAGAGTGTGGTGTTTTTTTCAAACACTAGTTACAAACTCACTGATTGAATTAAATTTAAATGTTATAACTTTTGCTATACATAGAGTTCCAAAGCTGAGAGAATAGAAATAATTCAGTATATTTTGTGTTCTGTGAATTTTGTGCTTTATGAATTTGTGAGTTAGGAATTGAGAAAAAAATGATAATCCAAAGGAAATTATTCAGTTTTTCAGTCTTACTACTCGCATTAGGTTTTACAGATACAGAAAGTGTTTCATAGTTACCTTATACTTAACCAGTTTTTGGTCTACACCACTCAATACTCTTAGGACTCTTGGTTTTTGCTTTCGATTAAAATCTGAACTTTTTTCTTTTTTCCACAAAGAAGCAGAATCCTATGCTCAACTATGTTTTGCTATCTTTGTCTTTAGGTCTTGAAATGTCGAGACCTGGGATTTAATAATTCTTACTCTGCTTCTAGATTACTAACACAAGTGTATTAACTCCTCAGAAGCAGCATTTCTCTGTGAAGGTCAGAGAATTTTGTTCCTTTTGTAATGGCTCTTCCAATGAAGAGTCTTCTTCCCTTTCACTGTGAAGAGTATCTTATGGTACTCTGAAAACTAAACTGGGCTGTATATATGATTGATTTTAGGGAAGAATTGCTAGAGTTGAAAATGTATGATCTGATAAAAGGACCTTGTTTCGAGCCATTTTCCTAGTGGTCAAATAATGTATGCTGCTCTTACAGGTTAGCTGATCATATATTCTATCTCGTAGTATTTTTTAGTACTTTGACACTTTTCAGATAGTGGTAATTTTTTCATGATAATATCATTGTAGAAAATTTTGAGAATGGGGGTGCCTGAATGGCTCAATTAGTTAAGTGTCTGCCTTTGGCTCAGGTCATGATCCCAGGGTCCTGGGATCCAGTCCCACTTGGGAGGGCTTCCTGCTCAGCGCGGGGTCTGCTTCTCCCTCCCTGCTCCCCCTGCTTGTGTGCTTATCTTTCTCTGTGTCAAATAAATAAATAAAATCTTAAAAAAAAAAAAACAAGAAAATTTTGAGAATGTAGGAAAGTCTGAAAAAGAAAATGAAAATGATCATGATCCTGTGACTGGAATAAACACTGTAAACATGTTGGTGGATACTCTTCCAGGCTTTTTTTCTGTATATGCTTGTATGTTTTAATGCTTATATAACTAAAAGGTCTCTCTCTTTACTCCCAAAAGAAGAGATGCTAAAAAATGACATAAAAAGTTATAATTATTTACAGTTTTGGTCATTATATTTCCTTTATATCTTTAAACAACTTGGCTCAAGAAAAATGGGTATATTTTTATCTTAAAAAGTAAAAATCACCTGGGATAATGGATTACACTTGTCACAAGAGTTTAATGGAGAGTGAAAAGAATTATCCGAGTGTTGTTACCAACTCAGATCCTGTAGCTATGACAAGGCACGAGTCTTTGGGAATATAGGCAAAGCTAGGTTCACAGTGTTCAGGGCCATACTGGATAAGGCAGCAGAGCTCCTTGGGAACATCAGTGAGCATGAAATTGATATTGATTTAATGCTCAACAAAAGTGTTCAGAAATCTGAAGTGTAGTTCTAAATGTAAACTTGAATGTGTGATTTTTATTTTTCATCTTATTTCTTTGTTATGGTTTCTTCTCATAACTTAAAAAAATGATCTTTTTCTTTATTGTTTGTATAAATTATAAGGTGTGCCGAATTCTTTCCGGAATGAGGCATATATGGACTACCAAATATGTAATAAATGGGATATAGTAATTTTCCTTTAACTTAAAGGTAATTAGTGAGGAAACTTACTTTACAAGAAAAGAAATAGAAGTTTAGATATTTGTGTCTAATTCTTGTTTTAATGTTTCATCTTTTTTCTTCTTCTTTTTTTTTTTAAGATTTTCTTTATTTATTCATGAGAGGCACACAGAGAGAGGCAGAGACATAAGCAGAGGAAGAAGCAGGCTTCCTATGGGGAGCCTGATGCAGGACTCGGTCCCAGGACTCCGGGATCATGACCTGAGGCAAAGGCAGACACTCAACTACTGAGTCACCCAGGTGCCCCTCACCTCCTTTCTTTACAAATTTTAAGATTAAACTTGGATCCCTGTAAGCCACATTATTATTAACTCCAAGTCTGTTCTCCTAGAATTAAATCTAGGAAAACAAACAAACAAAAAGTTCCCACTTAATTTTTTTTTGCTTTAGAAATAAATGAAAAGAAAGAATTGATAATGACAGTCATTTGTAATTTATGATTGTAATTAAAAAATCACTTGCTTGTCCCTGTTACAATTGATTTCTTAGAGCAAATCTACCATATTTTTTAGTGTAATTAATAGAAGCCATAAATCTTTGCAAGCTGTTTCTGTTAACAGCACAGTAATATAGGAACATGAGGTTTAATATGACATCCTGTTAGATATTTAGCCAAAAATTGCTTGCACCATTTAATGAATGTGCCAAATAGAGTCCACCCACAGCACATTAAAACTAAAGCTATCAAAAGTTTATTTGGTTTCCCAATAATTTATGTAGTGAAGCTAAACTTTTCTATAATAATAATTATTATTTTATTTGCATTTCTTAGCTTAAATGATAATCAAGGTATTACTACATTAATTAGGTCTTTGAACCTAGATTTTATTAAATGTAGTTTATGTGTATAAATTTTCTGGTATTCATGTATATATATGTATATATTATATACATATGCTATACTTGCTATAAGGGTTTAATATTATATAAGTATATGTTGTAAGTATTTTATTTTAATTGATTATAAATGTCTTGATTAAGCTTCAGTTCTTAATATGGAAAACTGACGTATCTGAAACAACTTCATTCTTCAGAATAACTTACTTTTTATGTTTATCACTTTCCACGTGGCTTCTACTTCTCTAGAATCCTCTGCCACATATTTTTCTCTTCTTATACTTTTTTTTCTTAAGATTTATTTGTTTATTCATGAGAGACACAGAGAGAGAGGCAGAGACACAGGCAGACGTGTCTTTAGTGATACAGTCTAACGTGTGTCTTTAGCGATGCAAAGAGCTGGAATTTTTTTTTTTTAAATCAATGCACATGAATTTGTACCTTTATGTTTTACTTATTAATTAGACTATATTGCTGTGCATGAGCATGCATGTATTGTTTTTCTCTATTCCTGGCTCATATCCAGGTGGAAATTATAGTTAATTACTTAAATGCCACATCAATACTGTTGTGTTTGTTTGTTTTACTCTAGGCACAGAATACTCCTCTATGACACTTAAAAACTAAGTTGTCTTTCTGAACTTAATGATTTATGGTCTTTAAGTCATTAATGATCGATAGTATAGTTCCACATTTTAACATCTTCTTGAACCTTCTGTTGCATTTATTTTTTTAAAAAGAATGTATATCATGCAATCTTTTTTGCTTTAGCAATGCTTAGTGTCAATAATCTTATCACACTTTCTGACTTAAAGTGTATTCTGTATATTTAAATATAAAAGAAATGCCTTTAAACTCTGAAATGATCTTTAATATACCATGAAATTGTTTGCAAGACTTTATATTGTATATTTGAGTTCTGATAGATATGTGTTAAACATTTTAATAGTTAAGAAATAGTTAACTGTATGGTCAGCCATGATGTATTTGATGAAGTAAACATTGCCATTTCAAAATGACCAAAATTTCTTTATAAGTCTTATAATTTGAAAAAAAAATTTGAGGTAATTGGAATTTTTGTTTTATTTGGTTTTGATTTTATCTTAAAAAATAGGAATCTTTGGAATGGAAGGTAAAACATTTAGAGTAACTGATGTAGCTAGGGCAGTGGAGAGTGTAGAACAGAGATTAGATTTATCCTATATGATTCCCATGTCAAGCCAACTGAGAACTCTGGGTAGCAGAGTTTATAAAAATATTGTGACTTGCCTAGTATTGAAAAGGTAACATGGCCTCTAGAGAGGTCCTTATCACTGGAATGTGCTTTTCCATGATGTTTATATATATATATCTGAGTGGCATCTTTTAGCCCAGCTCCTTAAGACTCTGTGATTCAGTGAGGTGATCAGAAAAGAAAAAAATAAAAGTTCTCTAGCAATCACATTTCACCAGCTATGATATTTCTCTGTAGGCATTTTGTCGAAGCAATTATGGCCATGTTGAGCACACACAGTATATGATTACTGTTTCTAAAAGTTGCATTTCCTAAAGGTCTAGATGGCTTTTTTATTGAAAAATCTGCCATTTCTTTTAAGGATATGATCCCCAAATCTTTAAGAAAATGTTTCACACCAATAAGAAACAGAGTCTAACTAGACATTTATACCAGTGAAGTAACACTGCCTCCTATGCAACATTGTTAATATGTTTCCCCTCAATTCTCTGAGGAATTAGGAATTTATAAAAAGGACTTGGTATCATTCAGAGAAAATACAGTGGTAATATCTACTCATTTGACGTCTGGAAACATGCTTCTTAAAAGTAAATGGCAACAATAAAGTTAAATTTACAATATAGAGAATGTGAATGTTCACTGACTGTGAATATCTACACTTGTAGTCCACACTGGTTCTCTAAGACATCAAACCCCAGTAGTCCTGGGAGACCACAGTATCTTTTAAATAAATAGTTAAGCATCTTTCATAGCAGAGAAATTTATCATCTTATTAGTCTTAGCAAAGTTTGACATTGCAGAAGAAAATCCTCGCTGATGGAAGGCTCTTTCTGAATCAGATGCTTTTAATTGAGAATTAAGTTTCTTGTGTTAATTTTCCAACACTTCTAGGTATATAGTTTTACAAAGAGTCCTCATCAGGGAGATTGAGTTGGTCCTTTCTTTGGCCCTGGCTTTCCTTTTCAGCCTTGTCTTCTCCTGTTCCGCCATTTCTTCCTTTCACACCAGCCATGCAAAATAATCCCGTTTCCCAAATGCACTACACTAATTTATGCCTCTAGGAAATTACTTTTCTGTGTTTCTTTTTTATCCTTCTTTATTGTCTCAGCCAAATTCCTAATCGTCCTTCAAAATTCAACTCCCAAATCACCACCTGGTTTGACTTTCTTTGGTTGACTTATTGCCTCCTTCTCCTTGAATGTATACTACTGTATTTTAGCTCCATTCACATGTTATATCATAAATATTTGTTATCATTTAGGCACTCACCAAGCTAAGATCTTCAAGCATGGCAATCTCTGTGGCATTACTCTTTATATCAGATCCACTGCTCAGTAACCAGGCAATGCAATCTTTGTTGGGTGAATAAAGGAAAGACTTCAGGAAACCTGCTCATTATGTAGCTGAGATACATTAAAGAATTGTGAATTCAGGAGAGTCATTGTCTCTAGTGTGCACGCCTTTGGTGTTGACTCTAATCAAGGTGAATGACATGCAATCCTTCATAGATCTACTCTACAATTGAATAGCTATGCACATTCCCAGAGTGCTTCCTTCTTCGAATGCTTCTGTGTGAATGACAGTCACTCACCTAAGAGTCAATTCTACTTTCTTAGAAGTAATATGCACTGCTGTTTATTATCACGGACACACAGAGTGCTTAGATTGGTTTTAAAGTTCATTCTGCCAAAGGAAGAAGGCTATTATATGTGACCAAGTCAGGTTTAGTGTTGAGGCTTGTATTGGGGGGATTACTTTTGAGTTTGAGTAGTTGTTTAAGGAATTGAACTTCACGAAGAACCTAGAAAGAGGGAATTGAATTTAGCTGGAAGGTTTTCATATCAATACAAGTGTGTGTGGCTAAAGCTCTATATGTTCAATACCATTTATTTTTATTTATTACAGTGAGTTCTTTGACATTTGAATTTTCATGTTAAAGTCACTATATTTGGCCCTATGTGTTTCATCTCAAAGTTGTTTTGATGAATATATGCTATTGTGGGAATAGACTTCCATTAGTTCTGTAAAACCAATAACCAGCTGCCCAAAGTTTGTTTCTCCTCTGCCCAGAAATTTGTGCTACTTCAGCCAAATCCTGAAGACCTAAAGAAAATTGAACTTATTAACGGCCAAGTAGCTGTTTTAGACTGCAGTCCATAGCGTTAGAATACAGTACATACAGAGTTCAAATTCAAAGCTTGGTTTAGAGCTGTATCCTATGCCTACAGTGAAATCTTGTGGTATATGATATGATATTGTTACTACAACTTGTTTTGCTCTCAAGGCTCATGAAATGGCAACTTCCTCATTATTCTCAGATTTGGTGCTTTAGCCAACTAAACCTATCCTTATGAATTTGATCTTTAAAAATTCTTAAAATAATCTCCAATTAAATCACTTGGAAAAATTCTACCCCCTCCCACATTCTTTCTCCTATTCCATTTTCCGTAAATTATTCTGTTTGATTTTGATTGCAATCAAGTGATTATCTTTTGAAAATTAAAGCAAGTCTGACAAGAACCACCTTGGATCAGTGTGTATAAGATGCTGAAGTCAAAATGAGGCTGAGTGAAGTCTCGCAGCTGAAGACTGGAAGATGTTTCTTCCTTTGAAACAGTATTCCCATTCACAGAGCAGTAATAAAATATGACTTTCATTATAATCTTTGTGGTAGGCAGAAAAAAGTCCCTCCTTCCAAAGATGCCAAGATCTTAATCCTTGGAACCTGTGACTTTACCTTGCAAGGCAAAGGGAAATTAAGGTTGCAGATGGAATTAATGTTATGAATCAACTGACCCTAAGATAGGGAGATTATTTATGTCATTCAGGTAAATCCAATATAAGCTTTTTTAAGTGGAAGGCAGAAGAGTCGGCATGAGACTGATGCAGTCCGAGGAAGACTCAACAGGCCTCTGTTGGCTTTGAAGTTGGCAGCGGGGACACAAACTGAGAAATAATAAGTATTTTCTAGAAGCTGGAAAAGGCAAGAAAACAGTCTCTCCCTTAGAGCCTCCAGGAAGGAATGCAACCCTGTTAATACTTTGATTTAACCCATATTGGACTTGTGATGCCCAGGACAGTAAGATAATAAATTTTTGTTTTAAGCCACTGACTCTGTAGTAATTATAGCATCAAAAGGAAACTAATTGCCCATGTTAATTTTATTCAGATCATTCTAGTGTTTGGTCTACTATTTAGTTTACTAAATTCTGGTGCACATCTTTACTAGTATTTCTTCCTTTACCATTTGTGTGCCGTCGTGACCCTCATTCTCACCCTGAAGAAACATTTGCTGAGTTTTTGTGAGTCCTTCATTTGAGAATTTCCATTGAATTCACACCTCATGCCAATCATAGTTAACAGTGAATCTTTACTGGGTTTGGCTGGGAGTTGTGGTAGAACAAAAGCAGAAAATAAGCTTTAAGGGTAGAAGTAAGATCTCTAGAAAGAGGATAGGAATAATTGATAAGCATATCCATAAATGGAAAAGACTAAAAATTGTGAAACAACTTACTACTAGTCCCCTGAAGTCTGCCTGCACAACCTGTGTTTTGGGCTATAACACACAACCATGAGAGTGTTTTTCAGATAAAATATCCTGGAAGACATAATCCACATACTCCAGAACAAGACATTATTATTCTTAAATTATTCTTGACTCAGCCCTGGAGGTCTTTTATGTCATATTAAGAACTCTATTCCTTTTTTCTTGAGCTATTTTTTAGCATAGCTTAAGGGAAAGCTATATCTGTTTCAGACACTTTGACCATCTGGTTTCTATTACCAGCCCTAATAAAATCAATTCCAGCTCACTATGACTGTATGATATCTTTATACCCTTAAGTATGGCCCTATTCTGTTTGCAAAAATCAATGCTCATACCTTGGCTAATCCTTTGTTACCAATGACCAGTCATTATTAGTTGACTATGTAGAAGCAAGCAATTTCTTTTGTTTCTGACATGATTCCCTTCCAAGAAATTTCTCAATTTACATTTCCCAAATTGGCAAAAGCACATTTAAAATTTCAACTAGCCACCACGAGACTTCAACAACATTCACTGCAGTCTACAAATGTTGTAACAGGTTGTGCGGGTACAGTTCAGGAATCAGAGGAATGTGTCAAGTTTCTCATTCAGACGGAAGCATGACTTTACTGATTTCTGAGGTGGCAGACATGCCAAGGCATCCAAGTACCAGGATGCTATCCAAGGCAGTTTCTGGAGAGGAACAACCCCTACTGGGAACGCACTGTGATCTAAAAAAATTGGATTGTGTTCTGAACTCCATGTTCTAGTTTTCAAGTCACAAATAGCTTATGGTGACAGTAAATTCCTACTTGAAGTACCACCTTATTTTCAACATTGTTAATTCAGATACTTAGACTTAGGTTGGAGGGTTTTCATAATATCCTTATCTGTGTTTCCTCTGTGTTTCTTGAGGATACATAAAGAATCAGAAGGCAAGTTAGAATGTAACTACAATTATGCTTTACTGTTTATTGCTCTATCCCAGGATTTATTAGAATACTCCCTAGAGTAGTATATTTCTTTAAATGTACAAGGTGTGGATTTCCAATGTTTATTAGTTAAAAGTTGGATTTATGCAAACACAGAAGAATATAGACTTAGCTTTTTGAAAGGACTTGTTTGGTTGTTGGTTTGGTTAGTTCACTTAGCACAGCTGTTCCTCGCAATGTGAAGATTAACCAAAATAAATTCCTGTCAGTATGATTTTTCTCAAAATATTACTTTGCGGGAGGAATTCTTCTTCTGAATGTTGATTTTATACACTTCTGTGTCATTCTGGATTTTCTATAGAGCTTCACCTTTTTTTTTTTTTTTTTTAGTGTTTTAGTGTATAGTGACTAAGTAAGAATTGTCTGTGTAAAAATACAAATTCCTAAGCCCCTCAATCCAAATGCTGATTCATTAGGTCTGGAATATGGCCCAAGACTCACCTTAACAATTACCCAGATAATTATTATGAACAAGTAATTTACCTAAAGACTCTTCTTCAAAAGATTGGTTATTATTTCTACTGGTTGACAAAGAACCTGAGGCAAAATCAACTTTTATGGTTACAAGGCAGGTAGAATCTGTTTTTCTATGTTCTTTTCATTGGTTGATATTATTTGCTCTGTGTGTGTCTGTGTGGGTGAGAATGGTCAGATATAGGAAGATAAGGAGAATCTCTTTCTTCCTAGTTATATCTGGTTCTTGCAAATATAATATGTATGGATTGAGGTCACAGCACTAGTTATAGATTTATGCATGAATATACTTTCGCCAAAGAATCATTATTCCTATGATAAAGCAAAAAATATAAGTGCTATGAAAAATTCATGGTGGTTAAACAAAAAAGTTTATTCCCCTTCCTACTGGTGTATCTTTTATATATCTTGTAATATTGGAGGATAGGTCTTCCAAAACACATTTTGGTTATTGCAGTTGCCATGAGTTTAATAGGACTGTGATGGAAATGTCAGCTGGTACAATTTCCTTCAAAATATAAAGACTACAGCTGGCTTCTTATTTTTGTCCATTCTAAAGATACTGTGGCTAGCCTAATTTGTACGGGCCCACTGGATCATGCCTAATTGAGTTAATGAAGCTCTTCTGTAACAAGAACCCTCTAAAGGAAAATAAAAACACAGAATGAAATTTCAGAATGCAAATTAGCCTAGCTTTGCTGGCTTTCATTCTCATGGGTAGAAGACACAGTAAAAGAAAACTCTTAAATTAAAGCCAATTATACCACATAGCCAAAGATCAGGTTTACCTAAAATTGTCACTGGGGAGCTGCGTGCATTCTGGGGAGAATAGCCCAATCACTGGTAGATTGTTGGCACTTGACCCTGCTTGGCATACAAAAAGCTATTTGCTGTTTAATTTTAATGACTTGATTATTTCAAGTGTCTGTCGACATCTTTGAGAATTTATGGTTTTCATCTAATCAATGGAAACCTGCATTGGAAAAAACTATTTGCCGCAGTGGAGATTTATATTTGTGTATTTTTTGTTTAAGTTTGTCCCTTTTTACTAAGTAGTTTGTTACTTTCTTGTAACATGTTTCACATGTCTTGGCTACCTGGCTATAAAGACCACATACAGCTTTTCAGGGCCTTTGAGGTCAAGGTATTTCAACACTTTATAAGGTCATCAAGCGTCTTAATGCTTTCCCTCAATTTCTTCTCTTTTGTAGCTCTTTATTTTCCTTTTAGGATATAAGAGAATTTTTAATCTCTTGAATTTAACTTGATTTCTCCCCTCATTCAATTTCTCCTTTAAACTTTATATATTGAGGAACTTTAAGGAATATGATAGTAGATTGGATGGATTTTACTAGTTTTGCTCAATTTATTTTGTAGTTCAATATTTTAAGATTTTACAAGTATATTCAAGTACAACAGTGGCAAAAAAACAAACAAACAAACAAAAAACACAATATAAATCAATTCTTTTCCAAGAATATCAGGAAGGGGTCAGTGTAATTAGAGAAAGCCTGGCATTACTATAAAGTCTGATTTTTAAAAAAATGTTTAGGGGTGAATAGAATTACTAGAAACCTAAGAAAGCTAAAATCTATCAAAAATTTGTCCTAATCTGTAGCTGGTGCCTGTACTGACTTGTATTATTTGTTAGCGGTTGAATAACCTAAAATAAAAATAAAGTATGACCCTGTTCTCTTAGTATCTCTTAGTCTGAATTTCATTATGGATGCAATGAAGAGTTTGGACAGTAGGATCTATTTGACTTCGATGTCTAAGATTTCATATTTTAAAATCCTGGATTAGTATATTGAAGTACCTATTGGATCTAGCACTACCATGGGGTAATATATGGGAAGCATCAGAAACCAAAGGGATGGAGAGTGTTGTAGTGATTAGGGGACAGAGAGCTGGATCCTCCTTCTGATTTAACCACTTAACTAGCTGTGTAAGATCATCTTCTGCCTTGAGAGCTGACTTTCTGAATACTTAAAATGGAATGATTTATTCAAGTCATCCCGCTAAATTTCCTTTTTTTTTTTTTCTTGGACCAACTGTCTTTAGTTTCTGTTTAGAAGAGGTGAATGAAACAAGGACCTGCAGAGAAGAGCATAGACTTGATGAAATGGGTGGTACAGACTAACTGTGCTATGGAACGTGAGTGAGGGGGGAGTAAATATGGGCTCAAAGAGAGTGAACAGTGTAGTTTATATAATTTATTTCTTGGTAACCCACACAACAGGATTATTCTTAAAAAGTGATGTCTATTAATAGGATCCCTACAAATGGTTTGAGTATAATTGGTTACAATAAAATTTTAGTTCCTGTTTGATGGAGAAACTGTGACACAGAGACCAGTGGATTCATGAGATGACTGGATTTCTGACATTTTTTGATCTATAAAATGTAGATATGTCCTATCTCATAGGGCTGTTGATATGTATAATTAAATAATCCAAAGGGCTCAATTACATGCCACATTTGAAAAAATGTAATTAATGGAGGTATAGTTTTTACTTCTTAAAATAACTTTTAAAATGTCAAAAAATAATGTTTTACCAGATTATATGCATTTTGTTAAAGCAAGTAGATACTACTATGAAAATTGACTTATGTACAAAAGGACTATCTTCAGTGTAGGATGTTTGGTATGATGCAGAGTAATCATGCACACGGCCATTGACATAACTCAAAATGAAATTAATCACACCAAACCCTAAACCTCCTAATGACATCTGACCTCTGTGATCATGCCTGAGACTTTACAGTCTCTGGAGAAAAACTTATTTAAGTGGCTTAAAAGAAGACCAGTGATAAAGTGGCAATTCTTTAGTGTAGTTCAGTGATAAACCTTGCCAGAGTGCCAAAGCAACAAAAAGCTGACTCAACAATGGACCCCAGAATTCACTTTTTTGTTTTTGTTTTTTCTTTTTATAGAATCATCAAGTGTCTCTACACTTTCCCTCTATTTCTTCTCTTTTGAAACTCTGCTGTTAAACTTAAAAAAAAAAAATTGAGTACTCCATAGTTGGTGAACTCGCTTTCATATTTCAAGATCAATGTTGAAAATTTTACATGACAAGCATTCATTTGAGTGCGAAAGCAGTGAATTTTTCCTGTTACTTTTAAGAGTATGGAGTTTCTTATATTTGCACACAAAGTACTAGTTAATCCTATGAGTAGATCCTTGCAACACAGTTTGAGTTTTCAAATATTGGAAAACAATATTTTAACAATCTCACAGTTAAATATGTGAGAAAGCCCAAGTTGTATGGATGATAGAAACATTTTCCTTCCTAGCAAAAATAAAAGGTGCTATTCCAGAATGTCCACATTTAGAAAGAATGGCCTAATTAGTTACAAAATAATTGATAAATTTAGGTGGCTCATTGTTTTCAATAACAAAAGAATCAAGGAGTGGCAACACCAACATGTGCTAAGTACACAGCAGCAATCAAAAGAGGCCAGAATGGGACATGTTCTTATTTTAGTGGTCTTAGGCTTGATGGCAGGATGTAATAGATCTCACTGTTTTGACTATAAAATAGTTAAATGATTCCTATGATCAAGGATAGAAAATATATTTGCTATGGAGGTACTGGTAAACATGACCTCTGCTTTCTAATTATGAAATTAAGAAAGTGCAGAAAGTAACATAGTGGACACATGCCTATTAAATCCTACTATTTTGTCAGACTTCAGATTTAAAGAAAATAAAATATTAGAGTTAGGCTGTTCTCATTATTTTTTTCCTTCCTCCATTTTTTTCATACCAAAGAACAAAAGTGTCCTAACGTTGGTATACAGTTTTGGTAAAAGTTTGTATGCCTAAAACATATGCATGTGTCTTTTATATATATAGCTTAATATAGAAAAAAATACAGAGGTAGCATAGTTTTGCATGTTTGCAAATTCTACATAAATTGATATCATAATGTACATAAATGATATCTTTCTCCAAATTGATTTGTTCAATGTTATGCTTTTTTAAATTCATAATATATACACAGGATTTAAAGAACTCTGTTATATGGAAAAATAAATATCAATTTTTAAAAAATACATGTTGAAACATATAGTCAGATCATGGATTTATTTTACCTTAAATATTCCATTGACTTAATATACTGTAGTTTATTAAATAATTTTTAAGATAATAAGCATCTGGGTGATTTCTAACTGTTTCCAATTCCAAGCAGAGCTTCAGTTGATATACTTCTATAGGTCTCTTTACTTGCATAAAGGAGAAATCCTCCAGAAATTTATCTATTCAATTTGCAGAATTGAATAGCAAGAAAACAAAAATAAACCAAAAAATACAGAACTGAACAAAAACCTTCAATTTTACTAGATATTGCCAAATTTGTCTCTAATGGCTATCTTGATTTATTTCTACCAGAAATAAATAAAATGTATTTTTTCTACATATCCTTGCTAAAGTTTGGTTTTTCAGAATTTAAAATTTTGCTAATCAAATGGGCATGCAATAATACCTCATTGGATTTTTTTCCCCTTAAATCATAGGAAAGCTGGACATTCTTCATATGTTCATTCTCAATTTGTAGTCCATCTTCTATAAATTTCTAGTTTACATCTTTTTCTACTTTTCCCTGATCATATCACTGTTCTCATTAATGTGAAAGTTCCTTTACTAATTCTCTGTCATCTAAATGCATTGCAAATACAGTCTCTCAGTCTGCAACTAACCTAGTGCCTTGTTATGTTTGTTTGTTTTTTAATTGAACAAGAATTTTTAGTTTTCATGTAGTCAAGTATAACAAGCTTTCTTTACAATTATTGCTTTCTGAGTAATGTTTGGGACATTCTTTTCTGTACCGAGTTATAATTAAATTCAACAAGATTTACATTTTCACATTTATATCTTTAACTTATCTGAAGTTGATTTTTTTTTCTCTCTTTGGTGTGAAATGGTAATCTAATCTTGCTTTCCCACGTGGATACTTAGTTGCCCCAATACTATTTATTGTCTAGTCTATTCTTTCTCCTCTGATTTGGAATGCTGCCTGTCTTACAGCCAGTTTCCACTTTTTTATGTGAAACTTTTTCTGGTTTCTTTATCCTGACAATTTTTAAAATCCTTGTCACTTTCAATAATTTACCTTTCTAGAATTTTGGTTTCATTTAATTCTTGGAGTTAAATTAATGGATACTTAATTTTTTCTTTGTAAAGAAGTGCTTTGTAAGAGCACTTAAAAATCTGTACTCTGTCCCTTTTTCGTGCTTCATGAAATTTCTTTGTGCCAATTCTTTTTACCTTAATAAGACTCACTGAAAGTTTAGTTTTCAATTACTGTGTTCAAACAAGAATGTGCTATGTTGGTTCTTTCTACTGTATTTGTTTCTGTGTTTCTCTAATGTCTAATCTTTTACTACTTTCTGCTTTCTTTGGATTTACTAAATCTCTTTTTTGAATATATTGATTGAATAAATTCATTTTCTTTCTTTTTAAGTGTATTTCTCTGGTATCTGCAGCATCTTTACTTCCAATCATTTTAACTTGATTATCTGTATCTAACTTTCAGGTAGCACCTTTCTTAGAGCTAGTTTTATTTTATTTTATTTTATTTTATTTTATTTTATTTTATTTTATTTTATTTTATTTTATTTATTTTAGAGAGCATGTGTGCAGCAAAGAAGGGGCATAGGGAGAGGGAGAAGGGGAGAGAGTCTCAAGTAGACTCTATGTTGAGCACGGAGCCTGATGTGGGGCTTGAGATCACGACCAGAGCCGGATCCAATAATTGGATGGTTAACTGAGCCACCCAGGTACCCCTCTTAGAGATAATTCTTAGGACCATTCTTAGTACCAATCAGTTGACTGAGTTAAATGTGTAGGTATATATATGCACACACATACACGCACATACATATACACAGCTTTAGGAAGTGTGTGCACTGTGATAAGTATGTACAATTTATTTTCAAATCACTTAAAATTAAAGTATTAGCAATACCAACCACAGATTTCCTTTCATTGTTTGTTCTCCAAACTTATAGGAAAACAGGATGTTAGGGATTATATGACTCATCATGTTTAGCTTTCTACTTCTAGGGAATTGCTACAAAAACAGGTGTCTCCACTGTTATTCAATATAGTACTAGATATCCTAGCCTCAGCAATCAGACAACAAAAAGAAATAAAAGGCATTCAAATTGGCAAAGAAGTCAAACTCTCCCTCTTCACAGATGACATGATAGTGTACGTAGAAAACTCAAAAGACTCCACCCCAAGATTGTTAGAACTCATACAGCAATTCAGCAATGTGGCAGGATACAAAATCAATGGACAGAAATCAGTGGCATTTCTATACACTAGCTATGAGACTGAAGAATGAAAAATTAAGGAGTCAATTCCATGTACAGTTGCACCCAAAAGCATGAGATACGTAGGAATAAATCTAATCAAAGAGGGCAAGGATCTATACTCTAAAAACTATAGAACACTTATGAAAGAACTTGAAGAAGACACAAAGAGATGGAAAAATCATTCCATGCTCATGGATTTGAAAAATAAATATTGTGAAAATGTCTATGCTACCCAGGGCAATTTATACATTCAGTGCAATCCCTATCAAAATGCCATGGACTTTCTTCACAGCATTGGAACAAATAAGACTTGTATGAAGCCAGAAAAGACTCCAAATAGCCAGAGGAATATTGAAAAAGAAAGCCAATGCTGGGGACATCACAATGTCAAATTTCAAGCTATATTACAGAGCTTTGATCATCAAGACAGTGTGGTACTGGCACAAAAACCAACACCTAGATCAATGGAACAGAATAGAGAACTCAGAAATAGGCCCTCAACTCTATGGTCAGCTAATATTCGACAAAGCAGGAAAAACTATCCACTGGAAAGAGGGCAGTCTCTTCAATTAATGGTGCTGGGGAAATTGGACAGGCACATGCAGAAGAATGAAACTAGACCAGTCTCTTACACCAGACACAAAGATAAACTCAAAATGAATGAAAGATCTAAATGTGAGATAAGAATCCATCAAAATCTTAGAGGAGAACCCAGGCAACACCTTTTTGAACTTGGCCACAGTAACTTCTTGCAAGACACATCTATGAAGGCACAGGAAACGAAATAAAAAACGAACTATTGGGACTTAACAGGATAAAAACCTTCTGCACAGTAAAAGAAACAGTCAGCAAAACTAAAAGACAACCTACAGAATGGGAGAAGATATTTGCAAATGACCTATCAGATAAAGGGCTACTATCCAAGATCTATAAGGAACTTATTACACTCAACACCCATAAAACAAACAATCCAATCACAAAATGGGCAGAAGACACAAACAGACATTTCACCAAAGAAGACCTACACATGGCCAACAAGCACATGAGAAAATGCTTGCCATCAGAAAAATACAAAGCAAAACCACAATGAGATACCACCTCACACCGGTAAGAATGGCAAAAATTAACAAGACAGGAAACAATGAGTGTTGGAGAGGATGTGGAGAAAGAGAACCCTTTCTCCACATCCTGAATTGTTGGTGGGAATGCGAACTGGGACAGCCACTCTGGAAAACAGTGTGGAGGTTCCTCAAAGAGTTAAAAATAGAGCTACCCTATGACCCAGCAATTGCACTACTGGGTATTTACCCCAAAGATACAGATGTAGTGAAACACCGGGACACCTGTACCCCAATGTTCATAGCAGCAATGTCCACAATAGCCAAACTGTGGAAGGA